>NC_050097.1:109436102-109739132 GCF_902167145.1 Zea mays | reverse complement strand
TCAAAATTTTATTAGCAATTACTAAGTATAAGTAAATACCAACCCAATTAAGTAGTAGAACAGAAGTAACAACATCACCTGCGATGCAATGCATATGACAAATTGAATTTAAGTTCCATAAATTAATCATGTGAGTGTCCGAGCCGCTCATGACCGTGAGCACGGCTAGTATACCAGTTTTACACTCTGCAGAGGTTGCGCATCTTTACCCACAAGTCATGTTACCCATCTGCCAAGGGATCGCGACTTCCCATACACCTCTACCGAGGAGGCGAGGCAGGGTAACACTACGAGGCCGTTACAAAGTTCCACTAGCTTCAGAAAACCCGCTACAGTTTATAGGAAGCTCCAATGCAGGAATCCCTTGCAGGACCGCCATCGCAGCAAAATCCTCCCGAGGGCCTCCCTACACTGACCACTCCCCTACTGCCCTTGCCCCTTTCGGGTAAGGTAGTCCTCCACTAGCTTTCCTAATTAGTCAGCCAAGGGCATCCATAAACCCTTGTGGTAGCACTGTTTTCCCGGGTGGTTCTCCATGTTCCAATTAACATAATGATCTTATCATGAACAGTAAATAACAACTGATAACAAAAGTGTAATCATGAATAATGTATCTTCATACCCAAAACCACATAAAGCACTAGCAAGTACTACCCAAAAAGTTAAGTGGTAAACAAGGTATAAAGATAGACAAACTAGGGTAACCTATTGGGTCCCATCAAAATTAACCTATGCAGATCATTATGATTAATTAGAACATGAGTGGGTAAAAGAAGTGATCAAGGGCACAACTTGCCTGGGACTTGAGATTCTAGGTACCAGGATGATATTCAGGTGACTCGTAACCTCGCGCTAGTCGTAGCAATACAAACAAGCATGGTATAGGCAAAATTAACATCACACCAAACATATACACAAAATACACAGTAATAATCTACACATTAAAATAAAATCCTAGGAACAGGAATCATAATTTTTGGAGTTATAGATTTTAAGTTATGAATCTTCATAGGTTTTATGTGTTTAAGATGGAATTAAATGAGGAATAAATTTTATTACTGTTTTCATGATAAAACAGAGACTCTAAGTGATAGATAATAAAATTACAAAATTTTAGGAACTGGAATGGACTAATTTGGACTAAAAATGGATTTTCTATAAATTTTATAAGTTTTAACAATTCTTTTTCTCATTAAAATCATTTTCAGCTTTTGTTTATCCATTTATTATGAATTCTGGACTGGGCGCACTAATTACAGAAAACACAGGGGCCCCGGGGCAAAACTTCCCAAGAGACAGAACTACATCCTTACGGACGACGGGTTAATTTCTATAAACTAGAGGGACTCTTTTGAATGTTTGCTCGGCCGAAAGGGTACGGGCCACGATCCATCGTCCGATTAGAATTCGACCGCTAGGATTAGATGTATCCCAGGCCGAATCGGTACGCACACTGGGATGTTGGATTCGCGATCTACGGTCGTTAATTAATGAGGCGAAGGGGTAAGTTGTTCTAATCCCGCGCGTTCATCTGCAAATCAACGGCCACCGATCAACCATCGCCAGATTCGATCGGAGCCGTAAATCCAAGATCCAACGGTCGCACCCATTTCTTCCACACGACATAACCAGGCGGCGGCGGCGCACCAAGCTGGTGGTGGCGCCATGGCCGGCAATGGCCGCCAAGCACCCCAAAGCCACAATCTTAAATCCAATTAGTGCTACACGTTACTAAACGCATGGTGAACCTTGCAGAGGACTTCTTACCGATGGAGGAGCAACGAAGGTCCCGGCCCACGGGCGGGGCGGATCTGTGGCGGCCGAACAGCTCTGTTGAGAAATTCCGTCTATGATTAACCCCCCGACGTTCTCTTTGACCAAGGCCTCTCCGTCACGCAGCCCATGGCGCACGTTCTCCTTACGGCGGCTCCATTGCAGCAGCACAGCAAAGCACCTGCTTCAACGCCCAAACTCCAAATTGACCAATGCCGCACAAGGAGGACGGCAGGGAGGACCCATGGGGGGTTTCACGATGGCCACAATATATAGTCCTGGGATCAAGGAAGGGGTCCGAGATGCAAGGGACCGGTAGAGAGAATCCTGCCGAAGTCTAGCGATCGAATCCAAACAGAATTCAGTTGGGAGAAGAGATCCCATCGCTCGGATTGTAAAAGCTGGGAGGAAGGATGAGCTAACACGCAAGTCCCACATGTAAGCGACACAAAAGATGTAATCGGATGATTAGCGTGCGGCTAGAGACAAAGTAGCAGAGAGGCCGTGCGTTGGTTCTAGTGGTTGGACATGCTAGCACAGGGAATAGAAACCGATCGACTTTCCTCTCTTTTTTTGTTTTCTAATTTCTATTTCCTTGTGCATATAATACTCCATTTAAGTTTTTAATTCAAATATAGTTTTGATCTCCAAATTAAATGCACAATCAGAATTCCAGCATGATGCAAAATTATATTTTGTTTCTTTATTTATCTAGAATTTGGATATTACAATTCCTATAAAAAAACTTTTAGATATGCAATTCATACACACAAAATAGTTATTTTAATAAAAAAATTTCTAGTGTATAACTTTTTAAGAGATGCATTAACTTAAATCCTTAGAGAATACTTACATATATAAAGCATAACTTAATTAGTTTCATATATTTTTTTTCTTAATAAAAATCATATTTAGTTTCGGAGAAGTAATTTCAAATTTAATAAGATTCTTATTAAAATATATTTTAATTCAAAACCTTTGAATAATTTTCCTAAATCCCAAAATGGTATTTTTTTAGGGTGTTACAAATGTTCAGGATGATGTAATAAAGTTACTCTACTCTCTTTACACCTTTATTGCATTGTATTTTGGTATATTACACTTGTGACGTCAACATATGTGTGGAAAATGGATCCTGGCCCACATATGGTATGCATTCGGTTTTGCCCCCAGAACCGGGTGTGACATCGTGCCCCCATGTGGCCCTCAGTGTGGCTCGTTTTTAGCCAATAGAAATCCGACACATCGCCTCTAATCCACGATATATAAGAAATATAATATCTTTTGCGCCATAAATCCATTTCGACCTGTAACAACCTAGGTGTTTGCCTTAAAATAAATGGCGGATCTGGACTTGAGCAACTATATCATGTGAGGATCAAGACGTGTACATCACATCCATTCTCAAATATTTAAACTATTCAAATGATTTCTTAAAGTTTGGGTTTAAATTGTCATACGTGATAGCAGATCCTATGCTAATTGGATTGCTCAGATAAGTGAATACCAACTTTGGAAAATTCGTGATAATAAATCCGGACTGTGCACGTTACACGAGTAAATCGTGCGCAAGGTTAATAATTTGATTGTTTCTTCAAGTTGTTTTGGCAACGAAATCGAGTGTATGTTAGCGGATAAAATTTTGGGTGATTTTCAACTAAATCATGTAGTCTAAACTATCATGGTCGCTATCGGTTTGGTTCGATCGTTTATACCTTGCCTAAATCCTAGTCTTTGAAGTCGAATTGGGTTCTTTAAATTTCATCTCGAATCCACTCACTCTTGTGATGCACACGTTCCTCTGTGGTTGTGCTTCGTGACGTGTGGCGGGTGCAAACTTGTGTGGTAGCGCACAACTTCTCGCCTACGTGACCGACACGTAACATCGTTTTAGTGATGTTGCGAATATGCATCTTATCTCCTGACCATTCTTCCTCTTTTATCTGAATCGGCCACCGCTCCAGATCCTCACCGCGTGCCACGCCCTGCTTCACTCTGCTACCACGTGTTCAACATGCTTGCGTCGTGGTGATTCTTTGGCTCGTGGGTTGTGGCTGTGCTCACTTCGGAATGCCACAATTGGTTGTAACACTTTACGTTACATTAACTGGAGTATTCAGGCATTCGGTCAAATTTGGATTCAAAAGTGAGTTAAATTCAAAGTATTCAAAAAAATTATAGTTGAACTCTCATCTAGTTGAGCCATAATATTAAGATCGAAATTATGAATAATTATTGCTTTAGAAATGCGAATTTGGAAGCTTAGCTCAGTTGGTGATTTTTGCCCCTGAATAAATTTATTTGAACCTGACCACCAAAGTTATACTCATGAATTTTAGTCGAGACTATATTAACTGTTATTACTCTTGTTCTCCATTTCTTAATCTAGAAAATGAAATGTGAAATGCATAGCCTATATAGTGCGTCGACCCATTTATACATCGCTAAAGCCCTTATCCCAAAACCTAGGAATATATTTATATTTTCTTTCAAAAAAAGAGAGAGAAAGAAAAAAACAAAAACAAAAACAAAAGAAAATAGAAAATATATATTTTCTGAGTTTATTTGTTTGTGTACAGGGAGGTATTATCTAGTGGATGCTGGTTACTTATTTCGCGAAGGTTACTTGCCACCATATCGGAATTAGAGACATCACTTAAAAGATTTTAATCGAACAGGAATAGAGACTATGCAGGAAAAGTTTAATTTCCGCCACATTAGTCTACGAAATGTAGTTGAACGGGCTTTTGGACTTCTCAAATCAAGGTGGCATGTGCTACGAGGACTCCCATTTTACGAAAAGAAGCATGCAAGTGAAGATTATAATTGCTTGTTTTGCTTTGCATAACTATTTGTTGCACCAAGGCCACATAGGATGGTAGGAGGATCAAGGAGTAGTTCGCATGGCCAAGCTGATTACGATGTGTCAGATTGGGTGAATGTTAATGCAAGTCAAGAAATGACATTAGTAAGTGTTGGGGGCCTGCTTCGTCGTCAAAGGTCCTTTAAGAAGAAACACCTTCGAAAGATCAGTGTATAATCAAACACAGCGCGAAGGTACACATCGAAGCTACTATCCAAAGAGCTTCAGCATAATGGCACGCCTTGAGATGAAGGGCTGCACCGACTTAAAGAGGAAAAGACCGATCAGTCCATGATAATTTGTGTCATGATTGTAACTAGTTATCAAGGACATAAATGTAATTTTGACCGAGCTGCGTCCCGTGCCTATAAATAGGTGAACAGTACCCCCGTACTATTCATGCTGGCTTGTATTCGCTCGTGCGTCACACTTGGAATTTTGCCTTCTATCAAGCCGAAGATACAAATGTAATTCAATATTGTTCTTGTTCATTCATGACAATATAATAAAGTGATATTAATGATGTCATATGATTATTCATCTTATCTCTCATATTTCATATGTTTTTTCTTTCATTAACATATACTGTGATGATGAAGGTACTTCCTTCATGACCTTCGTCTGAAGATCATTATACCCTAAGGGAGATAATGCTTCGAAGGACAAAGGGCCTTAACCTTTAACATTCTGTGTTGCCTTGTTCTTAAATCATAGCATTTGAGAACAAGTCCTCAACATTAGCGCCCACCTCCGGTGAACTCACTTTCACTTTTGAGCTGATGGCTTCATTCAACAACCAAGTTGTAGCACCTTCGGCTACGAAGCTGGTGCTCCCGATAACAGGCGGTTCAAGTTCAGAGCCGGCTAACAAGAAGCAGAAGAAGGAAGCGCGGAGAAGGGTGCAACATGTTGGGGTGCAGGGACCCTTCATCAAGTCCAAATGGTCCCACATCCCAATCACCTTCTCCCAGGAGGACCTTCAGCTCAAAGATTACCCTCACAATGATGCTATGGTCATATCTTGTGTCATCAAGGGATTTCTGGTCCATAATGTTCTGGTTGACACAGGCAGTGCAGCGGATATCATATTTGCTAGGCCTTCAGACAGATGCAAGAGCCAGAAGACAAGATTCATGATGCTACACACCCTCTTTGTTGTTTCGGAGGAAGGCAGATTGTCGCACTTGGTAAAATCACAATGATAGTTACCTTTGGCTACGTCCACAATACAAGGACTGAACATGTTATCTTTGACATTGTTGACATGGAGTACCCCTACAATGCAATCATTGGTCGAGGGACACTCAATGCCTTCGAAGCAATACTTCATCCAGCATATTTATGCATGAAGATACCTTCGGAACAAGGGCCCATTGCTGTCCATGGGAGTCAAGAAGCTGCTAGAAGGGCCAAAGGGAATTGCACAGGTTCAAAGGCAATCCATAACATAGATGGAGCTGAATCTTGTGAGTAGTACAAATACAAAAGAGAGAAGGCTGCTTCGGCGGATCAGCTGAAGCTTATGCTTCTATGTCAAGATATAGCAAAACAAAGGGTACTGCTGGGGTCTCGTTATTTGATGAGCAAGAGAAGACTTTGTTAAGATTTTTATTCAACAACAAAGATGTCTTTGCTTGGTCAGCCAATGATCTCTCTGGTGTCAACAGAGATGTTATCGAACATTCACTCAATGTGGATCCATCCTTCAGGCCAAGAAAACAAAGTCTTCGGAAGATGTCTGAAGACAAAGCTGAAGGTGCTCAAAACGAAGTGAAGAGACTTCTTAGTGCCAATGTCATCAGAGAGGTGAAATACCCAGAATGGCTAGCCAACACTATTATGGTGAAGAAGGCCAATGGTAAATGGAGAATGTGTATTGATTTCACAGATCTCAACAAGGCATGCCCAAAGGACGAGTTCCCATTGCCAAGAATAGACTCTCTAGTAGATGCAGCAGCTTCTTCAGAGCTCATGAGTCTACTCGATTGTTACTCAGGCTATCATCAAATTTGGATGAAGAAGGAAGACGAGCCAAAGACTAGCTTCATAACTCCCAGTGGCACCTATTGCTACCTTCGGATGTCTGAGGGGCTCAAGAATGCTGGAGGAAGCTTCAAATGATAGCCAAGGTCCTTCATTCTCAAATAGGCAGGAATGTACTGACCTATGTTGATGATATCATAGTGAAAAGCACGAAGCAAGAAAATCACATTGCTGATTTGCAAGAGACATTTGCCAATTTCAGGCAAGCTGGCCTGATGTTAAATCCAGAAAAGTGTGTTTTTGGGGTGAAGAAGGGCAAGTTCCTTGGCTATTTGGTATCAACGAAGGGAATTGAAGCCAACCAGAGCAAGATTGAAGCTATCCTTCGGATGGAGCCGCCAAGCACAAAGAAGGGGGCCCAACGGCTGGCAAGAAGACTAGCATCATTAAACAGATTCATATCCAGATCAGCAGAAATAAATCTGCCATTCTTTGAAATACTGAAGTCAGTCGAAGTTTTTCAATGGGGTTCGGCTCAGCAAAAAGCTTTCGTAGAGTTGAAGCAATACTTGATCGATCTAATAACACTAACTCCACCTTCGCCAAAGGGCTCCATTAGTCTTATATGTGGCAGCTTCACACTCTGCAGTTAGTGCGGCTCTTGTACAGGAGAAGCTAGATGGCCAAATCAAAAAGCAGGCTCCAGTGTACTTCGTCTCCGAAGTTTTAAGTTTATCAAAGAAAAATTATACAGAATTGGAGAAGGTGTTGTATGCTGTGTTAATGGCCTCTAGGAAGCTTCGGCATTATTTCCAAGCATATCACATAATTGTTCCTTCGTCACAGCCTCTTAAGGACATAATGAGGAACAGAGAAGCTACTAGAAGGATTGGAAAATGGGTTGTGGAACTTAACGAATTCAGTATTGACTATGTACATAGATCCTCAATTCAGTCCCAGGCGTTAGCAGACTTCATTGCTGATTGGACGCCAGGGGCTCAGAAAGAAGAAACAAATAAAGGCGCTGAAGCTTGGACGGTGTTCTGCGATGGTTCCTAGGGAACCTTCGGTGCAGGAGCGGCTGCTGTCCTAGTCGCGCCTTCAAAAGTCATAACATGTTATGCAGCAAGGCTTGAATTCAGTTGTACAAATAATATTGTTGAATACGAAGCTCTTCTTTTAGGGCTTCGGAAGTTAAAGGCAATGGGAATAAGAAGGGCAATCCTTAAAACTGATACTCAAGTCATTTCTGGTCATATCGACAAAAGTAGCAAGGCTAGAGACCCGAAGCTTGAAAAATATTTGGATACAGTTCGAAGGCTCGAAGCTTCTTTCGAAGGATTTTCTGTTAAAAATATTCCAAGAGGGGAAAATGAGCATGCTGATCTATTAGCCAAGTCAGCGGCACAAGGGCTCTCTCTACCTCCAGAAGTATTTTTTGAGACAATAAAAGCACCTTCGGTTGAACATATAGAGAGAGCAGTGCTTGCAATTTCCCCTATACATAGTGAATATTGGAGGACTGAAATTATATCTTTCCTCTAATGTAATTGTCTTTCAGATGACGAAGTGTATAATAAGAGAATGGAAGCAAGGACAAGGCCGTATGTTATAATAGAAGGGGAATTATACAAACATGGAGTCTGTTCTCCACTCCTCAAGTGTTTATCTAGAACCGAAGGTATAGAGTTAATGAAGGAGATACATGCAGGTCTGTGTAGATCTCACATTGAGTCCAGGCCCTTACAGGGAAAAGTGTTTAGACAAGGATTTTATTGGCCCAAGGCAGCTACGGATGCAGGAGAGCTAGTTCAAAAGTGCGATAATTGTCAAAAATGTGCAAGAGATCAGAAGCAACCTTCGTCTCTCACGCAGCTGATACAGCCTACTTGGCCATTACAAAGATGGGGTCGGGATTTATTAGGTCCACTTCCACTGGCACAAGGTAATTTGAAATATGTTGTGGTGGCTGTAGAATATTTTTCTAAGTGGATTGAAGCAAAGCCTTTGACTACAATAACTTCGGCCACAGTCCAAAAATTCTTCTGGTAGAATATTGTTTGTCGCTTCGGCGTGCCGAAGGCCATAACTGTGGACAATGGAACACAGTTTGATGCTGAAACGTTCAAAGATTTCTGTGACCAAATTGGCATGAAGATCCATTTTGCATCAGTAAGGCACCCAGAATCAAACGGATTGGTAGAAAGAGCAAATGACATTATTATGACAGGAATAATGAAGCTAATCTTCAATCGGCCCAGAGGGAAGTGGCCAGAAGAGTTGATTAAAGTGGTGTGGAGCCACAATACAACCACGTCAAGATCAACAGGATTTACACCTTTCAAACTATTGTTTGGTGACGAAGGTATAACTCCAGAAGAAGCTAAAGCAGGATCAATAAGAACGGTAGCTTCGACAGAAGATGAAGCTGATTATCACGTAGCAAAAGATACCATAGAGGGGACCAAACTTCAGGCTGTGGAGAACATCAACAAATATCAAGCCGAAATAATAAAATGGCGTGACAGAAAAGTTTGATTGAAAAATATCAAGCCAGGACATTTGGTGCTTCGGAGAGTAGCCAATCCAGACACAGTGGGAAAATTACAGCTGAAGTGGGAAGGACCTTTTCTGGTGGTATCTTCGTCGAGGCCCGGTTCTTACAGATTGAAGGATATGGACGACAACGACATACCCATATCTTGGAATGCGAACGAGCTTCGACGATATTATGTGTAATTTGATGTAATCTTTTTTCATTTTTTCTATGGCACCCTTTTCCTTTCCAAAGGGGGAGAAAGGTTTTTATTGGGGTCATAGCTTGTAATTTTTCCTTTCTTATTTAGCTCCACGAGAGCCAAATCCCCCAAAAGGATGTAAAATGTAAAATCTGAGCATGCCCCATCGAGTGCAGAGAGAAAAAAAGAGGAAAAGCAGGGAGAAGCTCAAAAGTCGTCCCCAAGGGGATGCAGAGCATGACGAAGCTAAAAAAGTCGTTCCTAAGGGAGCGCAGCGTAAGTTTTCTGCTCAAAAGTCGTTCCTAAGGGAATGCAGAGCCAAATACCGCTGAAATATAAGGCGAAGAAGTTCAAAAGTCGTTCCTAAGGGATGCAGAACTTATACCGCCGAAATAGAGGTGAAGAAGTTCAAAAGACGTTCCTAAGGGGATGCAGAACTTATACCACCGAAATAGAAGGTGAAGAAGCTCAAAAGACGTTCCTAAGGGGATGCAGAGCTTAAGACTCAAAAGACGTTCCTAAGGGGATACAGAGTCTAGGTGTGGCTTCGTGTGCGTGTGTTTGGACATTCATTTGCACATTACATCACATCATTCATTGCATTCATACACATTCATGTAGACATTCGTAGGATCATCATCATCATAACATAGAGTACAAACAGATGCTTCGGCTTTGATGACAAGGCTTTGATGAGTATAAAGAAGCAAAGATATGCTTCGTTGTGTACAAAAAGAAGGGAAGGTGTTTTTCGCCTTCGGCTCAAAAGATATAAGTTTCATCCACATCAAAGCAATTCACACACGGATGAAAAGGTAAAAATATATTACAAGGTATGGACAAATTTACAGAGTAATGTTTGATTCCTAAATTACAATATCTTTTACAAAGATAATTCAAATGTCTCTTAAGCTTTGTGCAGCAGCTTCATCAGTCTCCGTCAAGCTTCGGATTATTGATCTTCGGTGTCGTCATCCTGTACACAACAAAAAAGTATAAGGTAAAAAAGTAATGTCAGGAGAAGGTAAGCAACATGTACAAGTTTAATACCGGCTTAAGATGACTTCGAGCTTCGTCACCAGCTAAGTCCCGCCCACCCTTCGTCCAAATTGGTGTTATAAATCTATTCCCAATACTTCGGGCTAGGCTGGGGATATCAGTTAAGTCCGCTGGTGATAGACTGAAGTTCGGCCTATTTACAATCTTTCCTTGCATGCAACCAGCCTTCATAAAAGCTACAGTTGTGCCGCGAGAAGCCAGTAGGGCACAGAAGTCGCCGTGCCCAGCTATAACTTCGTCAAGCGCCTCAACTTCGCTTTCAATATGCTCGAAGGTGCTGGGCAAGTCTTCAACCGAGGGTTCAAATTTCTCAGAGCTGGCTCCCACTGAGTTAAAGACCTGCCTTAGCCGTTGCACGCAACGGTTGCCGAAGGTTAATCAAGCATTCCAAAGCTCTTTTAAGGATTCTTGCAATTCTGAGTTTTTCTCGACTTCGGCTCCAAGCCTTGCATCAAAACTTTTCCTTTCTTGCTCGAAGTTTTTTGATTTTCGGAGGAGTTCATCGTTTAATCTAGCAACTTCGGCTTGGGCTTCTACTAATGAACCCTCCATTGTCCGAAGAAGAAAGTCTTTCTTTTCTAGAGAAGTTTCATGATCTTTGATTTTATTTTCCAAGCCCTCGATTATGACCTCATTCTTCTTATCTTCGAGGTCTTGTTGCATTCTCAGGGCTTTGCTTAGCAGCATACTCTGTGCCAAATAGCCTTCATCAGAAATCTTTGCTTCATCACAAAAGATTAAAAAGTTGAGGAAAAAACTTTACCTTAAAATTAGAATAGAATAAGCTGCCGACAATATGTTGTCGTCGATAGCTGCTAATGTCAGCTTCAAGCTTCGGAAAACCAACACTCTTCGACAGAGCGCTGATAATCTTCGCACCGGTGCGGTCTCGAATACATCCTAAGGCTTCTTCGTTGATTCCACCAAAGAGCATGGCTCCTGGTTGGTAGCCACAGGATAAAGCATACTCCTGTAGCTCCTCCTTCTCGGCCTTGGATAATTCTTGACCAACTAGATTTTGAAAGCTGAAGCCTTTTCTTCCGAATTATCTTCGGCAATTTCTTTCCCTTTCTCAGGCACTACGGCCAGGGCTTCTTCTGTAGCCACAGCGGTCTCCTCTGCGGCCATATCCAAGAGCACTTTATCAATAACAGATAATGTACTCTCTAGATTGGTAGCTTCGATGGCCCTAGCTTCGGCAGAAGTATCTGCTTTGGCAGCTGGTGTCATCTTTGATGCTGAGGCCGATGGTGGCGTTTCCTCAATAGCTTGCATAACAGTAACAATTCTTCGCTTTTTTGGCCCAACCACCTTTTTCGCTGTCGAAGGATCGTCCTTCTTCTGTAAAAGCTTCGTCAGATGCGGCCCTAGAGGACTTAGCAGCTTGATAGGTAAGGATTCAGTCATTACCTTTAAAATTTCTTCTACTTCGGCAGTAGAAGGCGTTGAAGGAGCTTCCTCTTCTATCTCAGCCATCTTCGGCTCGGGAGTTGCAGTTTTTCTCTTCTTTGAAGTCGCCAACTTCGGCTCAGGACTAGATTTTTTCTTCTTTAGAGTTTTTTCGTCCTCTCTCACCATCCTAGCAGCCTGTCTGCTCAGAACACTGACAACTCTCTTCCTTTTTGCCCCTTCGGCACCTTTGTTTAGACGCTCGTAATCAAGGTATTCGAAATTCAGAGCGTCCATTACTCAGTTCAACCTTCGTTTTGGTCGGGTACCGAAGGCTGCAGTCATCAATTGATCTTTTTTTTGGTAGAATTGCCCAAAATTTCATTGCACATAGTCTCAACCATCTCCAGCCATTCTTGGCAAGGCTCTTTAAACTTTTTCTCAAACTTGAAACAATAGGGTAATCGAACAAGTTCATTTTCCTTCTTTGTTCCTTTTAGCTTCGGCATAATCCATCCACTCAACGTTGGAGATACCCTGTTGGCGAGATATTCTTGAACTAGATCTCTAGTGTTGATCTGTTCAGCCACCACCCTGAATTCTACCACAGCTTGTTGGCAAGGTGACCCCGACGTCATGTGGCACAGGGGCCTAGTCAGTCCAAAGCTTAGAGTGAGTGGACTCATCACCATTTGCATCATCTTCTCTCTCTTCTTCTCATCGGCCTTGAAATAAAACCATTCACTCTTCCAGCCGGTTGGCCACTTGGTACGATAGCTGAGGACCGAAGCCTTCATATCTTTGCGATACGCAAAATTATAGCAACCAAAATTTTCATGTAGCCCGTCTTCTCTGGCCTTCGCTTGGTAATGCAGCTCATGCACTCGGCAAAAAGCTTTAGCATTTGGGTCTATCCCTTGGCTTCGAAAGGCCTAGATGAAAATGTTGAGCCTAACAATGGCGTTAGGGGTCAGCTGATGAAGAAAAATCTCAGAATTATCCAAAACTTCTCCAATCATCTCGTTCAAAGGAAAATGTAATCCTGCTCTGAAAAAGCTTTTGAAAACTACCACTTCATCATCCTTCGACATCGGAGTGGTTTCCTCTCCGGCAAAACGAATTAGTTTTCTTTCAGCTTCTCTGAAGTAGCCCAACTTCATCATCATGGACACATCAGCTTCAGATACAATAGATTTCTCAAAATCTAGGTGGCTGGGTTTTGATGGGATCAAGGTGCTATAATCTTCTTCTTCCTCATCAGCATTTTCTTCTTCTTTAATATCAGCTTGCTCAGCTTCGGCACCAAAAGTACCTTCGTCAATGGCTCCCTCCGTCACAACTAATTTGGATTGCCTCATGACTTCGGAGATCGAGGCTGCCTCGGTGGCTTCAGTCTCTTCTCCTTCACGGTCACCCTCGCAGTCGAGCGTACTCTAGCCATCTGATAATGAATCTTTTGCAGTTTTTATGAAGCTGATGTTTTTACAGTTTTTGACGAAGCTCCCTCTTTTTACAAAGCTAATTCAAAGTGACGGTTCACTCGAGAATGTGGTGGAAAAGCTTCAGCTATGGTCAAATTTTTCAACAGCACAACAGTGCAATGGCAATGAATGTTGTGGTAACTTCACACCTACCCGTCTGTTTATATAGTGCTGCAGGTGGGAAGGTGAATCGCCAAGTCGCCCGCACCAGCCGAACAGTCACCCGCACCTGCTGAACGATGGACCACTGTGTGGTGGGCCACCTCGTGCCCGAAATACTTTAATCGTTTCTCGGCAACGAGTTCAGGGAAGGTGTTTTTTGGACCTTCGGCATTCCGAAGCCTTGAAGATTTTTCATGGATCAAGCTCGTTACGAAAAACGATCTAGCACCGCGAAGGGGCTACTGTTAGGGGCCTGCTTCGTCGCCGAAGGTCCTTTAAGAAGAAACATCTTTGAAAGATCAGCGTATAATCAAACACAGCGCGAAGGTACACATCGAAGCTACTATCCAAGGAGCTTCGGCATAATGGCACGCCTTGAGACGAAGGGCTGCACTGACTTAAAGAGGAAAAGACCGATCAGTCCATGATAATTTGTGTCATGATTGTAACTAGTTATCAAGGACATAAATGTAATTTTGACAGGGCTGCGTCTCGTGCCTATAAATAGGTGAACAGTATCCCCATACTGTTCACGCTGGCTTGTATTCGCTCGTGTGTGACGCTTGGACTTTTGCCTTCTATCAAGCCGAAGGTACAAATGTAATTCAATATTGTTCTTGTTCATTCATGATGATATAATAAAGTGATATTAATGAAGTCATATGATTATTCGTCTTATCTCTCATATTTCATATGCTTTTTCTTTCATTAACATATACTGTGATGATGAAGGTACTTCCTTCATGACCTTCGTCTGAAGATCATTATACCCTAAGGGAGATTGCTTCAAAGGACAAATGGCCTTAACCTTTAACATTCTGTGTTGCCTTGTTCTTAACTCATAGCATTTGAGAACAAGTCCCCAACAGTAAGAGATTGGATCGTTGCTGGAGTATCTTTGATGTAGTGTATGTAATGAAGTAGTAAGATGAATGTTAATACATTTATGTTGTGTATCTCAGATTGCTCGATAGTATCATTGTGTTGTAACGTATTGTGGTACTGAGTACTCTCTGGTACTGAATAATCATGCAATGTATTGAGGTACTGAGTATTCTCTAGTACTGAGTAATCATGCAATGTATTAGGTGAATGTTAATACCTTTATACTTTTATAAAACTACTTTTTAAAACAAATCGGTGTACTGGCGATTCATTGGCGGCTGTGTTAACAAAACCGAAGTGTAAGTAGCCCGTTCCACTGGTGGTTGGCTAAGGGCACAGCCAGTGGAAATAACATTCCACTTGCGGTTCACTTAACACTACCGACAGTGTAAATAGCTCCTTTCCACTGGCGTTTCACTAAAAACAACCGCCAGTGTAAATAGCATTTTTGCACTGATGGTTATGTTAAGTGAACCGCTAGTGTACGTAAATGGTATTTTTACAGGTGGTGCACTTAAAACAACCGCCGGTGTAAATATCTCATTTCCACTAACGGTTCAGTTAAGTAAACCGCTAGTGGAAATTTATTTACACCGGCGGTTCTTTAAGGCAGACCCACCTATTTATTCAACTGGCGCGCGGTAACTGAAACCGTCAGTATAAATTTCTGCGTGCCGCCAGCTTAGAGCTATTTTATCCTCTCACTCTCTGCCGACATGGTCATTGGTCTAATCCCAGCCTCACCCACGTACTCCCTCCTCTCAACGTGCGCGCTGGGCACCTGGATGCCGCCGTGGAGCTCACCCCCTCATTGATATCCTCACCGTAGCCTCAACTTATCGCACACGTAGCCAAGCGTTTTTGGTTCTTGCCACTGCCATTCCCTCATCTCCCTATCATCTCCTACGCTACTTTAGTTCAGCCTGATCGTATCCATCATGCACGTACACAGCAGCCCTGGACAACGCCGTCCTCATCCTCAAGCTCGCCCACCCTGCTCGGTAGCCCTAGGCCGAGCTCCTCTCTCCTTGCTTCCACCGGTTGTCGGCCTTGCCTGTTGCAATGCTCGACTTTCTCCTCTGCACTGCTACCGAGTCCCTCCCGTTGTTGATAGACCTCGCCGGTCCACCCGGCCGCACGGCTCTTCCTCACCTCCTCTGCATGCCGCGCGCCCTCCCAGCCTCCTCGTCGGGCCGTCGCTGGTGCTCGCCCAGGACCCCTCTGCTCCCTTTGTCGTGCCCTACGCCATGGTCGCAGTTCCCACCGGGGCGTCCTAGCGCATGGTCACGTCCCTCGTCATCCTTGGAGCTCCTTCGTCATCTCCGTCTACCGCGCTCGGCTCCTGCTAGTCGCGCCCTTGCTGCACTGCTCGGCGAACCACCACCGTGCCAGTCGTCCCTCGCCGTGGCTAGGTTGTGTCCTACTCAGTGCCGCTTCCCCACTGCTTGCCCCGACACCGGTGTCGTCGTCTCCGGTGGCTCTGCCCCAGCCCGTGCCCGCCACCGTCTTGCCTACGTCGTGGTCCGGGCCGTGCTCGTCCGCAGCTCTAGGCTCGCTGGCCCGACTACCGCTGGCCTCCAGCTCTGAAGCCACGCCCAACATTATCTGTGTTGCTGTTGTACGTCTCTAGGTCATGTACAACAACACCGTTGACCACACCTTCGCATGCCTCGACGTATCATGCTCCTTCCCGTCGTGACTCGCGTGCCATCTATTCGTCAAAATGGAAAACCAGTGAGCCTCTCCTCGCGACGCAGTTTCTCTATGTCGTCGTGCACGCCGGTGAGACCCATGGTTCTCGGTCTATCATTTCATAATCATGTGTTTGTGTGATGTGATTAATTATGTATATATGTGTGTGGATCTGTAAAGTAAGATGAAAGGGAAGCACCAGTGCAACGCTCGTCAAGTATCGGTGATATGCGCGAGGCGGATTGCATCGTCGATTTCACAGTTTCAAGTCGGATTTAGTTTTTGGTAAGCTATTTCGTTACCCCCGTCGGCTAATTTGAGTGGTGAATTAAATAGATGGTGGTCGATGATTCTTTTGTTTGTCGCAAAGATGCACTGTGATATGCCCGTTTCGTACAGATATGTGATTATTCTTGATTGTAAATTAGTCACGTCGTACGGTGAAGTTTAGGTTTAGGGTGTTAATTATGTGAATAATATTGATAATTTTGATGGTCGTGATGATTAACTTGTTTGAAGCATAGACATGTCGTAGTTATATTAGACGTTTGTCAAAATATCTTGTTGCATGCGATGACATGATTGTGGCGTAATAGTTTCGTGTGGTAAAGCCTAGGTTTAAAATTTGTGTTACGCGAAGAGTGCTTCGAGGGCTATATATGTTGAGCATGATTAATGAGGTTCTATGCATGGGGTAAGTGGTAGGGTTAATGTTGTGTGAGGAGTGTTTAAGCAAATATATTAGTTAAGCGTGAATTAATAGATCTTATGTTGAGGTATATGGTTTATTAGAGATGCCTTGCAGTAATAGTTGTCGTTCTTTATGTTGTTAGTCGGCTAAGTATCTTAGATGAATATTGATGCCACTCAATTTTCAAGAAACTAATAACATCGCTATATCGGCTTCTATTAAAACCTAGAATCTAACGATCGGTAATGCACTTAAATGCTCTAAGTATTTAGGGTTGTTGTAAATACAATTTCATGGAATTATATGTTGATTGCTACTGCTTATTCTCTCGATTAGATAATGTTATGTCTGGATTAGTTAATGTGTAATTCTTGTTATCCCAAAGAGTGGTTTGGGAATTAGTAGATTATTTCTATTCTTAGTATAAGTGTACAAGGTCTAGTAATAATGAGCCTAGGTTTAGTTCCTCTTTAAGTATAGACTACCTAAGGAAATATAGAACTTAAGTATAGTTGTGGATTCTTGTTTAGTTTAGGTTTGATTGAACAGGAAGAACGTGAGTACTATATTTGGTGTGTATAATTTACAATTCATGATGTTAATTTAGTTCCATGTAAGGTGAGCAACTATGATTATATACTTGATGGATATAAATATTGTTTGTCTTCGGTAGTCTTGTGTTTATAAGCATGTATAAGTTCCTTGTGATTAAGTAGTAAAGTTTAGAGTTGAAGTGCTTGCTATGCATAGAAGTGTGTTAGATCCTTAACTTGAGATAAATTCTACTCCCAAGAATCCTATACTAGTTATAATGGGTTGTTCATTAGTGCTAAGAATGATGTTAATCCTTTGGTAGTGTATTGTAGTTCATAAGATTAAGAATTTTGTGTAGCCTCATGATTGTTTGATGCTTGAACTAGATTTATTTAAGATAAAAGGCACACTTGTAGTACTTAGGAGTATGTCAACAACTACTGATTATTTTTGGAGAATGGTAATCCATGAGTGTTATATTCTAAATAATTTTAGAACTTGTATATAGTTAATTTTGCTTCATGTTTGGTTTAGATCCATTTGACTAGAAGGTCATGTTTGAGGTAGAATTAAATGTATCTAGTGGTTACACCTAATACTTGGATGCCTTGCTAGTAGTATCTTATTCTCTGTGGTGTATTGTTGTCCATCTTGTATTGTTTGTGTGCATACTCACTTATATGCATACGCATTTCCAATAGGTACGCTAGATAATTATGCGAGATGAAGGGCATGGATTAGAACAAACCATAAGATGATAGTGGTGGATTAATCGAATGGATGCATCAAGCTAATACCAGAATAGGAGATGCTCGCCAAGCGGATGTCTCTAACTACACTAACCTAGTGTTATCCTAGGCAAGCCCCGATGCATTTGCCCCTTCCTTTTGTTTTAAATGCTTTATCACCTTATATGATGCATTAGGTGATAGGAGTTGTGTGATAAACAATCGATGCATTACCATTCCTTGTAATTTGATTACTATTCCTTGATCCCTGTTTTATAAAAAGAACGATTACTGCTTAGTCCTGCTTAGAAACTCAAAAATCATTTGTTTTTCAAAGAATGATGTGTAACATTGGTTATGGGATTTTCCCTTTAAAAAATCATAGCAAACTAATGATGGTGAATTCATTAGGGCCCAGATGGGCTCATGGTCCGAAAGGAGTACCACTGCCGGGTACCAAAAATGGAAAATGGTTTGAATAAATTGAGACCAGATGCTGAGCAGACAAGGTCGCCCGTCTGTGTCGATTAAGGATCGTAACATTGACTGGCCTGATGTGGTTCAGACTTTGCAACTAGCCATATACCCTGGTATGGGACAGGGTAAGCTTGAACATGGCTATTCCATATGTGAAGAGACAATCGCGCACTGGAGTGGAGAGATGGAGGGAGTAGCATGTACACTCCTGGCATAATAGCATGCCTGGTAGGGTAATGTGCTTTCAGGTGGCGCGAACCTATTCATGTATTCGAGGACTCCGTGGGAACGATTAACATATGCAAGGGTTAAGTGCTACATATGTCGTGTGGTTAGAGATCCCCAGATGGGTATAATCGGTTTGAATCGTCGTTGCTCCTCAGATATGGAGACTCATCCCGGTGACCATCATCGTAGTTAGCGAGTGAAATATGAGTATGGATAAAATACAGCTAGTATAGGTCAAGTGCTTGAACTAGACCAGGCAAATATATAATTAGGTAATAACCTAACTGGTGAAGTAAAACTTGGCTTAAGGATCAACTGGTAGTAAGCTTTTTTACAAAAAGGGTCTTTGTTAATTGTTAAGCTTTACCTTGAGTCTCAAAAGCTATCATACCCTTGAAAGTTTTTCTTTAGTCTGGTAAGTCTTGTTGAGTAATTGCGTACTTAGGGTTTTATTCCCTATGTTGTTGCAGGTTACGAGTCGCTTTGATTGTGATTGATGTTAAGTGCCGGTGGGCTCGGCCTTCTTATATAAGTATATCCCATCTATAGTTTCTTTATTAAGGATGGTCACTTAAGCTAGAATGTATTTCAAACATACAAATGTTTTATACCATTTCAAAGTGTAATTCCTTTGTGTCACTTTTATAATCACTCTGATGATGTATAATGTAAACTGTAATGTTTTGTAATAAAGAATTTCCGCTGCAAATGTTGGTGTGTGATTTGTGTTTACTTAGTCCTGCGATCTTGGTTATCAGTGGTTTATCTAAGGTCCTTGGGACACTTGGATAGATCTTTGTAAGTTGTTGGTACACATACATAGGCGTCTAAGGTCCTTAGGACAAACACAGGTGCATGTGGGCCTGATAACTTGGGAGGTTCTGCCACACGATCCATTCCAGTCACGTTAGTTTTGTAATAATATTGTATGCATGCCATAAATATTATTTTGTCGCAACACATGTTTTCATTAATTATTTAATTAATTATTTATCTGATGGTTATTAAAATAGTAATATACTGAAGACTAGTTTATAATTTAATTTGCGCTTTTATAAATATATGTTAACATGATTAGTGCTAACTCAAATGTTTTGAAATAATATTTTCTTTGTATAAACACGATGTCGATTGGTGATTCTCGCGCAATACTAAACCGTTCGCTTATAATCACTTATGTTAGTTAATTAACTATTTGTTTAATTGTCCACTGTTAAAAATTTGTAAGTTACTAAAAACTAAATAGAAGTTTCAATTTATATTTGATAAATGTCAATTAATATAATTATGTCGAAATAAATATTCTAACTAATACTTGATTAGCGTAAACACGATAACTTCTCGACCGTAGCTGTGACTATCGCGTTTCTTTTCCTCGCATGACCGTAGAAGCGAGCTCTATTTTATATTGCATGCTTCTACAATGCTTTCCCTTATATGGTGCAATGTACTTATACATGTATATGTTTGTTTGCTTGTGTCTGTTCGTGTTCGTCGCATGTCGTGAATAAATCGCGATCTATTCCCGAACTTCGAGGAATGGACGATCAAGCTTTAGCGGCCAAGTGATCAAGCTCTTCAAGATCTACAAGGTTGAAGACCCTAAGAACTTCTTTGGTGAACGCAAGTGTCCTCTGACCTATTTATGTTCTATCCACATGATAATTCATTTCCCCGCATTACATAATTAAAACCTAAGCATTGACTAGTTTCTATTTACCTTGTCCTTGATTAACTTTTGAGCTATTATGGTTAGTGTTATGCTAGTGCTCTACTTTAATCAATGAACATGATGAGAATACTTTATGATACACTGTTTTATTCTGGATATGATTATGACATTGTGATACTAAAGGAGGCTTGAGCTGTTTCCCGAGTACTTATTGGTAGGACCTATGTGTTGGATGACCACCCGAGAAAATAGTGCAGCCATGAGGGTGGTATGGGATGCCCTTGGCCAAGCAATTTGAGAAGTCTTATGTTGGGTGCTGGTTTTGGTCATTGGGGATGGAGGCATCTGTTATGCTCTTATATTCTCACTTAGGGATCTAGGTACGGGCATCGTTCCCACAACTTTTTTTCCTAAGGGCGGAGGGTATAGACTTGGGTGTGTCAAATGGTCTCTATGAAGTGGTCATTTCTAACATTCGCATAGTGATGACTCTAGGGAAAAGCCACGTAGTGACACCCTACCAGTTCACCTTGGAAGTGATCAATGGGGAGTCGCGATCCTCAGGCAGAAAGGGAATCATGGCTCATGGGTAAAGTGTGCAACCTCTACAGAGTGTTATGAAACTGATATATCAAGTGTGCTCAATGTTAAGAGCGGCCTTGGGAGCTCCATTGATTAGAGATATAGATGGTTTGAGATACAATGGTTCTATTTATGGTTTTGGTTATGATAATGATAATGATGGTCCTCGATGAGGAAATGATCCATGAGTTGGTTATCGTAACACCCCGTTCACTCCCGGACTGACGGTACTTACTTCTAGCAGCTCTCTAGAACCATAGACCACCCCGACAGACCAACACAAGTCTTTTGGGCGAACTTTGTCCTCACTCATGCGCATCCGAGAAAACTTATTGGTCGGTCACCCATCCCAAATTGCTCCACGCCAAGCACGCTTAACTTGGAGGTTCTTTCGAGATAGGCTTTCGAAAAAGAAATGCACCTTGTTGATATGAGTACTCTATTAATTCTATTAAGTCTTTGGTCAGGATATCACCATACCTTGGGGCTAAGATATCACAATCCACTCCCCTTTGAAGACCGACGTCCTCGTTGGTCTACCCTAAGCCAAGAACCTCCCCCTCTTGGCCATGTCTGTTTGTTTAGTGTCATCATATGCCATACCATGTGACCACTCCGGGCCTACATGCTTCATGCGCCATATACTCGAACCCCTAACCCACATAGGCTCGTGAAAAACGCGAGGGTCGGCTCTGATACCACTTGTAACACCATGTCCACTCCCGGACTGGCGGTACTTACTCCTGGCAGCTCTCTAGGACCATAGACCATCCCCACAGACCAAAACGAGCCTTTTGTGCACACTTTGTCCTCACTCATGTGCACCCGAGAAAACTTTCTGGTCAGTCACCCATCCCAAATTGCTCCAAGCCAACCACGCTTAATGTTGGTTACTTGTTTTTATTGATGTGAACCAGAAACAAGACAACACAATTGTTAAATGTTAAGGACCTTTGTCCTTCGAAGCATTATCTCCTTCCAGATATAACGAGCATCGGACGAAGGTCATGAAGAACAAGTCTTCATCATTCACAAATATAAAAAAACATTATTATAGATGGAACATTATGCCATTTACTCATTTCATATCACATGTTAAAACAATGCTACAATCCACTTCATATATCAATAGAGTGATATAAAATGTACATAACATTTATACCTTCAGTTTTCTTGAAGGTAAAAAGAGTGAGCACAATTCCAGTCCAGCGTGAATAGTATGGGGTACCGTTCATCTATTTATAGGCAAGGAACACAGTCCAAGCCAGAGCACATTTATAACCCTAATACCTACACATTATCCTAATACAAGTATCGAGGATTAACGATTCTTTTCCTCTCTAGCTCAATGTCACGTCTGACCTTCGTAACCATCTTGAGCCAAAGTTATAATCCTTCGGTGCTTTGCGGATGCCTGTTGCAGCTTCGACGCTTAGTCCCTTTGGTTGTAGACGATTCCTTCGTCATGAGGACCTTCGACAGAGAAGGAGATGTAACACCCCAGGTGTTACTATGGCCATGGCACATCTATGCACTAATGACTGTGATCACATGTGGAAGAAACTTGAGAAGAAGAGCATAAAAACCTTGGAGACCATGTATTAACCAAGAATGTTAATGACCAAAAGCATAAACCCTAGACCCCTCTTGAGCCCTTAACTCCTAAAACCTTGGTTGAAGGGGGGGAAAGGTTAAGCAAATGTGCAAATCATGATTTAACCTTTGTCCAAAATTAAGTAACATATTAATCTACAAAATTCAGAGAGGAAACATTGCAAAAAGATCCCTTAAAGAACCCCAAATCCATTCCTTAAGTGGAGAGAGAGCTAGAGCTCTCTAATTCTCTCTAAGTTAAATTCTACACCTAATCTAAAGATCCACCGTGTTCACTTAGTAGATGGCACCAAAACCACTTAAGTTGTATACCAAAAATGTGGCATACCACCTAAGGCACCCCCTGGAAAAAGTTGAAACCGAGCCCTAGACGTTTGACATGATTTGGCATGGCTTTTGTCGCGAGGTGGGCAGAGGGACAAGCCAGATTTGGTGACCGCATATCTTCCTACCTAGGGCATATCTGCCATGGGGACTAACACATAAGAGGTAGCCCTAGGTGCCAGGAAGAGACCTGCGCCGGATTTTTGCCAAGATTCGCACGCTAGCGATCTCAGCGAGCTGTTGAACACGGGCAGAAGAAAACTTCCACGTGTTCGACGCGCTCTGAGCGCGCCAGAGCACGCCTGCGCCCGACCCCGCGCGCCCCGCGCCGCGCTGAGTCGCGCCCGTGTTCCCTGCTCGCGCCCGCGCCTATAAAGCCCTTTTAGGCGTCGACCGTACTCCTCCGTGCACGCTCGACCTCACCGGAGCCCGAAACCACCGGCGTTTGCCCCGCGCACGGCGTGCCCGCGGCCACCCGAGCCCCTGCCACCGTAGATCGGCCAATAGAACCTTTCCCAGCCACGCCCGACCCTTGGAAGAGACCGTGCATGCCTCGGTGAAGCTCCCCGAGCAAGGCATCGGACTTTGCTTCGCCGGAGAAGCCAGTCCACGGTCGTCGGACTTCACCCGACCGCCGGTGAACGTAGACCGGGTAAATCTCTGCCCCATTCTTCGATTCCTTGTGCACATCGCCTCTACGTCACCCCGTGGAGCTCATCGTGCCATTTGATTGAACTAGATTGCTGTGGTTCAGCCGGAACACCCGCCGCCGACGAGATCACCCTCCTGCGCACGTGGACCGGCCGATTCCGGCCACCACCGCCGTCGAGCCCTACACCGCTGTGACCGCTAGGACCTCCAGAAGCCAACCCTGCCCCTCGCCGGCCCTCTCTCACCGCCGGTAAGCCGCGTCGCCCTTTTCTTTCCCGCGGGTACTGTTTGCATTAGGGGAAGGACCTCGGGGAAGAAGAAAGAAAGGTCGGGGGGGTTTTGAACTGTCAGTGACTCAAGGGAATAGTGGCGCAGGGGTAGAAATGAGTGGGTTGATTTGGAATGAACCCAGGGTCCTCGCTGTAAACTGGTTTTCCAGGAAACCTTTTTAATAATTCTAATTTAAATACAAACAGAGCTTGTAAAATTCATAACTTCAGTTTTATTCAACCAAATTGGGTCAAACCAATTTTGCCTGATTGTAAATAATGTGAACTACTTAGGAAAAATACAAAACCCCCTTATTATTGCAAAAGAATTTAAAGTTTAGATTTAAATATTGATTTGTTTAAAAGCTAAATAATAAAAGGAAAAATAGTTACACTGTTAGACTGAGGTTAAGAAAAATCAGAGAAGTACCTAATCACTTCCTAACCTGTTTAAAAATAATAGACCCCTCTGTACACCCAGTTAAGGTAGAGTTTCCCATTTAAATCCTTTTTAGCCTAAAGTTAGAGAAAATATTAATGAAGGTTTAAATAAAGAAACAGGGAGCACCCACATTTTTGTTAGTTTACTTATTCAGTATAGTTCACTAGAAAAATTTATTATACCCCCGTTTAGTACAAAATAAATGGGATACCTTTTATTTTAGGAAAACAAGGAAAACTTAGAAAAACCCTAGAAAAATAACCCCAAGGAGAAAACACCCCAAACCTTGGGATAATTAATGTTTTGTTATTCAGAACATACCGTTTAGTACAAAATAAATGGGATACCTTTCATTTTAGGAAAACAAGGAAAACTTAGAAAAACCCTAGAAAAATAACCCCAAGGAGAAAACTCCCCAAACCTTGGGATAATTAATGTTTTGTTATTCAGAACATAGGAAAAATATGAAATCTGTTGTTTGGCATTTTTCAAATAACAAGATAGTAGTAAGTGCCTTTTTGACATAAAACTTTAGAAATCCACAACTAAATATCCAGTAGGCCTTTTTCTATGGTTTTTAACACAGAGGCCTAATATCACCTAGGTATTTGGACAAAAATACAATTTGGTACAGAAACCTCAAGTAAATCACAGCTTGAGTGTAGAGTGCCCTTTTAAAACTTATCCTTGTTAATTTTGCACATGTAGTATTTGAATCAGTATCCACCTCAAATTTGTAGGACAGATTACAGTGACAACTAGTAACCCACTGTAATTTTTACAGATTTTTTGGAAAAAGTTGAATCACTGTTGTAGTTCAAACCCACACTAGAATTTATATATACAAAAAAGGGGAAATTAATAATGGAGAACAATGTCATTTTAACCCAACCAGCAAAATCCCTCATTTTTCTACTAAAACATCTAAGGGAAATCCAAGTTCAATTCACTATGCTTATCCCTGGGCAAAACCCAAACCAAAAATAGATAAGCATAAACCACTAAAAAGCCACGTATAACCAGGAAACCCTAAGTTACTAACTAATTTAGTTTTCTTTCGCTTAGCATAATGTTTACTAAATCCTACATAATCATGGCATACATATTCTTATTCATTGCATTCGATAGATTGCAACCTCGCTGACGGAGAGTATGTCCTCGTGCCGGAGCAAGGAGCTGCTCAGGAGGCAGCCCCGGATCCAGCACCAGAGCCTGCCCCAGAGGATCTACCTGCCCCAGCTTTGGAAGGCAAGCCCCGGTTTTATGCATAACCTGTTCTATATGATATTTTACTACACTTAATGTTTGTAGGCTTGTATTGTGCACTTAAGTGTAGGAGTTGATTGAAACTCTAATTGCATGAACTCAGGAATCCTTGTTGATATGGATACTAGTATGCTAGGTCGAGTAGCTGCTTTGCTAATTAGAGATCTCGGTAGAAGTCGAGTGATTTTTCTAGCACTCGCGCGAGGTCAGGACATTGATTGTACCCACTTTCATATCATATTGATAGTTGGTCTGTGGACACGGATCTATGGGGATGCGTGGTCTACGAGATGAAATTGGAATAAGGATTAACGTGCGGATACCTGTGTCAAGCATTTGAATGTACTAAACCTATGCCGAGAAATATGGTAAATCGGTAAGCCTAGTACCTGATTGAACCTGCCCGCAGACATATCCCCTCACGCGACCTGAGACGTGGTCTCCCATTCCGGTTATGGTGGGTACAAGTGCGGTCACTGCACGACGGCAGTCGGGGTCAGTGAGGCATTGTACGCCAAGGCGGTGAGCCCTGATCTGTTGCCAGGGAATCGATGGGGACGGTAGATGTGTGTGGGGACGTAGTGCCTCGCCACGTCGTGTGTTTAGGTTTACCTTGCAAGGTTTAAAAACTCGATTCGAATCGTCTGCTTCTCACATCTAATGAGACTGCTTGATCCATTGTACTACATTGAGTAACAAGTGGAAATGTGATGATGTGGCAAAAAATGTTGATTGCTAAATTTGCTTGATACCATGAATGAGTAGATAGTACACATCTAGTCTTAAGAGAGTCACACTAAAACTTGACAAAGCTAAAACTTGATTTATAAACTCAGCTAGTGCTTTTGGAAACCAAACCCCACAGCCAAACAACTGCATGTCTAGAGGTAGAGGAGTAGACTCCTCACACCGGGTAAGTCTAGCTGAGTATTAGTATACTCAGCCTTGCTTGTGGCATAATTTTACAGGTCCTCTGGAGGACATGGTTGCTGGAGTGACTTGGCCGTCCATCTTGCCACCGGGTTGGACAGTCGAGTGGGACCCTACCTCGGCCGAGGAGGAGCATGAGGAGTGATGGGACAGGCTTCCCCATCTCTCTGTTTAATTATCGTTAGTTTTATTCCGCTGCACTTCGAACAATGATGACTACTTTTGCTAAGACTCCGATGATCATGTAATAAGTTTAATACTCCTTAATGTATGGTTTTATGCTTTATTGTATTTGCTCTGTGACTCACCATCGAGTGAGATTGTGGTACTTGATCCTGTCAGTGGCCTCGTCGGACTAGATCCGAGGGATTGATGGGTTATTCCCATTTAAGTGTGGTCTAGCCTCTAAGGCGGGACTTAGGCACTTAAGTTGGAATAATTCGGGCAGTTCTGCCACAGCTGGTATCGGAGCTTGTACCACCACAGAGGAATCAATAAACTATAAATACCATCCTTTTCCAAAGTAAAACTTGGTAGAAACAAATGTTGGATAGATCGTAGGACGATCAGGATAGACCTAGGACGTGAAGCCTTTGGAGGATAGAGGGTATCTAGGTGGCTAATATAGTAATCCCTACCGGCTACTATAAGGGATGGGAATTCTTCCCTATTCCCTCTAAGTTGATGTGAGGTCGTTCAAGACGAGCATGCATGCATCCTTAATTAAACTAATAAATAATTGGGTAAGAACTTTAATACAAAATGATGGCAAAGTAAGTACACCCAGTACCACTGTCGTAGTTATAGAGAGGCTGAGTTGTGATCCCTTTTTCTTTTTATAATTCTTTTTCTTTTACTTACGCTTAACTGTACACAGATGACTTCTCATGGATCCTCAGACGAAGGGAATGCACAGTCCCACACGGACGGACTTGCACGAGAGGGTTTCCGCTGTATCTTGTGGGAGGTACTTCAGGGAGCAGGTTACATGACACCTCCCCTGTACGCGGTGCAGCAGTTAGAGAAGCACCGAGTGCCCCGCTGTAGGGTGAGGATGACCCTGGAGCCTCATCCCCTGCAGCCAGGCTGGCGTTCGCTGGACTTTGAATGTTTTGGGTACCGGGCTGAGGATACTATCGAGGCGATCGCTCTTCACGGACTGACCACTTTCTGCAGATTCCACCCCTTGGAGCTGTCCACTCACCCCATTGGCTTGTTCCTCACTGAGAAGGAGGACGACCCAATGTGGAAGGACCGAGTGGAGCATGCCAAGGACATCTGGGCTATCTACCCATGTCAGACTGCTCACTTAACGGTGCGGTGCATGAATGCCCTGTATCGTCTGCAAGTGATGCGTGGAGAGGCAATGTCCCATCTGATGGCATTGTTAGAGGCAACCAAAATTACCTTGGATAATAGAGAGGAACTTGTGGTTGACTTGTCCACTGAGATGGTGGAAAAGGACTTACAGGTGGAGCAACTGTCAAATGAGATCCAAGAGCTTGAGGAACTAGTGGGGACGAGGGAGAACACCCTTGAGGTTCTCGAGGATCAGTTGATCAACACCCAATAGCAGCTTGCAGAGGCTAACCAGCACCTGGATATGCATCACCAGGAGATCCAGGACATGGAGGCCAACGAGGATGTCGACATCGAGGGAGGAGAGGAGGCTGCCTCCAGTTTGGACACTGCTGGCTCAGGGAGACCACCTTCCCCCGAGTCGAGTGTTGCCTCGTTTGCTCACTAGGTCGTAGGGATAGAGTTAGAAGTCTGTGATGGTGGGACTCCTCGAAGCTAGCTTAGCTTTTGCACCCTTGGGGTGCTAGGCTAGATAGAGTTGAGTCTTTTGGGCCATTGATGTAATCGTGATAAACTCTTTTGGAAGCATGGTTGGTGAATGCTGTCAGTTTTACTTTAAGGGAAAAGTTTGGATAATGTGGAATCTTTTATAATTATGCACTATATATTGGTTTCGCCCTTTTTGACTCTTTCACCGCGATTAAGCCTTGAACCAAGAAAATGTGATATTGAGAATATATATATGATTTTTCATATGGCCGGAAGAGCGCGTCGTGGTCAAAATGAGCGTGTTCCTCCACCACCGCCACCGCCTCCTACCTTGCAGGAGCTGATGGCTCAACAGAATGAGATCTTGAGGCAGCTAGCTCAGCGTCAGCCACCACCTCAGCACTATGGTGGTGGTGATCATCAGCGTCACCCCGCGGCAGCCACCTATCAGGAGTTCCTCAGTACCCAGCCACCATTGTTCACCAGGGCAGAGGACCCCCTTGATGCGGATGTATGGTTGAGAGTAGTGGAATCCAAATTCCCGCTACTCCATGGAGTTTGTTCAGAGGTCACTAAGGTCAGGTTCGCCACCTAGCAGCTTTGTGGACCCGCACGGACATGGTGGGACCATTTTCTTGCTATGCAGCCAGAGGACCGAGAGGTGGAATGGAGAGAGTTCAAGGCAGCTTTCAGGGGGCACCATATACCAGCGGGCATTATGGACCGCAAGCTCAACGAGTTTCTGGCACTCACTCAATGGAACCGGACAGTGTTACAGTATTCTCAGGCCTTCAATGATCTGTGCCAGTATGCCGGATATCACGCAGACACGGATGAGAAGAAGTGGGACAGGTTCAGGAGGGGGCTCAGCACTAAGCTCCGTGACCGTCTCAACACAGTCAGGGCCAACAGTTATAATGAGTTAGTCAATATGGCCATTTCTCAGGAGGATTGTATCACAGCTCGTCAGGCAGAAAAGAAGAGGAAGTCCCCTGTGGAAGGACCTTCAGCTCAGCCACAACACTTCAGGATCGTGTCTGATACTCAGAACAGAGGACCCAAGCAGCAGCAAGGACGTTGGGTGATCCGCCCACAGCAGCAGCAGCAGTACCGTCAGGCCAATGACAACATGTGTTTCACTTGTGGTAACACTGGACATTATGCCAAGAATTGCCCCATGAACCAGCAGAGGCAGAGGCAGAATGCCAACCAGAATCAAGGCAAGAGACAAAAGGTTCAAGTGAGGCAAGGCAGATTGAACTTCACCACCATGGCTGACATTCCAGAGGGAGCACCCGTCATGACTGGTATCTTTTCAGTTTCGAATTATCCTGCTATTATTCTTTTTGATTCTGGTGCATCACATAGTTTTATCAGTGCCAAATGTCAGTTACCTTTCCATCATACCAATGGGGGTATTACAATTTCAACACCAGGAGGCAGGGTTGCCACCTACCAAATCAACAAGAATGTGCCTATAAAGTTTGGTAGTTTGATAATCAAAACGAACCTCCTCATTTTGGGTTTGAATAGTGTGGATATCATATTGGGAACTGACTGGTTAACCAAACATCAGGCCACGATGGATACTGCAGCTAGGGCCATTGAGGTGCACTCACCGACTTGTGGTGAAACCACATTATATTTGCCCAACCAGGGTTGTACCCGTTCTTGTGCCTTCGTTATGATAGAGTCCCCAGTGGAAAGGATCCCATTGGTCTGTGACTACCCAGATGTTTTTCCGGATGAATTGCCAGGGATGCCACCTGACAGAGACATTGAGTTCGCAATTGAATTGCAAACCGGAACTGCTCCTACATCCAAGAGACCCTATAGGATGCCTCCAGCAGAATTGGCAGAATTGAAGAAGCAACTGCAAGAGTTGTTGGACAAGGGGTTCATTCGCCCAAGTACTTCACCTTGGGGATGTCCGGCCCTATTTGTAAAGAAGAAGGATGAAAGTCTGAGAATGGGTGTCGACTACCGCCCTCTCAATGCGGTGACCATCAAGAACAAATACCCACTGCCCCACATTGATGTTTTATTTGATCAGTTGGTGGGAGCCAAAGTGTTTTCCAATATAGACCTTCGTTCGGGCTACCATCAGATCAAGATCCGTGCCCAAAACGGCTTTCTCTACCAGATATGGGCTCTATGAGTTTTTGGTGATGTCTTTTGGGCTGACCAATGCCCCGGCTTATTTCATGTACCTGATGAACTCAGTTTTCATGCCAGAGCTGGACAAATTCGTGGTCGTTTTCATTGATGATATTCTGGTTTATTCCAAGAATGAGGCTGAGCACACTAAACATTTGCATACCATACTTCAGAGACTGCGTGACCATCAGTTGTATGCCAAATTGTCTAAATGTGATTTCTAGCTAAGAGAAATTAAATTCTTGGGTCACACAATTTCTCAGGATGGGATATCAGTTGATCCTGAGAAGGTGCAAGAGGTAATGTATTGGAAACCTCCTACCACAGTGAGACAGATTCGGAGTTTTCTGGGATTGGCAGGGTATTATCGACGATTCATTCCGGATTTCTCCAGAATTGCCAAGCCAATGACTGAACTATTGAAGAAGGGAGTCAAGTATAATTGGAGCCAGAAGTGTGAAGATGCCTTTCATACACTAAGGCAGCACTTGACAACAGCCCCAGTGCTAGCTCAACCTGACAACACCAAGCCCTTTGAAGTGTATTGCGATGCTTCTGGTACGGGACTGGGATGTGTCTTAATGCAAGATAACAGAGTAATTGCTTATGCCTCCCAAGCACTTAGACCCCATGAGCAGAACTACCCTACACATGATCTGGAGTTAGCAGCTGTGGTTCATGCTCTCAAGATATGGAGACATTTCTTGATGGGAGCTCACTGTAACATTTACACTGATCATAAGAGTCTCAAATACCTTTTCACTCAGGCAGACCTTAATATGAGGCAGAGAAGATGGTTAGAGTTAATCAAGGACTATGATTTGGAGGTGCATTACCATCCTGGCAAAGCCAATGTTGTAGCAGATGCCTTGAGCAGAAAGGCCCAGTGCAATTGTATGAGCATGGATGCGAGAGTCACCACCCTGTGTGATGAGTTGTGCAAGCTGAACCTAGAAGTTTTTCTTCAGGTGCTTTAAATTATATCTCGGTGGAGCCCACAATGCAAGAGCAAATAGTCAGGGCACAGATTGAAGACAAGGGTGTTCAGGTCATTAAGGAAATGATCAAGCAGAAAGCAGAAAAATACAAATGCTTCCGGCAGGACAGCAAAGGAATCCTATGGTTTGGAGATCGATTGGTTGTTCCCAAGGACCCTGAGCTCAGAAAGAAGATATTGGATGAGGCTCACCTTTCAAAATTCTCCATGCACCCAGGCAGCAATAAGATGTATCATGATCTCAGATCCTTATACTGGTGGACCAGAATGAAGAGGGAAATTGCCAAGTATATATCCGAATGTGACACCTGCCAGAGAATTAAAGTCATTCATTTGAAGGTAGCAGGCCCCCTGCAACCCCTTCCCATACCATCTTGGAAATGGGAAGACATTTGCATAGATTTCATCGTGGGATTGCCCAATACCTCCCGACACCATGATTCTATTTGGGTTATTGTGGATAGATTGACCAAGACCGCTCATTTCTTGCCAGTGCATACCACCCACAAGACAGAGAAATATGCAGAAATCTATGTTGATCCGATAGTGCGTTTGCATGGTATTCCAAAGACCATTGTATATGACAGAGGAGCACTGTTTGTGGCACGCTTTTGGGAGCAGCTACAAGAATCACTTGGGACCCATGCAATAAGGAGCTCCGCATATCATCCGCAGACAGATGGCCAGACAGAAAGAGTGAATCAAATCCTCGAAGACATGTTGCGAGCCTGTGTGCTACACTATGGTAAAAATTGGGACAAGTGTCTTTCTTTGGCAGAGTTCTCCTATAATAACAGCTACCAGTCCAGTCTAAAGATGGCGCCTTTTGAGGCCTTATATGGGAGAAGGTGTAGGACACCGCTCAATTGGTCTCAAGCAGGAGAGAGGGAAATATTTGGACCAGACTTGGTACTTGAAGCAGAGGAAAAGGTCAGAGTCATTAAGAAGAACCTAGAAGCTGCTCAGGCCAGGCAGAAGAGCTATCATGATAAGAGGCGGAAGCCTCTACAGTTTGAAGTGGGAGATCATGTTTATCTTAAGGTGTCACCCACCAAGGGTGTCTAGAGATTTGGAATCAAGGGCAAGTTAGCTCCTCGCTACATTGAGCCCTATGAGATCAAAACAAATTGTGGACCCGTAGCCTATCAATTGGAGTTGCCACCCCACATGTCGGCAGTTCATAGTGTGTTCCATGTATCTCAGCTACAGAGATGTGTCCGCTTACCCACTGAAGTTTTGCCTGAACCAGAAATTGAGATAGAACCATACTTGTCTTATCAAGAGCACCCCGTCAAGGTATTGGACCAAAAGGAGAGATCAACGCAGCAAAGTCGATCAAAATGTATAAGGTTCAGTGGAGTCACCATTCAATAGAAGAAGCTACATGGGAGACTGAGGATTTTCTACATTCTCGCTTTCCCGGCTTTTTGCCCAAAGGAGTCGGTACGTAACCCAAAACCCCACCCCCACCTGCCCTTTGAATTCAAATATAAGAAAAACTTAGATGTTAAGGGTAGTATAAGTTGTGGAAATGACTTAAAAAGGACTTCCTTCTGAAGTCGCAAAGAGAATGACATTCGAAGAGCAGTTAACTAGAGAAACGTAAACAAAAGAAGGAACAATGCACCAACACGCCTTCATGGCACCCCTCCAGAGGACTCTACCTAAAATCTCGGGACGAGATTCCTTTAAGGGGGGAGGGCTGTAACACCCCAGGTGTTACTATGGCCATGGCACATCTATGCACTAATGACTGAGATCACATGTGGAAGAAACTTGAGAAGAAGAGCATAAAAACCTTGGTGACCATGTATTAACCAAGAATGTTAATGACCAAAAGCACTACCCAAGCATTTATGCAATTATCACCTTGGGCAAGAGAAGAATAAACCCTAGACCCCTCTTGAGCCCTTAACTCATAAAACCTTGGTTGAAGAGGGGGAAGGTTAAGCAAATGTGCAAATCATGATTTAACCTTTGGCCAAAGTTAAGTAACAAATTAATCTACAAAATTCAGAGAGGAAACATTGCAAAAAGATCCCTTAAAGAACCCCAAATCAATTCCTTAAGTGGAGAGAGAGCTAGAGCTCTCTAATTCTCTCTAAGTTAAAGTCTACACCTAATCTAAAGATACACCGTGTTCACTTAGTAGATGGCACCAAAACCACCTAAGTTTTATACCAAAAATGTGGCATACCACCTAAGGCACCCCCTGGAAAAAGTTGAAACTGAGCCCTAGACGTTTGACATGATTTGGCATGGCTTTTGTCGCGAGGTGGGCAGAGGGACAAGCCAGATTTGGCGTCCGCATATCTCCCTACCTAGGGCATATCTGCCATGGGGACTCAGACATAAGAGGTAGCCCTAGGTGCCAGGAAGAGACCTGCGCCGGATTTTTGCCAAGATTCGCACGCTAGCGATCTCGGCGAGCTGTTGAACACGGGCAGAAGAAAACTTCCACGTGTTCGACGCGCTCTGAGCGCGCCAGAGCACGCCCGCGCCCGACCCCGCGCGCCCCGCGCCGCGTTGAGCCGCGCCCGTGTTCCTTGCTCACGCCCGCTCCTATAAAGCCCCCTCAGGCATCGACCGTACTCCCCTGCGCACGCTCGACCTCACCGGAGCCCGAAACCATCGGCGTTTGCCCCGCGCACGGCGTGCCCGCGGCCACCCGAGCCCCTGCCACCGTAGACCGGCCAACAGAACCTTTCCCAGCCATGCCCGACCCTTGGAAGAGACTGTGCATGCCTCGGTGAAGCTCCTCGAGCAAGGAATCGGACTTTGCTTCGCCGGAGAAGCCAGTCCACGGTCGCCGGACTTCACCCGATCGCCGATGAACGTAGACCGGGTAAATCTCTGCCCCATTCTTTGATTCCTTGTGCACATCGCCTCTACGTCACCCCGTGGAGCTCATCGTACCATTTGATTGAACTAGATCACCGTGGTTCAGCCGGAACACCCGCCGCCGACGAGATCACCCGCCTGCGCACGTGGACCGGCCGATTCCGGCCACCACCGCCGTCGAGCCGTACACTGTTGTGACCGCCAGGACCTCCAGAAGCCAACCCTGCCCCTTGCCGGCCCTCTCTCACCGCCGGTAAGCCGCGCCGCCCTTTTATTTCCCGCGGGTACTGTTTGCATTAGGGGAAGGACCTCGGGGAAGAAGAAGGAAAGGTCGGGGGGGTTTTGAACTGTCAGTGACTTAGGGGAATAGTGGCGCAGGGGTAGAAATGAGTGGGTTGATTTGGAATGAACCCAGGGTCCTCGGTGTAAACTGGTTTTCCAAGAAACCTTTTTAATAATTCTAATTTAAATACAAACAGAGCTTGTAAAATTCATAACTTCAGTTTTATTCAACCAAATTGGGTCAAACCAATTTTGCCTGATTCTAAATAATGTGAACTACATAGGAAAAATACAAAACTCCCTTAGTATTGCAAAAGAATTTAAAGTTTAGATTTAAATATTGATTTGGCCAAAAGCTAAATAATAAAAGGAAAAATAGTTACACTGTTAGACTGAGGTTAAAAAAATCAGAGAAGTACCTAATCACTTCCTAACCTGTTTAAAAATAATAGACCCCTCTGTACACCCATTTAAGGTAGATTTTCCCATTTAAATCCTTTTTAAGTTAGAGAAAATATTAATGGAGGTTTAAATAAAGAAACAGGGAGCACCCACATTTTTGTTAGTTTACTTATTCAGTATAGTTCACTAGAAAAATTTATTATACCCCTGTTTAGTACAAAATAAATGGGATACCTTTTATTTTAGGAAAACAAGGAAAACTTAGAAAAACCCTAGAAAAATAACCCCAAGGAGAAAACACATCAAACCTTGGGATAACTAAAGTTTTGTTATTCAGAACATAGGAAAAATATGAAATTTGTTGTTTGACATTTTTCAAGTAACAAGATAGTAGTAAGTGCCTTTTTGACATAAAACTTTAGAAATCCACAACTAAATATCCATTAGGCCTTTTTCTGTGATTTTTAACACAGAGGCCTAATATCACCTAGGTATTTGGACAAAAATACTATTTGGTACAGAAACCTCAAGTAAATCACAGCTAGAGTGTAGAGTGCCCTTTTAAAACTTATCCTTGTTAATTTTGCACAAGTAGTATTTGAATCAGTATCCACCTCAAATTTGTAGGACAGATTACAGTGACAACTAGTAACCCACTGTAATTTTTATAGAATTTTTGGAAAAAGTTGAATCACTGTTGTAGTTCAAACCCACACTAGAATTTATATATAGAAAAAACGGGAAATAAATAATGGAGAACAATGTCAGTTTAACCCAACCAGCAAAATCCCTCATTTGTCTACTAAAACATCTAAGGGAAATCCAAGTTCAATTCACTATGCTTATCCTTGGGCAAAACCCAAACCAAAAATAGATAAGCATAAACCACTAAAAAGCCACGTATAACCAGGAAACCCTAAGTTACTAACTAATTTAGTTTCCTTTCGCTTAGCATAATGTTTACTAAATCCTGCATAATCATGGCATACATATTCTTATTCATTGCATTTGATAGATTGCAACCTCGTTGACGAAGAGTACGTCCTCGTGCTGGAGCAAGAAGCTGCTGAGGAGGTAGCCCCGGATCCAGCACCAGAGCCTGCCCCAGAGGATCTACCTGCCCCAGCTTTGGAAGGCAAGCCCCGGTTTTATGCATAACATGTTCTATATGATATTTTACTACACTTAATGTTTGTAGGCTTGTATTGTGCACTTAAGTGTAGGAGTTGATTGAAACCCTAGTTGCATGAACTCTGGAATCCTTGTTGATATGGATACTAGTATGCTAGGTCGAGTAGCTGCTTTGCTAATTAGAGATCTCGGTAGAAGTCGAGTGATTTTCTAGCACTCGAGCGAGGTCAGGACATTGATTGTACCCACTTTCATATCATAATGATAGTTGGTCTATGTCACACCCGGTTTTAGAAGGTAAACCGAATGCGAACCATGTACGTGCCAGGATCAGTTATTCACGTACACAGCAGTTACATAACATGGACATCATCACACAGTGCTCAAAATAGTATTAATAAGGGAAATAGTCGATTACATCATACGTCTGAGACGTCCATATAGTTCTTACAATAAATCAAAGTGCGGAAAAGAAACGTAGATAACCGCGGCCTTCACAGGCAGCCGACTCGGGGTTGCCGCTAACCCACACCTAGAACTCGTCGTAATCTTGGAACTCCTGGAAGTCTCCTTCCACAGCTTCATCTTCGCCTGAGCAGTGGTTGCAATGCTGACAACCTGGGGATGGGGGGGGGTTTGGTGTGTAGAGCAAGGGTGAGTACACATCAACATACTTAGCAAGCATCCTGTTTGGCTGTAGTGGACTAGCTGTATGTGGGGATAAGTCAAGCAGTTGCTTTTAGTTGGTCAGATTATTACTTACTAGTAGAAAGCCAAGTTTTAGCATTAACCCAAGTTATTAACCCAAACGTACTCCTTTCCAAACGGAAAGAGTACCACTTACCATTACCATAGTCATAACCAGAATCATCGATCTCATAACCACCTGTACCAAAGTATCTCTGATCAAGTACCACTAATCACTGGAGCTCCCTTGGCCGCTCATAACCGCGAGCACGGCTGATATATCAGTTTTCAAACACTCTGCAGAGGTTGTGCACTTTACCCACAAGCCGTGATTCCCATTCTGCCCGGAGAGAGCTACTCCCCATTGACCACTACCTAGGTGGCCTGGCAGGGCATCACTACGTAGCCTTTACAAAGATTCCCCGGGGCTGTAGCCACCCGTTAGGTTTCCTAAATGCACCGCACTCCTCCCCAAGGGGCGAACCCAAACTTGGCAGAGCGAGCCGCATACACCGAGCCCCATTGACGGCACGACGGCTAAGTGAACTACACCCCGGATCCTCTAATTATTCAGCTAAGGGCACCCCATTCCACCCTCATGGTTGCACTGTTTTCCCGGGCGGTCATCCATAGAACAGGTCCTTACGGAGAGGCACTCGAGAAACCGCTCGAGCCCCCTTGATGACCACAAGTACAACATCATAAATAAGAGAAGGGAAAACAGCGTATCATAGATAATCTCATCATGTTCATTGATTAGAGTTTAAGCAATAGCATAAAGCTAAACAGTAATAATCCAACCCAAATAGGTAAACAAGGTCATGGATAACAAAAGCTAGTCAATCCTTAGGCATAAATGTGTAACGCGGGAGGTGAATTAAATAATGAGTAGGACATAGATAGGTCAAGGGACACTTGCCTCCACCAAACGACTGCTGCTCAGGGGCTTCTCCTGCGAGTTCCTCGGGCTCTTCAACCGGATCGTTCTCTATGCGAGCACAAACATACATACATCCACACATTTAATACAAAAGAACAGTACACCATACAATAGAATGCAATAAGTAAACAGACGTTCCACGCGGGCTCGTGAGTACGGTTAAGAGAGAAAGAGGAAAAGACAGTCGAGAGACGATCACGTTACATGATTATAAATTAACTACTCGCGTAATAGAAGGAAATTTAATGTAGACACTATGTTTAGCGTAAAGTAAAGTCATGTTTCATGTCTAATTATTGTAGGCAGGTGGAGATAAATAAAAGGATGGTCGCGCGGCGAGACGCGCGACAAAGCTCTCTAAAACAAATTAAGAAGTTAACGACTCGTCGCGCGACCGAGCACGCAGCAAGACACTTCGCCTTAGCTAAGAGGAGACGTTAAGCGTCGCGCGACGAAGCGCACGACGGCACACGTCGACTAAACTGAGTCCAAAGTGGAACGTCGCGTGAATACACACGCGGCGTTACACCTTAAACAACCTGAAACAAAAATGGATCGTCGCGCGACGAAGCGCACGACGCAACACGAGATAGAATATGAATTTAGACAAATCCGTCGCGCGGCGAAGCGCGCGACGCAACACGCTAATTAACGAATAATCACCGCGAGCGCGGGCGAGCGAAGATACGGTCGGGCGAGGCCGGGACGGGGAAACGGGCGGCCGAGCTGGGGCCAGGGCGGTTGAATCGGCCAAGGGGGGTGGTTGAACCGGCCGGGGGTGGCCGAGCCGGCCGGGGCCGCGCCGGGCCACGCCGGGGGCGCGCCGGGGCCGCGCTGCGCGCGAGCAGGGGAGGAGCGGGGGCGGGCGGGCGAGCGCCGCGCGGGGCCGGGACGGGCGGGGAGCGCCGCCACGGGAGGGAGGCCGGGGCGGGGCCGAGGGCGGGCGCCGAGCGCCGCCGCGGGGAGGGGCCGAGCGGGCGGGCCGAGCGCCGCCGCGGGCGAGCGGGCAGGGGGCCGAGCCGCCGCGCCGAGGGGCCGAGCGGGCGAGCCGGGGCGCCGCCGCGGGGAGGGGCGGGGGCGGGATCGCCGCGCCGGGCAGGGGAGGGGCCGAGCGGGCGGGGCCGCCGCGGAGAGGGGCGAGGGCGGGACCGCCGCGCCGGGGCCGGGGAGGGGCAGGGGGCGAGGCCGAGCGCCGCCGGGACCGGGGTCGGGCAGGGGGCGAGGCCGAGCGCCGCCGGGGAGGGAGGGGGAGGGGAGCCGCGCCGCCGCGCCGAGGGCCGAGCGGCCGAGCGCCGCCGGGGAGGGGCCGCCGGGCGGGGGAGCCGCGCCGCCGCGCCGAGGGCCGAGCGGGGGCGCGCGGGGTCGGGGTCGGGGTCGGGGTCGCGCGCGAGCAGGGGGAGAGGGAGGGCGCGCGTGGGGAAGAAGAGGAGGGAGAGGGAGAGAGAGAGGAGAAGGGGAGGGGAGCTCACCTCGGGGTCCAAAATCCGGTGATCGCCGTCTCCAAACCCTAGGGCACCACGGGGAGAGAGAGGTGGAAGAGGGAGAGGAGAGGTTGTTGCGCGCGAGATCCAAATGAGAGAGGGAGAAGGGGGGGGGGCGCATGGGGGGGTTTTGGGCGCCAGGGGCGCGCAGGCCGGGGCGGGCCGGCTGGGCTAGGCTGAACTAGGTTGGGCTAGGCCGGGCCACTTCGCGGATCGAAAACCCACGACGAGCGCGACCACTAAACGGAATTAAATCGCGAACCGAAATCCGGAACGGAACGAGACGAACACTCAACATCAGACAAAGAAATGTGCTTCGGCATGATGCAACACCCATGACACTTAGGTTTTGGTTTATACATGACACGGACACCTGCCGTTATACTGGTTTGAAATTGGAAAGAAGGAGCAAACGGGGAAAGAGAAAAGAGAGTAACGCCCGAATTTGGTGATAGAAAAGAAGAAAAAAAATTCTGCCCCCAAATTCAGGGCGTTACAAACCTATCCCCCTTAAAAGAATCTCGCCCTCGAGATTCAGGGTTGGCTAGCAAAGAGCTCAGGGTATTTGGCCATCAGATCATCTTCACGCTCCCAGGTTGCTTCTTCCTCAGAGTGGTGATTCCATCTGACTTTGCACATTCTGATGGTCTTCCTTCGGGTGACTCTGTCTGCAACCTCAAGGATTTGCACTGGCTTCTCAACGTAGGTCAAGTCCTCCTGGACTTCAAGACCTTCCACTGGCAACTGCTCTTCTGGCACACGCAAGCACTTCTTCAACTGAGACACATGAAAGACATTATGCACAGCAGACAAATTCTCGGGCAAACTGAGCTGATAGGCCACTTCTCCACGTCTTGCAAGAATCTGATACGGACCAATGTAGCGGGGTGCTAGCTTGTCTTTCACTCCGAATTTTCTGACTCCTCTGATCGGTGACACTTTCAGATAGACAAAGTCTCCAACCTCGAAACTCAGCTCTCTTCTTCTTGTGTCTGCATAGCTTCGCTGTCTTGATTGCGCTATCTTCAGATTCTCTCGGACCATCTTGATGTTCTCTTCGGCTTCAAGCAAAATGTCTGGCCCAAACACTTGCTTTTCTCCAGGCTGATCCCATTGCAACGGAGTTCTACAACTCCTTCCATAAAGCGCCTGAAATGGTGACATCTTCAAACTGGCCTGGTAACTGTTGTTATAGGAAAACTCTGCATAAGGCAATCGCTTGTCCCATCCGGACTGATCTTGCAACGCACAGGCTCTCAACATATCTTCAAGAATTTGATTGGTCCTTTCGGTCTGGCCATCCGTCTGCGGATGATAAGCTGAACTGAAATTCAGATGCGTGCCCAAAGCTTCATGCAACTGCTGCCAGAAATGAGAGGTGAACTGCGTTCCTCTGTCTGACACTATCTTCTTTGGCACACCATGAAGACAAACGATCCAAGACATATACAATTCTGCCAATACTGCACTGCTGTAGTTGGTCTTGACAGGTATGAAGTGGGCTGACTTGGTCAGACGGTCCACTACTACCCAAATGGAATCGTAGCCGGCTCGAGTGCGAGGCAATCCGACTATGAAATCCATACCAATTTCATCCCATTTCCACTGAGGGATCTGCAACGATTGCAACAATCCAGCAGGTCTCTGGTGCTCTGCCTAAATTCTTCGACAACTATCACACATAGCCACATGCTCTGCGATTTCCCTTTTTATTCCGTACCACCATAATTTCTTTTTCAGATCCTGATACATCTTCTCACTGCCAGGGTGAATCGAATAGGCTGTCTCATGAGCTTCCTTAAGAATCAATTCCCGAATGGACTGGACATTGGGAACACACAAGCGGTCTTTGAACCATATCACGCCTTCTGCATCTTCTCGAAAATCTTTGCCTCTGCCATCTAGAATCAGTCGCCGGATCTCACTTATCTTCTCATCATTCTTCTGCGCTTCTTTGATTTCGCGCTCCAAGGTAGGTTCCAACTCAACTGTGACTCCTCGCGAATTATTCAGAAATCCGAGACTCAACCTGTCAAACTCCTTAGCCAACTCATAAGGCATCGGACGAGCGACCATCAGATTGACTTGACTCTTTCTGCTCAAAGCATCCGCCACTACATTTGCTTTGCCTGGATGGTAATGGATCTCCAACTCATAGTCTTTGATCAACTCTAACCATCTTCGTTGCCTCATGTTCAACTCTGACTGAGTGAATATGTACTTCAGACTCTTGTGGTCTGTGTAAACATCGCATTTCTGTCCATACAGATAGTGCCTCCATGTCTTCAGTGCGTGAACCACTGCTGCCAACTCTAGATCATGGATTGGGTAATTCTTCTCATGAACCTTCAGCTGTCGGGACGAGTAAGCCACAACTCTTCCCTCTTGCATCAACACGCATCCCAAACCTGTGTAACAAGCATCACAATACACCGAGAAGGGCTTGTGCACATCAGGCAAGACTAGGACAGGCGCTGTAGTCAACTTCTCTTTCAGCGCTTCAAAGGCCTCTTGGCATTTCTGGGTCCACTTGAACTCAACTTTGTTGCCTAGCAACGCTGTCATTGGTTTCGCAATCTTCGAAAACCCTTCAATGAATCGTCGATAGTATCCGGCCATTCCAATGAAGCTCTTGATTCCTCGGGCATCTGTTGGCGCTTTCCAGTTCAAAATGTCTGCCACTTTCTTCGGATCCACAGCCAATCCTTCCTTGTTGATTATGTGACCCAAGAACAAGACTTCACTGATCCAGAATTCACACTTGCTCAACTTTGCATACAACTGGTGCTCTCGCAATCTCTGCAATACCATCCTCAAATGATCTTCATGCTCTTCTTCGCTTTGAGAATAAACCAGAATGTCATCAATGAATACCACCACAAACTTATCAAGGTAATCCATGAATACACTGTTCATTAAGTTCATGAAGAACGCTGGCGCATTGGTCAAACCAAAAGACATCACTGTGAACTCATACAAACCATATTTGGAAATGAATGCCGTCTTCGGAATGTCCGAAGGTCGGATCCTGAGCTGATGATAACCTGACCTCAGATCAATCTTGGAGAACACACTGGCTCCTCTCAACTGATCGAACAGATCCTCTATTCTGGGCAAAGGGTACTTGTTCTTGATCGTGACCTCATTCAAAGCTCGGTAATCAATACACATCCTCTTGGTGCCATCTTTCTTTTCCACGAACAAGACAGGGGCGGCCCAAGGCGAGGTGCTTGGCCGAATGTAACCTTTCTCTGACAGCTCATCAATTTGCTTCTTAAGCTCATCCAACTCTGGTCCAGATATTCTGTAAGCTCTCTTGAAGATAGGGGCGGTTCCAGGAAGAAGCTCTATGGCAAACTCAACTTTCCGCTCTGGTGGCATACCCGGTAAGTCCTTTGGAAACACATCTGGGAACTCGGACACAACCTTGATGCTCTCAATTGGGTCTGCTTCACTGCTATCAACAGCTATCTGATAACAACTTCCTTTCTTTGGCTCAGGCGGGACTAACTCGGTCACCACTTCCTTTCCTAGTGGAGACACCAACTTGATTGTCCTCTTATCACAACTGATAACTGCCTGATACTTATCTAGCCAATTCATCCCTAGGATGACATCTATTCCCTGAGTACCCATTACTATAAGGTTGGCGGGAAACGCTATCCCCCTTATTTCCACACTTATATTCAAACAAATGCTATCGGCTCGAATTCTACCACCGGCTGAGTCAATTTGAATGGGGGTTGACATGGCAGTAATTGGAAGATTATGTGCTTCTACCCATGATGCAGTAATGAAAGAATGCGTTGCTCCAGTATCAAATAACACTTCTGCAATATGGGAGTCGACTGGGAACATACCTACTATCATGCCGGGGGTATCTTGAACTGCTTCAGCCTCCAAGTGGTTCAGTCTCCCATGATTATAGCGCGGCTGAGAGCGATTGCCTACTCCATGCTGAGGCACATTCTGCTTTGCAGGGGCACTGGGGCCTGACTGCTGCTGGGCTGCCTTCTTCGGACATTGCATCACCCAGTGGCCTTGCTCTCCACAGTGGAAACATGCTCTGTTTCCAACCTGAGCTGGTGCTGCCTGACTGTTCTGCTGGTTTGCTGGGGCAGGAAGACGAGGTGCCTGCTGATTCTGCCTCTGAAACTGACCTCCTGACTGATTGCTCTGACGGTTCTGGTACTGGTGCGGAGGGTACTGCCTTTGGAACTGCTGATGCTGCTGAGGTGGACGCTGGTTCTGCCTGAACTGCTGAGATTGATTGCCTGAGAAACGAGGACGATTGCTGCTTCCAGGCTGGGGTCCACTGATCTTGCGCTTACGATCTTCCATCTCCTTACGCTTCCTTTCTGTCATGATTGCTCTGTCAATCAGGTGCTGGAATGTCGGGAAGGTGTGATTCATCAGTTGGTACTGCAGAGGGTCAACCAAGCCTCTCAGGAAACGGTACTGCCGCTTGGCGTCGGTGTTGACATCTTCAGGAGCATAGCGGGACAATTGCAGAAACCTGTCCCGGTACTCACTGACAGACGATGACCCTTGCTTGAGGGCCAGGAACTCCTCCTTCTTCACAGTCATCAGACCTGCAGGAACATGGTACTGACGAAAGCTACCTCTGAACTCTTCCCAAGTGATGGCGTCAGGATGGGCATGGGTGGCGAGGTAAGACTCCCACCATGACTGGGCTGCTCCTCTCAATAGACGGGGACCATACAGAACTTTCTCCCTGTCATCGCACTGAGCGGTATGCAACTCCCGCTCCACAGTGCGCAGCCAGTCTTCAGCATCCATGGGGTCAGAAGAATGAGCGAACGTTGGTGGATGACCTCTCATGAATTCAGCACGCTTGTCTCTGGGTATCTGAGGCATCTGAGGTTGAGGTGGTGCCTGCTGCTGTTGCTGCTGCTGCTGCTGAATGGTGGCCAAAGTCTGACCGATGGCTTGAACTGCCTGAGTCTGCATCAGAAACATCTGCTCGATGGACATCGGGGGCGGGGGCGGTAGGTGCTGCTGCTGGGGCACCTCATCCTGTTGAGCGGCTCGCTCCTGCTGAGCACGCCTTCCTCCTCTGCGCCTGTTCTCTGACATCTGCAGAATGCAACCACACATCAGAACTGATCTGGCAAATCTTGCAGCATAAGAAAAGAGTATAGAATTCTTCAACAGCACTGAACAGATGAGCATCTTCACTGATCTCCAACACAGACCACACAGCTTCTCAGATAAAGAGGAGAGTGGAATAAAAGGTTTCCCAACTATATAACTAACTCCATTAACATAATAGGTAAACCAAAATGCAGGGGACACCCACACTCTGGTGACAGTCATTACAAAGATCCAAACCAAACATAGTTCATCATGACAACCATAAATGCACAGGATATGGCAAACTACCCTGTCTAACTAAGACTAACTAAGACCGAGACTAACGCTAAGACTCAAGCTTCCATGTATATATTTCGTATTAATTACAAGATTCAACTCTAACGATCTATGGTTCTAGAGTTATCTTGGTCTTGCAGTCGGGATTGCCATAAGACTGGTGTCCACGCTGAGGTGAGCGGTACGGGTGCTGAGTCCCAACGGGAGCGGGGGAACCACCATCCAGGTGATGACGTTCTGCGCGCTCAGCCCGAAGCAGGGCGATCTCAGCACGAGCCCTACTCAGCTCGTCTAATGCATGGTCCAGCTCCGTGTTTAGCACGGCGGCTAGGTTGACTGTGCTGCTCAACCTAGGATTGCCCTCACCGACAGGTGAGACAATCACGCCTCCTGTGCTGCCAGATGGACGGCGGGGGTAATACTTCAGGTCAAGACCGTCAGCTGCCCCACCGAAAACCGAGCAGTAGTGCGAAAGCGCACGCCGTGCAGCATCTTGCATGGCTGCCTCAGCTGAGTCCCGCTCAGAGATAGAATAGTGCTCTGAACAGGCCTCTGCACCCTGGAGACTGTTCTCCGGGCAGCGCACCAAGCAGGTTGCCTCCCAGCGGTCCGGGTAGACCCCGCGACTGTGCTAGTAGACCACACAGCGATACTCGACGGACCAAGTATGTCGGTCAAATGCCCGACGTAGCAGGGTGTCGAGCGCATCATGGAAGTGACACCCGCGAGCAGCGTCGCGAGTGATGGGTCGAGCAACCCATCCTTCCGGCTCAGGGTTAGCAGAGAAGTCGGTGTCGTGGCTCGAGCTGTCGTCGCCATCTCCATCGTCTGGGTCTCCTCCAGCAGCTACTCCAGAAGCTGGGGCGCCCAATGGTGGTGCAGGGGGCGCCTCCAGAGGAAGCACAGGGGAGCAGCTCCTCACAGACTCTATCTCCTGGTGGAGCGAGAAAGAAGAGCCCTGCTGCTCCTGTCGTCGACGTTCCTGCTCCTCACGCAGGCGGTGGTGTAGTCTCTCCAAGTGGCTGGACTGTCCGGCCACGGGACGGCGAAGCGGACGCTCAGCAAGGCGAGAGGGTAAGAAGGGGATGACGGACTTTCGTGCAGTGTGTCTAAGTCGAGCCATCTACAAAAGACATCGCAAGCAAAAGGGTGAGAACAGAATTAATATGACCCGCAAATAATGAATCATAAGTAAATGAAGGATTAGAATAAAACATGATTTTCAGCAAGGTATAATATATAGTAGAACATAGGTTTGGTCGGTATGACCAACTTTTGAAGGGATATCAAAGTCAAGGCAGAGGCAGAGGTCTATAGTCCTTAGAACGACCATTCTATCCTAGGTTAGCGGTCCTACAGTCAGCACGGCTTTGATACCACTTATGTCACACCCGGTTTTAGAAGGTAAACCGAATGCGAACCATGTACGTGCCAGGATCAGTTATTCACGTACACAGCAGTTACATAACATGGACATCATCACACAGTGCTCAAAATAGTATTAATAAGGGAAATAGTCGATTACATCATACGTCTGAGACGTCCATATAGTTCTTACAATAAATCAAAGTGCGGAAAAGAAACGTAGATAACCGCGGCCTTCACAGGCAGCCGACTGGGGGTTGCCGCTAACCCACACCTAGAACTCGTCGTAATCTTGGAACTCCTGGAAGTCTCCTTCCACAGCTTCATCTTCGCCTGAGCAGTGGTTGCAATGCTGACAACCTGGGGATGGGGGGGGGTTTGGTGTGTAGAGCAAGGGTGAGTACACATCAACATACTCAGCAAGCATCCTGTTTGGCTGTAGTGGACTAGCTGTATGTGGGGATAAGTCAAGCAGTTGCTTTTAGTTGGTCAGATTATTACTTACTAGTAGAAAGCCAAGTTTTAGCATTAACCCAAGTTATTAACCCAAACGTACTCCTTTCCAAACGGAAAGAGTACCACTTACCATTACCATAGTCATAACTAGAATCATCGATCTCATAACCACCTGTACCAAAGTATCTCTGATCAAGTACCACTAATCACTGGAGCTCCCTTGGCCGCTCATAACCGCGAGCACGGCTGATATATCAGTTTTCAAACACTCTGCAGAGGTTGTGCACTTTACCCACAAGTCGTGATTCCCATTCTGCCCGGAGAGAGCTACTCCCCATTGACCACTACCTAGGTGGCCTGGCAGGGCATCACTACGTAGCCTTTACAAAGATTCCCCGGGGCTGTAGCCACCCGTTAGGTTTCCTAAATGCACCGCACTCCTCCCCAAGGGGCGAACCCAAACTTGGCAGAGCGAGCCGCATACACCGAGCCCCATTGACGGCACGACGGCTAAGTGAACTACACCCCGGATCCTCTAATTATTCAGCTAAGGGCACCCCATTCCACCCTCATGGTTGCACTGTTTTCCCGGGCGGTCATCCATAGAACAGGTCCTTACGGAGAGGCACTCGAGAAACCGCTCGAGCCCCCTTGATGACCACAAGTACAACATCATAAATAAGAGAAGGGAAAACAGCGTATCATAGATAATCTCATCATGTTCATTGATTAGAGTTTAAGCAATAGCATAAAGCTAAACAGTAATAATCCAACCCAAATAGGTAAACAAGGTCATGGATAACAAAAGCTAGTCAATCCTTAGGCATAAATGTGTAACGCGGGAGGTGAATTAAATAATGAGTAGGACATAGATAGGTCAAGGGACACTTGCCTCCACCAAACGACTGCTGCTCAGGGGCTTCTCCTGCGAGTTCCTCGGGCTCTTCAACCGGATCGTTCTCTATGCGAGCACAAACATACATACATCCACACATTTAATACAAAAGAACAGTACACCATACAATAGAATGCAATAAGTAAACAGACGTTCCACGCGGGCTCGTGAGTACGGTTAAGAGAGAAAGAGGAAAAGACAGTCGAGAGACGATCACGTTACATGATTATAAATTAACTACTCGCTTAATAGAAGGAAATTTAATGTAGACACTATGTTTAGCGTAAAGTAAAGTCATGTTTCATGTCTAATTATTGTAGGCAGGTGGAGATAAATAAAAGGATGGTCGCGCGGCGAGACGCGCGACAAAGCTCTCTAAAACAAATTAAGAAGTTAACGACTCGTCGCGCGACCGAGCACACAGCGAGACACTTCGCCTTAGCTAAGAGGAGACGTTAAGCGTCGCGCGACGAAGCGCACGACGGCACACGTCGACTAAACTGAGTCCAAAGTGGAACATCGCGTGAATACACACGCGGCGTTACACCTTAAACAACCTGAAACAAAAATGGATCGTCGCGCGACGAAGCGCACGACGCAACACGAGATAGAATATGAATTTAGACAAATCCGTCGCGCGGCGAAGCGCGCGACGCAACACGCTAATTAACGAATAATCACCGCGAGCGCGGGCGAGCGAAGATACGGTCGGGCGAGGCCGGGACGGGGAAACGGGCGGCCGAGCTGGGGCCAGGGCGGTTGAACCGGCCAAGGGGGGCGGTTGAACCGGCCGGGGGTGGCCGAGCCGGCCGGGGCCGCGCCGGGGACGCGCCGGCGAGCAGGGGCCACCGGGGCCGCGCCGGGCCACGCCGGGGGCGCGCCGGGGCCGCGCTGCGCGCGAGCAGGGGAGGAGCGGGGGCGGGCGGGCGAGCGCCGCGCGGGGCCGGGACGGGCGGGGAGCGCCGCCACGGGAGGGAGGCCGGGGCGGGGCCGAGGGCGGGCGCCGAGCGCCGCCGCGGGGAGGGGCCGAGCGGGCGGGCCGAGCGCCGCCGCGGGCGAGCGGGCAGGGGGCCGAGCCGCCGCGCCGAGGGGCCGAGCGGGCGAGCCGGGGCGCCGCCGCGGGGAGGGGCGGGGGCGGGATCGCCGCGCCGGGCAGGGGAGGGGCCGAGCGGGCGGGGCCACCGCGGGGAGGGGCGAGGGCGGGACCGCCGCGCCGGGGCCGGGGAGGGGCAGGGGGTGAGGTCGAGCGCCGCCGGGACCGGGGTCGGGCAGGGGGCGAGGCCGAGCGCCGCCGGGGAGGGAGGGGGAGGGGAGCCGCGCCGCCGCGCCGAGGGCCGAGCGGCCGAGCGCCGCCGGGGAGGGGCCGCCGGGCGGGGGAGCCGCGCCGCCGCGCCGAGGGCCGAGCGGGGGCGCGCGGGGTCGGGGTCGGGGTCGGGGTCGCGCGCGGGCAGGGGGAGAGGGAGGGCGCGCGTGGGGAAGAAGAGGAGGGAGAGGGAGAGAGAGAGGAGAAGGGGAGGGGAGCTCACCTCGGGGTCCAAAATCCGGTGATCGCCGTCTCCAAACCCTAGGGCACCACGGGGAGAGAGAGGTGGAAGAGGGAGAGGAGAGGTTGTTGCGCGTGAGATCCAAATGAGAGAGGGAGAAGGGGGGGGGGGGCGCATGGGGGGGTTTTGGGCGCCAGGGGCGCGCAGGCCGGGGCGGGCCGGCTGGGCTAGGCTGAACTAGGTTGGGCTAGGCCGGGCCACTTCGCGGATCGAAAACCCACGACGAGCGCGACCACTAAACGGAATTAAATCGCGAACCGAAATCCGGAACGGAACGAGACGAACACTCAACATCAGACAAAGAAATGTGCTTCGGCATGATGCAACACCCATGACACTTAGGTTTTGGTTTATACATGACACGGACACCTGCCGTTATACTGGTTTGAAATTGGAAAGAAGGAGCAAACGGGGAAAGAGAAAAGAGAGTAACGCCCGAATTTGGTGAGAGAAAAGAAGAAAAAAAATTCTGCCCCCAAATTCAGGGCGTTACAGTCTGTGGACACGGATCCATGGGGATGCGTGGTCTACGAGATGAAATTGGAATAAGGATTAACGTGCGGATACCTGTGTCAAGCGTTTGAATGTACTAAACATATGCCGAGAAATATAGTAAATCGGTAAGCCTAGTACCTGATTGAACCTGCCCGCAGACATATCCCCTCACGCAACCTGAGACGTGGTCTCCCATTCCGGTTATGGTGGGTACAAGTGTGGTCACTGCACGACGGCAATCGGGGTCAGTGAGGCATTGTACGCCAAGGCGGTGAGCCCTGATCTGTTGCCAGGGAATCGATGGGGACGGTTGATGTGTGTGGGGACGGAGTGCCTCGCCACGTCGTGTGTTTAGGTTTACCTTGCAAGGTTTAAAAACTCGATTCAAATCGTCTGCTTCTCGCAGCTAATGAGACTGCTTGATCCATTGTACTACATTGAGTAACAAGTGGAAATGTGATGATGTGGCAAAAGATGTTGATTGCTAAATTTGCTTGATACCATGAATGAGTAGATAGTACACATCTAGGCTTAAGAGAGTCACACTAAAACTTGACAAAGCTAAAACTTGATTTATAAACTCAGCTAGTGCTTTTGACAACCAAACCCCACAGCCAAACAGCTGCATGTCTAGAGGTAGAGGAGTAGACTCCTCACACCGGGTAAGTCTAGCTGAGTATTAGTATACTCAGCCTTGCTTGTGGCATAATTTTACAGGTCCTCTGGAGGACATGGTTGCTGGAGTGACTAGGTCGTCTATTTTGCCACCGGGTTGGACAGTCGAGTGAGACCCTACCTCGGCCGAGGAGGAGCATGAGGAGTGATGGGACAGGCTTCCCCATCTCTCTGTTTAATTATCGTTAGTTTTATTCCGCTGTACTTCGAACAATGATGACTACTTTTGCTAAGACTCCGATGATCATGTAATAAGTTTAATACTCCTTAATGTATGGTTTTATGCTTTATTGTATTTGCTCTGTGACTCACCATCGAGTGAGATTGTGGTACTTGATCCTGTCAGTGGCCTCATCGGACTAGATCCGAGGGATTGACGGGTTATTCCCATTTAAGTGTGGTCTAGCCTCTAAAGCGGGACTTAGGCACTTAAGTTGGAATAATTCGGGCAGTTCCGCCACAGGAGACCCCCAACACTTAACTTGGAGGTTCTTTTGAGATAGACTTTCAAAAAAGAAGATGCACCTTGTTTATATGAGTACTCTATTAATTTTATTAAGCCTTTGGCTAGGATATCACCATCCCCTGGGGCCAGGATATCACAGTTATTGCTAAAACTTGGCTTCTACTAATAATAATTACCTGACAAACTAAAAGCAACTGCTTTGAGCCTAGCCCCACATAAAGCTAGTCCACCTCATCTAAATGGGACATTTCATGAGTACGTTGAAGTGTAATCACTCTTGCTTTCACAAAACACTAGATTGCCTTTGTTGCAACCTATGCTCAGGTAAAGAAGAAGAAGAGGCATCGAGGCGGATATCCAGGAGTTCTAGGATTTCGACGAGTTCAAGAATTAGGCTAGCGATCTCCCCTAGTATAACACCCTAAATCCATCACCTAAAAGGAATTTGGTTTCTTTATTAGTTTTCAATAGGATAAATATGTATGTTTGTTATAAAATGAAATAGAAATATAAATAAATCAAACAATTTCTTAAATAGGTAAAAAATTTACCAAGTGTTTGATGCATTCATGTCGAAGTACAAATTTTGTTTGACATTTGTTAATATAATTCTTGGATTTAATTTTGTGAGAAATATCTTATTTATAAAATAATAATAAGTTGTTAAAATAGGAATTTTTGGTATACATATTTTGATAGGTTAATAATTTTTGTTTGTACGTATTTGTGAAAGTTTTATTTTATTGATTTTCTTTTCATCGAGCCTAATCTAGTTAAATAATAGACTTTTGACTAAAATAATTTATTCATTAAAATTTGGTAGTTATATTTATAAAATATTATCTTTGAATTTATTATAAGTTCTAATATATAATGTTAATTAAAAACAAAAAGAAATTTTAAAATTAAAAAAAACAAAAAACCGTCACACTCACTCATGAGCGAGCTTGTCCAACCCAATTTGCAGCACCAAGTAGTCCAGCCTCTCCCTCTACATTTCTATCTATGATAGTGGGCCCCATAGTCTCATTCGTCTCCTCCCCCAATCTCTTTCACATTTGCATGCAAGACTGAAACGCCAACGCGTGCCCACCGTCTCGCCCCACATGCGTGGAGAACACGCCACCTAGTCGAGTCATCGCCACGCCATGTCGTTTCCCTTCCTCCCCATCAACTCCACCCAGTAACTGTCACCTCCATTAACTGCATGGACAACTCCACCCCCACCGGTGACGCCTCTTGATCTACCTCCCTCCAGCTATATAAGCCACGGCCGTCGAACCCCTTCTGCCTCACCTCCTACTGCTCAGCCTCTGCAGCTTGCCCACGTGCTGCACCTCACTGGAGTTTACGTTGGCACTGATGCGCTCCACACGCCAGAGCCTATCGCTGAATAATGTCATCGGCGTCGTGCCTTTGCTTGCGCCACGACCTCACCTGTGTTGTGATACCAAAGCCAAAGTCCTCACCCCTACTCTCCCCTCCCCGCCTTGTTCTCTCTCACTCAACCACGCTATACTGCTATCGCGCCGCTTGATGTCGTCGCTCGCCATGTCGAGGCTGCGGCGCATCACCTCGCTGGAGTTCCGCTACGCGAAGCTACAATGTCGTGGGTTCGAGAAGGACTAAAACCCGAGTTATGGATGAAGAGATATAGTTTTCGGAAGATCTATGTGATTAACCAATTAGATCTAGGTCTTTATGTTGGTTTTATAAATCATGTGATAAAGGTATTCAAGAAATAACTTTAATCTACATTATACGAGAGTAGATATTATATTTTAGTTAAATTATAGTCATAGACACACTAACTTTGATTAGAATGATTAATCAACTAACATAAGTTAAATAAATATCTACTTATAAAAGTATAAGGTTTGACAAAATAATGTTTTCCACAATGTAGCATATTTTATTATGAATCTAACACAATTTGAACCGGCCAAATCAGAGTTAAAATGTCAAAGTTAAGATTTTTCTAAGATTTATGAATTATTTTTGTGACGGAACCGTCCAGATTATTTCAGGCTAAGTGCCCAAGTCTCGCCTTAAAGTGGACGGCACACTTAAATCGGAATAAACTGTCAATCTATCGGATCTAGCACGATAAAGCCACTTACCAAGTATCGAATATCACTAGCTCACTCGAAGGTGAGGCATAGAGAAATACAATAAATCATAATACCATAAATTTAATAAGTATCAATAGTGATTACATTATCGGAGTTTCAAAGCAGTAACCATAGTTTTTAGTACAGCGGAAATAACTAACGGAGAAAACCGAGTAACATGGTGAAGCCTAGCCACGCTACTCCCCCTGTTCCTTTCCTGCGGAGATAGTAACCCACTCGACCGAATATTCCGGTGGCAGGGATAAAGGCCAACTGACACCATTAACCAAATCATCCAAGAAAGTACGTGTAAAAAATTATGCCACAAGCAAGACTGAGTATACTAATACTTATCTAGACTTATCCGGTGTGAGTAATTTACTCCTCTACATCTAGACCATAAAGTTGTTTGGCTGAGAGGTTTGGTTTGCCAAAAGCAGCTAAGTCCAAAACAAGTTTTAGTTTTTCAGGTTCTAAAATAATACTTTTAGACTAGATGAGCACCTAACTATCCATACATAGTATCAAACATTATATCAATCAACATCTTTTGCCAGTATCCTCATTTCCACTTATTACTCAATACAGTACAATGGGTCAAGCAGTCTCATTAGCTGCGAGAAGCAGACGATTTGAATCGAGTTTTAACCTTGCAAGGTAAATCTAAACACACAACATGTCAGGGCACTTCTTCCCCACACACGTCAACCGTCCCATCGATCCCCTGACAACAGAATAGGGCTCATGGCCTTGGCATACAATGCTCCACTGACTCCGGCCGCCGCCGCGCAGTGACCGCACTTGTACCCACCATATCTAGAATGGGAGACTCCGTCTGAGGTCCCATGAGGACTAAAGTCTGCGGGCAGGTTCAATCAGATACTAGGCGTATCGGTTATCATATTTCCCGACATGTGTTTAGTACGTTCAAACGCTTGACACAGGTATCCGCACGTTAATCCTTATTTCAATTTCGTCTCGTGGACATCGCGTCCCCATGGATCCGTGTCCGTAGACCATCATCATTTCATTATCAAAATGGATACAACCAATTGCTGACCTCACGCGAGTGCTAGAAAATCACTCGATTTCTACCGAGATCCCTAATTAGCAAAGCAGCTACTCGACCTAGCATACTATTATCCATCTTAAAAAGGAATCCTGAGTTTATACAACTAGGGTTTCAGGCAATTCCTACACTTAAGTGCATAGTACAAGCTTACAAACATTAAATGTAGTAAAATAGCATATATAAACAGTTATGCATAAAACTGGTGTTTACCTGGAATCCAACACTAGGTAGTGTTCGCTAGATGACACTCGCTTGGCGAGCATCTCCTATCTTGGCCTTTGTTCAATCCATCCATTTTCAAGTTGTAGACCGACTTTTCCTTGTGGTCGGCTCCACTTTCCATCCTTCATTTCACACGATCAACATCTCTCGGTCCTAAATGAGATGCAAGATGCAATTGTATGAACATGATGGAAAATATGTAACACCCCGGGATCCACAAACACCCCAGAATGCTACTAAACTACACATCTAACATTCGTATATAAAAATTTCGACAACATCTCTTTTGAAAATTGCATAAACAGGAAAGCAACAAAGTATAAATAGATATCATGATAAGAAAACATATATGCATTAATAATCTGCTAGCAATGGGAAGACAACCATAACGACATGAACTAAATTAACCAGTGCACACAACTAGTTAGAAACAAACATCCTTTAACAAGAAGCTTCTAATTAAATCATGACTGCGCCTAAGCAGCGTTATTATGAGAGTGAAGGTGGATGTGCTGCTACTTCCCACTTCCCTTGATGAGCAACAAGCACCTGCATTGAGTAATGCAAGAGTGATATGAAACATCTCAGCAAGCAAATTGTTTTGATGAGATATTTAAACCACAAATTGAATTAATCAACATTTTAAAAGAATCACAATTAAGATCAGAAATACTTGTAGATATAGAACTCAGTAGTCCCAATATAACCAATACCATCTCATTTCCTCGAACAACCACAATAGGTTGTATAACACTTTCTTGCGTCAACAATACCTGCAAATATCACTTCAATGTATGCATAGAAATGCAATGTGTAAGTCCTCTACCTTCATACCTCTTAGAGTATAAAACCACATCATCTGCAAATATCACTTCAATGAATGCATATGAATGCAATGCATATGTCCTCTACCATCATACCTCTAAGGGTATGAAGCCGCATCGTACCCCTCCTCGGGCAACAAACGATGCTAAGTTTTACCGGTACGGTCGGACCATAGGTCACGACCCAACTTTAGATGCAAGTGAATCATGCAATGTATATGGCATGCTGCATTTATCAATATACTTCACTTCCTTCACATACAATACAACCTCAAATAATACTTCATTTACCTTCAGATACAATACCAACCTCAAATAATACTTCATTTACCTTCAGGGGTGTGAATTAATCTCATGAGTCATACTCGAATCATAACCATAATCAATATATGATTGAGCATCAATATAATGCAAGCAAGTAAAGCATCACCATAGAGTCCAAATATGAAAGAATCCAATACTTTTGAATATTAGAGTGTAGGCAATAGAAATAACAGGTCAGAATGGAAGCAACCACCGCTACATTCACTTGCCTTCATCGAAGAAGAAGAAATGTACTAGGCATGATCTGGAGCGTAGCCACCTACTAGAGGCATAAAACTTAGTACAAATATTTCACAAACATTTGCCAACAATCAACAAATCGCTCCTACACTTGAAACCAAGACCTGGTGGAAAGCCTCCCACCCTGAACCACATGTCATACAGCAGCAGCGCTGTTTGTTAATTTTGTATCTTTAAAATTATTACAGTGGTGATATCAAACAAATAATCTAGAAGTATCTACACAAGATACCCTACAACTTCGGTATTCAATGGATAATTAAATTCTGTCATCTATAAGTTCTAAAACATCTGACAAGATAACTGACTGAATATGTTTCAGACAGCAGCGTAGTTAACTTCAAAATTCGATATCTCACAAACTACTCAACAAAAAATCATGCAATTTCACTGGCAGTAAGAACGTTTATCCCTCTACAGAAGTCTCCATAGTTGGATGAGCCAATTCGGTCATTTACCTGATGAAACCTACCAGTGAACAGACCCGCTCATTTTTGTCAGGAAAACAGGAACAGCCACAGTAAAACAAACATAACTGGAGTTTCATAATTCATATGAATGCACTCTTTAACAATCTGGAAATCTTACGAAATTATCTACAACCTTTCTCACAAACCAAAGGTTTAATTCGGTTGATAAAATTGCCTAAATCTTAAGAGAACAGATTCTGCACAGAATTATGAGACTGAAAAACTGCTATAACCAAATTGCAATAACTTTCTGATCTGATGTCCGATTGGGGTGTTCTTTGCGGCTACGGAAAGATCTACAAATTATCTACAACTCATATATAGACTTTTCATTTTTTTGTGGCCACTAAAACCACGGAAAACTGGTATGAACAGAAACTGTCGAATCTGCCATTCCGCAGAAAAACTAAATTCGAGACCAAAACCTAACCCCACATCTAATCCAACCTCTAATCCTTTAATCCCCATGATCCACAACCTCCAAAAGCACATAATTACATGGAGAAACAAGGATTTCATCCATACCTAGGGTTTCCCCAAGAAAATCTTCAAGAAGAGATGGAGAAGAACATCTTCTTGATCCTCTCTCTCTCTTCAATTCAACGTGCTCCTCCTCTTCTCGATCCTTGCTGCATGGGGGGAGATCGAGGGAGGAAGAAGCAATGGAGGGCTGCTGCCATGGGAGGAGAGGGGGCGGCCAGCCAAGGGGGAAAAGAGAGGCAGCCAAGAAAGGGGAGGGGTGACGGCCAAGAAGGGGGAGGGGGTGGCCACCTAGGGTTTATTTTGTGGGAGGAAAGAAGTGACGCCTTAGATGACTTCTGATGCAGCATCCAACGGCTCACAACCCTTTTCCCACATCCACTCACCGAAGATCAACTTTTATTCAACATTTTTTTGGGATATTACAAAATAGCACAAGACACTTCAAGGCACACGGTAGCGAACTAAACATTAAATCGTAAGACACCATAAACAACCACACGCTAGCGTTAGCTATCTACACGTCATCGGGCGCACGACATCAACACCACTAGAAGGACGACGATTACTACCTATAATTAACCAACGCAAACACGACATCACAAGTACAAGCATTTACCACATTCACTTTAATCATTTATTAGTTACTCTATTATTAAACTACTTAAGCACACGTACATTCACTGTGACTTCTAAACGTCATACAGACAAACTTAGTTTAATAGGGAATAATCACTTAATCGGGTTCTACCAACATTCTCAATATTCTAATGCAAGCACACCCAAGAGAACACGTAGAAGGTGTTAGCCTGATCACAATGCCTTTTATACTAGTCTAATGAGGTTGGTTATTTAGTAATATTAGATTAGCAGCACAAGTATAAGAAATCGTAACATATCATTAATTGTGTTTCTTGTCCATATAACGACACTTGCTAAATTAACATTGATCGAAGCTAATTACTTACTAGACTTCGACAATTTAATTTACTAATTAAGGAGACGTGGACTAGTTACTTATATATAACCCAAATTATATTAGTTACTATCATTATTACTCGTGTTCAACTAAAACCAAAACGAGGAAGAAGTCGACTCAAGACAAACACAACAGAGTAGAGCAATCCACTACAATCAACAAGTTTTAGGATAGCAACATAGCAATTACTTATTTAATCATAGCTCACAACATATTCATCACAAAATAGTGATCGAATACTTTTTGGAAAGTTTAAGAAATGCTCTACAACTTTGGTATTGTCATCTAAATGTGACTAGACACTTAGCAAGGTTAAATCATGCTAAAATGACAGCTCTGTCCAGATTTGGACAGATTTAGACTTGTGACTTCAAAAATTCATAACTAAAGACTCGTGCATCCAAAACAAGTGATCCTAAACTTTCTTGAAATCTAATGAAATTGTCTACAATTTATTTATGAACACATCAGGGTAAAATACAATAAGAAGGCCTTCCTGTCCAGATTTGGACAGATTTAGGCTCCACACTTCAAACAGCTATAACTTGACCTTTAGACCACCAAAAAGGGTGATCTAAGACTTTTTGGAAATCTTAGTAAAAGTACTACTTAATGTTTATAATCATCAAGAAGTGGTTCAAATTTTAATCAACCCAAATAATATAGTTTCCGAAATCTGTTCAGACAGTGGACAGAACACAACAATCATTTTGTAAAATTATTAACTCTTAAACTATTAGGCCTATGATAATAAAATATTAACACAAGCAAGCTAATAAAGGTATCTACAACTTTCTTATGATCATCAAGAACCGATTCTAATACTAACTTAAGCAAACATTGCAACCTTCGAAATTTGTACAGAAATTGGACAGATTCAAATACTGAACTCGTGAAAAGCATAACTTCTAAACCATTAATTTTTAGCTCATGAAATTTTAGGACAAGCTAGACATCTTAGTTGAATACAACTTTTATATAGCACATGTCTATAGAAAACACGATTTACTTTACTAAATTAATCGGACAACCAAAACTGTACATGTAGGAATTTCAGTTTGCTAGCACAAGAGCACTCAACTCAATCATCAATCAAAATCATGGAGAGATACTACCACCAATTCTTAGTTTGCACTTATAGGAGAAACTAATTCATCTCTTCCATGTTGTTATACATGTATAGTAAAGTAGTCTTCCATTCGTCATTGGTGAAATAGTATGCTGTGCTAGGTCCTATAGTTTTGCTCCTCCATTGAAAAATTTCAAGATCACTGATAGGGGGCTCGTCGACATGATACTGCAACGTAGGCGCGTCGACATTGCGTTCCTCTGCAAAGTACAGGACCGTGAACGATGCTATCTCTTTGTATTTGAATTCCTCAGCGATGCACCCTTCAACTCGTCTCTTATTAGCAACCATTGCACGTAGCTTCTTTAGTGTCCTTTCAAAGTGATACATCCATCTATACTGGATAGAACCACCTACCTTAGCTTCGTATGGTAGGTGAACAAGTAGATGTTGCATCGGATTGAAGAAACCTAGAGGAAATATTTTTTTCAAGTTTGCATACCAAAATCGGTATTTGTTGCTCAAGCTTCTCCATCATCTCTTTCTTTATTTCTTTAACACAAAGATGTCTATAAAAGTAGCTTAGCTCCGCTAACGCTTCCCACAGATCATTTTTTACAAAACCATGGAATGTAACAGGAAGGAGTCTTTCCATTATTATGTGGTAGTCATGACTCTTCAACCTGGAAAACTTGCTCGTCTTCAAATTCATAGACCTTCTAAAGCCCGCAGCATAACCATGTAGGAACTTTAAGTTTTCAACCAATTCATTAATTGTTTCTTCCTTTTAGGTTTAAGAATATAAGGACCACGTGTCTTCTTCTCGTTCTATCCTAGCTCTAGAGTTGGTCGACTACAAATTAAGGCCAAGTCTTTAATAGCCTTAGGGTTGTCTTTTGTTTTGTCAGTGATATTCAGGCAAGTGCTAATAAGGCTTTCAACATTAGAATCAAGGCTTTCACATAAGGGAGTTCTCATAGACCACATTTGTGAGTCTAATTATGCTAGATTCCAAAACCTTCAAACCAATTTCCATGTTCCTTTACTTTCAAATCATTAAGTCTCGCGACAATCTCTGGACCACTAAGACACTTGGGTGGTCCCTTCATCACAATCGTGTCCTTTCTAAAAGCGTTCATATCGAACCTAAACGGGTGATCCTAAGGCAAAAAACAGCTATGGCAATCGAAGTAACATATCTTTCCACCAAACTTCAGTCGGAAGCATAAATTGTCTTCAGCGCATATCGGACATGTCAGAATCCCGTAACAACTCCATCCAGCAAAGATACCATAAGCCATAAAATAGTGAATTGACCACAAAAATGCAACTCTCAGGTTGAACTTCTGTTTCTTGTAACAATTGAATGCCTCGACTCCTTCCCACAAAATTTGCAATTATTCAATCAGGGGTCTCATCATCACATCGATCTTTGTTCCAGCATGATCCGGACCAGGTATTACAAGACACAAGAAAATAAATTCATATTTCATGCAAAGAGTTGGCGAAAGGTTGTATGGAACAGCAAAGACGGGCCAACATGAGTAGGATGGTGCAGTTAGATTGAAAGGCGAGAAACCATCCGTTGCCAAACCGAAGCGGACATTCCACACTTCATCAGCAAAGCAAGAATCAAAGGAATCTAATGCCTTCCATGCATCTGTATCTGCTAGGTGCGCCAAGACATCGAGATTCTTACATATGCCTTCTTTGTGCCATCTCATGTGTCTGGCTATATTCTTAGAGATAAATAAATATTTCAACTGAGGTATAAGAGGCATGTAACGAAGCTGTTATGTGCTACCTCAATCGTCACGATCAAACCATCATCGTTATCAACCTCTGCGAATCTACGCTCATCACATACTATACACTTCTTCTCACTCGCGATCTCCTTCTAGAAAAGCATATAGTTATTGTCACAGACATCGATTTTTCGTAGTCCATACCGAGACCCGAGAGCAACTACCTGGAGTGGTACATGTCCTTTGGCATCTTGTGATTCTCTGAAAGTACATCACTGATCAAGTTCAGAATCTCCTTGTAGCAGTTGTTTGAGAATGGAAACTTGGACTTAATAGTCATAAGTCGAGTCACAAACACAAGCACTGTCACTTTTGTGTGCTCGTGCAACGACTCTTCGGTAGCTTTAAGGAGCTCAAAGGACTTCTAAACCTCAGGTTTAGGAGAATCCTCATAATGGGGGGGGGGGTTGATGGGGGTTCTCAGAATCGACGGGTAGAAGCTCATGTCGTACACCATCAAGCATCTCTTCCATCCTATCGTAGTACCCCTCTTCATGTGACTGAACTTCTGATATAATACGAGGAGGTGGGTCCTCATCGTGTTTCACCCACACCTCATAGCCATGAATATAACCATTCTTACAAAGATATATCGATATAGTCCTTCTATTAAGGAAATAAATGTTCTGACACATGCTACAAGGGCACCTATCATCGATTTCGGTCTCTGATCGAGCAAGAGCAAGGTCGAGAAATGTGTCAGTCTTGGAAACCCACTCACTTGATAGAGCACCTTTCATCTTCCAACTGTCATACATCCATCGACGATCCACCACCATAGTAGATATGAGATGTGAACTTAATTAGTTAAGTAAATCAAGGCCCCTACATCTATAGGAAAGGGTAAGTCCTAATAAACCCACTTGGAGTGACTAACGAGCCCATATTAATGACAAGGCATGTGCTCGTGCGAAATTTCGGCAGCATAACCCCACTGTTCCCTAATCGCATGCCTGAAAATGGTGCAATTGGAGAACAGAGGGGTTATGCTTCCAAGACTACGCAGGAGCACATGTCTAAACATGGGCTCTGTCATTCACCCTGTGGCTGTCCAATAAAGGGATGCATGTGAGGTGTGTTGGGCCAAAACAGGTGACATCTAGGTTTCGTTTGTTAACACTACGAATAACTAGAACCATCATACATTATTACGTAGTTCAACTAATAAACCGCCAATACAATATTATATACGAAATAACATTGTCATGGGTGACAAATCATATAAAATGACCTTATTTCCTAGTGCATAATAATCAACCCCAGAAATTAAACATTTAAATTATATAAGCACCACTAAATGAACTAAAACAAGATATTTTAATTACATAATAAACTGACAGCCGTAGGACATAACAAACTAAACAATATTTAACAAACAAATCATTTAATCCTAAAAATTGACTCCTAGCAAACAATTCATGCATCTACAAAATTGTACTACAAAATAAGAATACTCACTTATCCGATGGCGGGGATCGGTGTGGCCGGCAGCGGGCAACGGGCGACGTAGGGCGGACAGGGTCTGGACATGCGATGGCGGGCGCCGGCGGGGTCGACCGCGGGAGTCGGCGAGGTGGGCGCCAGTGGCGCCGGGCGTGGGAGCCGGTGAGGCACGACGACGGCCTATGAGGCGTGCAGCGACGACGACTCTCAAGTTGTGAGAGTAAGAAATGAAATGGCATGGTCGAGCACCGCTTGCTTAAAATCACTTATCAACGATGTCTTGGAGACAAGCCGTCGGACATAAAGTTATTTCCGACGTCTTTCATACAAGATGTCGGACATAAGTGATACATCGGACGGCTTATCTAACAGCCGTCGGAAATAACATGTACGTCCGTCGGCTATTGGAAGTCGTCAGATATAACCATACGTCCGACGTTCGCCAAGGAAGCCATTGGATATAATTCGATCGTCTGAGATTTCTTAGTTTTCTGTTGTGCAAGATCTATTTCCACACATATATTGGCATCACAAGTGTAATATATCAAAAGAACATTGTACAAAAGGTGTAAATTAAAATTATAGTAACATACTTCAAGTATAGATTAATGTCTTAACCTTTATTCATCAAAGTATAGCAGAACATGGGCATCCTTACACAGGAAGATGATCGGGGGTATCCCTAGACTAGAATCCATTGAACATCATCATAGTCTTCATCTACAAACATCTGATCAAAATTATGCAAGGGTGAGCACACTTACGGTGGGAGCTCAGTAAGTGGGGTGAAGATGCAAGGCTAACAAGGTAAGGCTTAAGGTTTAATGCGATTAGCATTTTAGTTGGTCAACCTTTTATTATCAACACCTCAGTACTGAGTATAAGTATATACCAAACCCAATTAAGCATAATCAATAATCAGCATAAGCTCAAACCACTTGAGCAAAATATCATCAACATGAGGCTCAACCGCTTATGCGAACCATTTAAGCACATCGCTAAACAAAACCAATCACGGTTTATTTGCATCTTCAAGTTCAATTATCATGTGAGGGTCTAGGTCGCTCTTAACCGTGAACACGACTGATATATTAGTTTTACACTCTGTAGAGATTGTACAACTTTACCCACAAGCACTTTATCCCTTCTACCCTAGGTCGGCCAACCCCGTATTCACTTTCGAGGTGAATGACTAGGGATCCACTATGAGGTTTTCAAAAAATACGCTTAGTATGAAGCAAGTCGAAAGGATTCTGAGTCGGTGTGGAGGCCCTCTAGGTGATGTAGCTTAGCCAAGACTACATCCCCATGTTAACCTGAGGTGCCACCATTGACCGCTAACCCTTTTGCCCATATTTCAGCTAAGGTTACTAGACACTAAGCCTATGAAGCTAATTACCAAAGCCAGAGCCATGATAGCACTCATGGTTGCACTATTATCCTGAATGATCACTCCATATTCCAATTTAACTCATATAATCTTGTTAATTATAGAATAAACAACAATAACATAAACTTTGGAACATTAATACCATGCATAGATTGACAACATAAAGAAAAGGTTATAGCAATAGCGTAACTACTTGATTAAATCATAACCCAGGTTGAACAAGGGATCAATTCAAAAAGGTTGGGTATATCTTAATAGGCAACCCATCAAATTATGCATGAAATAAATATAAACATAGTTATCATGTGTTGTTTGGGTTCAAAAAGAATATGTAGAGGGAGAAGTCCACTTGTCTTGCTTATAGAAAACCTGAGACTCTTTCTCAAGCAGATCTTGAATAACTATTACTGGATCAACCACTAATAAAACATAAACAAACAAAGAAACAAACACCACTCAGTAACATACACCAATCACCAAAACAAGGTTGATAACGAAAGCATAGCGTAAGCTCATTTGTTTTACGAAAACATAGAATCAAGGGTTATAATCAACGATACACTCTTTCCGAAAAAGGATTGGTCGATGTTTTATAAATCGAGAGATAAAACTTGAAAGTATTTAAATTATAACTATATAAACCTTAGGTGAACCATATTAATCTTTTTTAAAAAGCCATATTTTATATATATCCAAGGTTATGGGCTCATAGGATTATAAAACATGTCATAACATATAAAAGCCTTTTTAACCTTTTTGAAAGGGTATAAGCTATATATCTAGGATTGATGAGTTAGGAAACACATTATTAAGTTATGAAGCATAATGATACACCTTATAAAACTTAATTGATGAAAAGATATTATATAAGCCTAGATAGGTTTTATGTGGAAAGATAACTAAACAGTACTTATCTCCATTTTCATTAAGAAAATACATGGCCTGAATTTGTATTAGGAATGCTACATTCAAAACAACATATATAAACTCACATTGCGATTATGAAAGCATGAACACCACTTATGCCATATTTTATGTCATATTTTATATACTGAAAAGCATACAATATAGATATTTATGAAAACCGGAATATAAGGCTAAATTGAACTTTATGTGAAAGATAAATAAATAATCATCTTTTAATTTTTGAGAAACATATATCCTACTTCTTTTTTAACTTTTTATTCCAAAAAGAACTATATTTAAAATGACTCAAAATATCGATTTACGAAAATAGGAAAACTATTGCAAGAATACTTTAATTATATAAATATGAAGCTAATGAGTCATAACTCAACCTATTTATATTTGAAATACACATTTTATACAACAAAGCACTTCTTTGGGGGTTAGATTCCAATTAGGGGTAGACTTCAAGGGGTAGTTTGAAAGAAATAAGGACCTTTGTTGAAACTCTCTAAACTGGGAAATTCTTGGGCGCAAAAATCATAGAAAATGAGGGCTTAAACGCAAATCCGCCATCTTCAATCTCTGCTTGTCCCACTCTGCTAATGTCGACAGTGTACAGGGTCTCGGACGACACACGAGATCGATATTGGGGCAGTGAGGACGACAACAGAGTAGGGGGCTGAGATGAGGAGGCGAAGGGGAGTCCGGTGGTACTCTTTGATGGCGGTGAGAGGCACGGAGGTGGGCTCGCGGTGTCCTCAGCGGCGGATAAGGGCAGCGAGCTAGGGAGAGGCGGGGACTGGCTTGGAGAGGGCAGAAGGGATGTGGGGTGCCCTTGGACAGCGGTGTTAGTAGACTACTATAGATCGAAGGATAAACAACTTGGTGAAAAAGAAGAGAGGCGAGGAAGAAGGGTTTAATTGGAGTTCGACATCAGTTTTTTGATACCCTTTACAGACAACCCCGGTAAGCTTTATTACCCAAACCCTTATACGGTCTACTCTGGACCAGAATACCGAGTGTTCGTCCTTTTGGCTCTGCAGCCCACCAGGCACAGAGGCGAGACTGGGTCTGTGCTGGTGGTTGTGTCGAGGCCCAGCGACAGTGCATTACTGACATTCCCTCCTGCTTGCGAAGCTACTTGTCCCCAAGTAGCTGATCATGGAAACTATTGGCAGATGGTGTCGTAGTCTTCCTAGGTTGCCAGAGTATCATCGAACCCTGACCAGCGAACCAGCACCTAGGAGACGGAGGTACCCCTGCGGGAGATTTTCCTTGTGTTGAGTACCTTGACAGGAATCTGCCTAGCAGCGGATGAGTCAGGAAAAGTAGCGCTCACATGATGTTTGGAAGATACTGCTCCCTTGAGCTGGGAGACGTGGAACACAGGTGCACGGAAGAACCAGCTGGTAACTCTAATTTGTATGCGACCAATCCCACACGCTTCAGCACTATGAAGGGACCAAAATATTTGAATGATAACATGTAGTTGGCCCGATGAGCTACTGACATTTGAATATACGGCTAGAGCTTGAGGTACACGCGATCACCAACTACAAACTCCCCGGTCAGATATGGCCTTGTCCGCCTGGTATTTCATACGTTACTGGTCGCGATGAAGATGTTGTCGAACCACTCTGGTCATTTGTTTTCAATTAGATAACCAGGTTGATAGGTCCACATCAGTAACTGAATCTTCAAGAGCCAGGCCAAAGTGTCTGGGAGGCCAACCATAGAGCACTTCAAATGGGGAGCGACCAAATGCCGAGTGAAAGCTAGTATTGTACCAAAACTCTGCTAGTGACAGCCACAGACTCCATTTGTTGGGAGAAGGATGTACAAAACAACGTAAATAGGTCTATAGACACTAGTTGACGTGCTCGGTCTGGCCGTCTAACTGAAGATGATAGGCTGACCCCATTTGCAACTGTGTTCCTGCCAGCTTGAACAGTTCCTGCCATAGAAAACTGGTGAAACTACAATCACAATCTGATATTATAGCTTCCTAATAGGGAAATGTGCCCTTGGGCAATTTCTTTTATGTTTTGGTGATTAAGTGCCCAACACATTTAATTACGTTCTTATGGGCTAAATGAAGAGAAAAGTGCAAATCAAGACATGAGGTATGTTTCTAGACTAAGTACATTGTTTTGAGTACTAACATATTCTGTCTAAGTGCTAGAAACAGGAAAAGAAAGAATCGCAAAAGACTTGGCTGTGGGCAGCCAAAGTCCAGCTCGGCCTGGCACACCGGACTGTCCGGTGGTGCACCAAGAGACGACTATGATGACGATTCTTCGTCAAAGAAAAAGACGGTTAATCAAAATTAATCTTTTGACTATTCTCGCATGCCGTACAATTCAAATGCACATTTACTCTCTATTCCACTAGGAAAACCTCCACACTTTGATGGAGAGGACTACTCATTTTGGAGTCATAAAATGCGTAGTCATCTATTTTCTCTCCATCCTAGCATTTGGGAAATAGTGGAAAATGGGATGCATTTTGATAGTACGGATAACCCTGTGTTTATTAATGAGCAAATCCATAAGAATGCCCAAGCTACTATTGTCTTGTTAGCTTCGCTTTGCAGGGATGAATACAATAAAGTAAGTGGCTTGGACAACGCCAAGCAAATTTGGGACACCCTCAAGATCTCACATGAGGGAAACGATGCTACAATGATCACCAAAATGGAGTTGGTGGAAGGCGAATTGGGAAGATTTGCCATGATCAGGGGAGAAGAGCCAACACAAACCTACAACAGGCTCAAGACCCTGGTCAACAAAATTAGAAGCTATGGAAGCACAAGATGGACGGATCACGATGTCGTCCGACTCATGCTCAGGTCCTCTACCGTCATTGACCCTCATCTTGTGAATCTCATCCGTGAAAATCCCAGGTACACAAAGATGACGCCCGAGGAGATACTTGGAAAATTCGTGAACGAGCGCATGATGGTAAAGGAGGCACGATATGTGGATGATGCCTTGAACGGGCCACTATCCGTCTACGAGCCGCAGCCCGTTGCGCTCAAGGCAACAAGCAGCAAGGAGGCGCTACCAAGCAAGGTAGCACAAGTAGAGGCTGCCGGACTCAACGAGAATGAAATGGCACTTATCATCAAGCGCTTCAAGACCGCTCTTAAAGGACTCAAGGAGTACCCCAACAAGAACAAAACAAGGGGAAAGCGCTCCAGCTTCAAATGCGATAAGACTGGTCACTTTATAGCAAATTGTCCCGATAATGATAGTGATGAGGGACAAGAAAAGAGCGGGAAGAAGGAGAAGAAAAAGAGCTACAGGAAGGCAAAGGGCGAGGCACACCACGGAAAGGAATGGGACTCGGACTGCTCTTCCTCCGACTCCGACGACGAAGGACTCGCTGCCTCGGCCTTCAACAAGTCTTCTCTTTTCCCCAACGAACGCCACACTTGCCTCATGGCCAAGGAGAAGAAGGTAAGTGTTCGAGACACCCCTAAGTACATTACTTCTAGTGATGATGATTCTAGTGATGATGAAGTAGATTATACTGATTTATTTAAGGGTTTAGATAGAGCCAAGGTAGATAAAATCAATGAGTTAATTGACGCTTTAAATGAAAAAGATAGATTGCTAGAGAAGCAAGAGGACATTTTATATGAAGAACATGACAAATTTGTTAGTGTACAAAAATCTCTTGTTTTAGAAACTAATAGAAATGAAATGCTATCTTCTGAGTTATCTACTTGCCATGAAACTGTATCTAGTTTAAAGAGTTTAAATGATTATTTAAATGCTAAGCTAGAGGAAGCTAATAAATCTAGTTCATGTGTAGAGCATGTTAATATTTGTAATAGATGTAAGGACTTTGATGTTGATGCATGTAATGAACACCTTATTTTTATTACTAAATTAAATGATGAGGTGGCAAGTCTTAATGCTCAACTTAAGACCTGCAAAATTAGTTTTGATCAATTAAAATTTGCTAGGGATGCCTACACTGTTGGTAGACACCCCTCAATTAAGGATGGGCTTGGTTTTCGAAAGGAAGCCAAGAACTTAACAAGCCAAAGGACTCCCATTCCCAACAAGGAGAAAGGGAAGGCCCCTATAGCTAGTAGTAATCAAAAGAATCATGCCTTCATTTATAATAGGAAAGTTGCTAGTCATTCCAATTATAGTAGAAGTTATGATCATGATGCTTTTGATTCACATGCTATGTTTGCATCAAGTTCTACTTTTGAGCAGAAGTAGGCCTAGGAGAAGTAATGTTGTGCATCATGTGCCTAGGAGAGTATGTAATGAACCCTCTACCATCTACCATGCTTGCAATACTTCATTTGCGCTCTTATGTAAGAATGAAAAAGTAGTTGCTAGAAAGTTGGGATCCAAATGCAAGGGAGACAAGACTTGTATTTGGGTTTCAAAGGCTATTGTGACTAACCTTTTAGGACCCAACAAGAGTTGGGTACCTAAAACCCAAGCTTAAATTGCCTTGCAGGTTTATGCATCCGGGGGATCTAGCTGGATAATCGACAGCGGATGCACAAACCACATGACAGGGGAGAAGAAGATGTTCACCTCCTATGTCAAGAACAAGGATTCCCAGGATACGATTATTTTTCGAGATGGGAACCAAGGCAAGGTCAAAGATTTGGGAAAGATAGCCATCACAAGCGAGTACTCTATTTCAAATGTATTTTTAGTAGAGTCATTAGGATACAACCTCATGTCTATAAGTCAATTGTGCCACATGGGCTACAATTGTTTGTTTACAAATGTTGATGTTTCTGTCTTTAGAAGGAGTGATGTTTCATTAGCGTTTAAGGGTGTATTAGACGGCAAACTCTACTTAGTTGATTTTTTGAAAGAGGAGGCCAATCTAGATGCATGCTTAATAGCTAAGACTAGCATGGGCTGGCTGTGGCATCGTCGTCTAGCACATGTTGGGATGAAGAACCTACATAAACTTCTAAAGGGAGAACATGTGTTAGGACTAACCAATGTATGTTTCGAAAAAGATAGACCATGTGCAGCTTGTTAGGCAGGGAAACAGGTGGGAAGCACTCATCACAGCAAGAATGTGATGACAACATCAAGACCACTGGAGCTTCTCCACAAGGACCTCTTCGGACCCATTGCCTATCTTAGCTTTGGAGGAAGTAAGTATGGTTTAGTAATTGTTGATGATTTTTCCCGCTTCACTTGGGTATTCTTTTTGGAGGATAAATCAGAAACCCAAGGGACCCTCAAGCGCTTTCTAAGGAGGGCTCAAAACAAATTTGAGATCAAGGTGAAAAAGATAAGAAGCGACGACGGGTTCGAGTTCAAGAACCTACAAGTTGAGGAGTATCTTGAGGAGGAAGGCGTCAAGCACGAGTTGTCCACTCCCTACACACCACAGCAAAACGGTGTGGTAGAGAGGAAGAACAGGACACTTATCAACATGGCAAGGACGATGCTTGGAGAGTTCAAGACACCCGAGCGGTTTTGGTCTGAAGCTGTGAACACAGCTTGCCACGCCATAAACCGGCTATATCTTTATCGCCTCCTCAAGAAGACCTCCTACGAACTCCTTACCGGTAACAAACCCAATGTTTCTTACTTTCGTGTATTTGGGAGCAAATGCTACATTTTGGTGAAGAAAGGTAGACATTCTAAATTTGCTTCCAAAGCTGTAGAAGGGTTTTTACTAGGATATGACTCAAATACAAAGGCGTATAGGGTCTTCAACAAATCATCGGGTTTGGTTGAAGTCTCTAGCGACGTTGTATTTGATGAGACTAATGGCTCTCCAAGAGAGCAAGTTGATCTTGATGACATAGATGAAGATGATGTTCCAACGGCCGCAATACGCACCATGGCGATTGGAGATGTGCGACCACAAGAACAAAAAGAGCAAGATGAACCTTCTTCCTCAACGATGGGGCATCCCCCAACTCAAGATGATGGACAGGTTCCTCAAGAAGAGACGCGTGATCAAGGGGGAGCACAAGAAGAACAAGTTATGGAGGAAGAAGCACCACTAGCCCCTCCAACTCAAGTCCGAGAGACGATTCAAAGAAATCACCTCGTCGATCAGATTCTGGGTGACATAAGCAAGGGAGTAACAACTTGCTCACGTTTAGCTAATTTTTGTGAGCCTTTCAGGGTAGAAGATGCCTTACAGGATCCGGACTGGGTGTTGGCCATGCAGGAAGAGCTCAACAACTTCAAAAGGAATGAAGTTTGGAGCCTGGTGCCACGTCCAAAGCAAAATGTTGTGGGAACCAAGTGGGTGTTCCACAACAAGCAAGACGAGCACGGGGTGGTGACAAGAAACAAGGCTCGACTTGTGGCAAAAGGTTATGCCCAAGTCGCAGGTTTGGATTTCAAGGAGACTTTTGCTCCTGTGGCTAGGCTAGAGTCCATTAGAATATTATTAGCCTATGCCGCTCACCACTCTTTCAGGCTGTTTCAAATGGATGTGAAGAGCGCTTTCCTCAACGGGCCAATCAAGGAGGAGGTGTATGTGGAACAACCCCCTGGCTTTGAGGATGACAGGTATCTTGACCATGTGTTCAAACTCTCTAAGGCGCTCTATGGACTTAAGCAAGCCCCAAGAGCATGGTATGAATGTCTTAGAGATTTATTAATTGCTAATGCTTTCAAGGTTGGGAAAGCCGATCCCACTCTTTTCACTAAGACTTGTGATGGTGATCTTTTTGTGTGCCAAATCTATGTCGATGACATAATATTTGGTTCTACTAACCAAAAGTCTTGTGAGGAGTTTAGCAGGGTGATGACTCAAAAGTTTGAGATGTCGATGATGGGCGAGTTGAATTATTTCCTTGGGTTCCAAGTGAAGCAACTCAAGGACGGCACCTTCATCTCCCAAACGAAGTACACTCAAGATCTTCTCAAGCGGTTTGGGATGAAGGACGCCAAGCCCGCAAAGACACCGATGGGAACTGACGGGCATGTCGACCTCAACAAAGGAGGTAAGTCTGTTGATCAAAAGGTATACCGGTCTATGATAGGTTCCTTGCTTTATTTATGTGCTAGTAGACCGGACATTATGCTTAGTGTATGCATGTGTGCTAGATATCAATCCGACCCAAGGGAATGTCACCTTGTGGCCGTTAAGCGAATTCTTAGATATTTAGTTGCTACGCCTTGCTTCGGGATCTGGTATCCAAAGGGGTCTACCTTTGACTTGATTGGATACTCAGACTCTGATTATGCTGGATGCAAGGTTGATAGGAAGAGTACATCAGGGACGTGCCAATTCCTAGGAAGGTCCCTGGTGTCTTAGAGCTCAAAGAAACAAACCTCCGTTGCCCTATCCACCGCTGAGGCCGAGTATGTTGCCGCAGGACAATGTTGCGCGCAACTACTTTGGATGAAGCAAACCCTCCGGGACTTTGGCTACAATCTGAGCAAAGTCCCACTCCTATGTGACAATGAGAGTGCAATCCGCATGGTGGATAATCCTTTTGAACACAGCCGCACTAAGCACATAGACATCCGGCATCACTTTCTGAGAGATCACAAGCAAAAGGGAGATATTGAGGTGTACTATATTAACACCGAGAACCAGCTAGCCGATATATTTACCAAGCCATTAGATGAGAAAATCTTTTGCAGGCTGCATAGTGAGCTAAATGTCTTAGATTCACGTAACTTGGATTGATCTATAGCATACATGTGTTTTATGCGTTTGATCATGTTACTTATGCATTTATGTAATAGTTGCTTACTTATAGTGTTCAAGTTGTGCAAGGGATCCTCGGACCTCACAAGTCCATGTGTGAATGATGCACATATTTAGGGGGAGAAGTGCTACAACTTGACCCTTTGAGACTAATCTATTTGTTTGAGTAACATGATGTAGTCTCAAAGGTGCATTGAAAGGGAAAATGGACTTGGACAATGCAAAGACTTCCACTGCACTCCGGTATTAGTGTACTCACCTCCAAGTTCATTCTTATGCTCTAGTTGCCTTTCTGCTCTTAATTGACATTTTTTGGTAAGGCAATGGGGTTAAAGGGCCAAGAATGATCCCGTTTCGGTGCTTAATGCCGAAGGGGGAGAAATTAAGGCCAAAGAAAATGGATCAGCTACCACTTGAGAATTTTGAAAATAGTAGAGTTAGAATTTTTGATTTGTCCAAAATACTCTTATTGCAAAATTTGGCCTCTTGTAGGGGGAGAATTTTTTATTATGGCAAAAAGGGGGAGTTTTTGGTACTCGATCAATTTTTCCTTTGGAACATCTCTCTTTGTGCCTAAACAAGTGTGTTTGACTTAGAGATAGGAAAATGAATTTGATTTGCAAAAACAAACCAAGTGGTGGCAAAGAATGATCCAAATATGTCAAAACTTATGCAAAGATAATTTTGTTCTCAATTGCATTGATGTTGCACTTCTTTTGGTTGCTTTTGGATGTGTTGGCATAAATCACCAAAAAGGGGGAGATTGAAAGGGAAATGTGCCCTTGGGCAATTTCTATTATGTTTTGGTGATTAAGTGCCCAACACATTTAATTAAGTTCTTATGTGCTAAATGAAGAGAAAAGTGCAAATCAAGAAATGAGGTATGTTTCTAGACTAAGTACATTGTTTTGAGTACTAACATATTCTGTCTAAGTGCTAGAAACAGGAAAAGAAAGAATTGCAATAGACTTGGCTGTGGGTAGCCAAAGTCCAGCTCGGCCTGGCACACCGGACTGTCCAGTGGTGCACCGGACAGTGTCCGGTGGTGCAGGCTGGACTCCGGTGAAAAGGCCGCTCTCGGAAAAAACCGGACCGTCCGGTGAGCCAACGGTCGCCAGCGCAACGGTCGGCCGTGCAATCCGCGGGCGACGCGTGGCCTACACCAACGGTCGGCAGGAGGCACCAGAATGTCCGGTGTGCACCGGACTGTGTCTGGTGCGCCAAATGACCCGAATGTGCAACGGTCATCTGCGCCAGAAAAGGAAGGAGATCGGCACCGGACCGTCTACAGTAACTGTCCGGTGGCGCACTGGACTGTTCGGTGCGCCACTCGACAGAAGGCAAGGATAGCCTTCCTTGTTGATCTTCAATGGCTCCTAGCTGCCTTGGGGCTATAAAAGGGACCCCTAGGTGCATGGAGGAGTAACCCAAGCTTACAAGAAACATTCTAAGACTCCAAGACTCCAACTTCACGAATTCGATTCTTTGAGATAGTGACTTGAGCTCCATTTGAGTTGTAAACTCCATGCGTTGTGTTTTGAGCTCAAGTTGTGACTTGTGTGCGTGATTGTGCTGTGGATTTGAGTCTTATGTGTGTTGCTCTCCCCTCCCATACTTCTGCGCTTCTTTTGTGATCACCATTGTAAGGGTGAGAGGCTCTAAGTTGTGGAGATTCCTCGCAAACGGGAGAAAGACTAAGAAAGGAAAAATTGTGGTATTCAAGTTGATCATCGGATCACTTGAAAGGGGTTGAGTGCAACCCTCGTCCATTGGGACGCCACAACGTGAAAGTAGGCAAGTGTTGTTTTTTACAGGATCACCTATTCACCCCCCCTCTAGGTGCTCTCACTTCCGGCATTCCATGTGCTTTGTAAACCAATGACATAAATGACTAAGCAACCTTGAAGGCTGTGTAAGGATGCGAGAGAGGAATAAAATGGGCATAATGAGAGAACTTATCCACAACCACCAATATATTGTTGGCATTAGTAGAGCGTGGCAATCCTTCAATGAAGTCCATCGACACTACCTACCAAGCTTGGTCTAGCACATGCAAGGGCTGTAGTAGGCCAGGGTATTTTGAATTATCAGGCTTAGACTATTGCCACATAATCTTTAACATGTTGTTTCATATGAGGCCAAGCAAACAATTGATGGAGCCGATGATAAGTAACTGGAAACCCAGAGTGTCTCCCACAGGGCTATCATGAAATGCATATATGACTTTGCGCTGCAGAGGTAAGTTAGCTCCCAACCAAATGCGACCCTTGTACCTGATAACTCCCTTCTAGAGTTTGTAATGACCAGCGTACTCAGATCGCACAGCCTATTCAGATAGCTATTGCTGAGCGTGAGCGTCTGTCTGATATCCTTCCACGATCTCTGAAAGCCACTAGGGGCTGCGGCAAGATATATGGTAGAGGTCAGCATTTTCACGGGGACGACGAGACAACGCATCAGCGGCACCATTCTCAACACCCTTTTTCTATACAACCTTGTATTGGAGACCCAGAAGTCTTGTGAAAACCTTTTGCTACCACGGCGTGTTAAGCTTCTGCTCAGTCGAGTGAGAGAGACTTCGTTGATCCGTGTAATTTATGAACTCATCGTGCAGAAGGTAGGGTCTCCACTGGTCGACGGCCATCAAAATGGTGAGGTACTCCTTCTCGTAGATCAACAAGCCTCTATTCTTTGGTCCCAAAGCCTTACTAACAAAGGCGAGAGGATGGTCGTTCTAACTTAGCACAGCACCAGTGCCAATTCCCGAAGCATCCGTTTTAATGGCGAAGGGTATTGTGAAGTCTGGCAACTACAAGACAGGAGCAGAAGACAGAGCTGTTTTGAGAGTTTGAAATGCCTAATCATGATCCTGAGTCCATACAAACAACATGTGCTTCTTAAGTAATTGAGTCAGAGGTTTAGATATAACTGCGAAATGTCTGACAAACTTGCGGTAATATCATACCAAGCCAAGGAACCCTCATAACACACGACAATTTGCTGGTATAGGCCATGAAGAAACTTCATCCACTTTCGTCGGATTAGTTGTCACTCCTTGAGCTAAAATAACATGGCCTAAGTAGGCAATTTTCTATTGTGCAAATGAGCATTTGGATAATTTGATCTGCCAATGATCTACACGGAGAAGCCCAAAGACTAAGTCCAAATGATGAAGGTGATCTGTCCAAGTATGGCTGCAGACCAAGATGTCGTTAAAGAAGTGTAATACCCAAAAATGTAAACAAGGAAATAGAGTTGATCACCCCAAGTGCATGACTTCTATTCTATATCACATGTTAACACTCATGTCTCAAATAAAACAAATCAACAATGGACACAATACTAATTTATGCATCATGTTGGTTTTTGTTTGTATGTGCATTAAATAAAAATAATAATGATAATAATAATATAAGAATGACTAGAAGTTGGATTAAACCCTAAATGGAAATTAGGGTTTGGAAATAAGAAAAAGATAAGGGATATGAAAAAAATAAATAAATAATATATATAAATAAATATCTTCAGACTTGGTATTTTTATTGCACAAATATAGTTGTAAATGAAGAGCCACAAAGTTTGAATTTAAATAGAAATTTATATTGAGATTCAAATAGGAGTAAAATAGAAAAGAAAAAGAAAAAGGGGGAGAAGCCTACCTGGGCCGCGGATCCTATTTTTGGCCCACCCATTTTCTTCCTTACGCGCAGCCCAAGATCGCCTTAACACCACGCGCCGACAGTGGGCCCCACGGAGCAGTCTCTTGCTCGCACACTCGCGCGCGCCATCGGCCTGACAGACGGAGCCCACTGTGCTATCGGCGCTGTCACTGAGCGGCTGGACCCGCATGGCTGAGACTCTACCCCGCGCGCGCTGACCGATCGACTGACTACCAGGTGGGCCCGGGCAGACGCGGTTGCCCTTCAACTGACCCGCCCGGCAATGGCGCACGTTCGCCGTCGAATCCGAGGAGGTCGTTGCCCGCCTCGCGACTATATGGAGTCCCCAGAACCCTGGCCAACCTATTCATCCCATTTTTGGAGGCTCGCCTCGCCGAATACTGTGTCGCCTCCGTAGCACCGAGAGGAGTGAGCGCCACCCAGCCTACCCTCGGCTATGTTGCCGTTGGGGTCTTGGGGAGGAGTCTTGGAGCTTCGCCGCGTCACCAGGAAGACGTCCCTGGAGGTATCTGGCGGAATTGATCCTCAGGGCGGCCCCAATTCCTCGCCGCACTTCAACCCCACCGCGAAACAGCATTGCTGCGTGGGAAGAGAAGTCACCGCCCCGATTCGAGGTAAAACCACTCCTTTCATGTTCGCCTATGCCTCCTCTACGTGTAGGGTTATTTGGGAGGTGTATTGGACACCGGTGGTCCTCACTGCTGGGCTCGCCGGTGCTTTTCCACCGGGTGTAGGGACACCGCTGCCGTCGCCCGTGTCTAGAGGGAGAAGACGATCGCGGGCCGCTGGATGTCTCCTGGGCGGTTTAGATCAGACCGCGCATACCGGTTCGTCCAGATACACGATGACCGTCCGATCGGGATCGGATGGTGAGTACTCGCACTAGGACTCATTAAATCAGGGCCGTCGGATTGAAATCCAAGGGTTCACGCTGCGTACCGCTTCGCGGGCGGTGGGATCTAATCTCGTGCGCCCATCTCAGATCGTGCGGCCGAGATTCAAACATACCCCTTCGCGGGTGCGTTTTACAGAAGAGTCCCTGTTCTTTATTTAAATCAACCCGCCATCCATGTACGACTGCTCCCTGAGTCTAGGAAGTTTTACCCCGAGGCCCCTATCTTTCCTGGTAAATGAGGCGCAGTCTAGAGAGTTATTTAAATAGGGAAATCTTATTTGAAATGGAATTTTAGTGTAAAAATAAATGCTAGAACTTAATTAATTCATAGAAAATCCATATGAACTCCAAATTGATCCATTCCAGTTTCTAAAATTTTGTAATATTATTGTCTATCATTTAATGTCTCTATTTTGGCATGAAAACAGTAATAGAATTTATTTATTAGTTAATCTTGAATCAAATACATAATACCTTTGGAAATTCATATCATAAAATCTATAACTCCAAAATTAATGATTCTTGTTCCTAGGTTCTTATTTTAATATGTAGATTTTTATTGTGTATTTTATTTACATGTTTGGTGTGATGTTAATTTTTGCTATACTATGTATGTATTGTGTTGATGCGAGTAGACGAGCATGCTACTGTGGATCCTGAGGTTCAGCAGGTAGAAGTTGCTGAGCAGGAGCTCATTGAAGGCAAGTTGTGCCCTTGATCACTTATTTTTACCCAGCCATGTTCTTATTATTCATAATGATCTATATAGGTTAATTTTGATGGGATCCAATAGGTCACCCCAGTTTTGGCTATCTTTATACCTTGTTTTACCACTGAAATATTTTTGGGTAGTACTTGCTATTACTTTATGTGGATTTGGGTATGGAGATACATTATTCATGATTACGTTTTTATTCTATATTTATTATTGTTGTTCATGTTAAGATCATTATGTCAATGGGAACATGGAGCGACCACCCGAGAAAATAGTGCTACCATAAGGGTAGTATGGGATGCCCTTGGCTGATTAACTAGGAAAGCTAGTGGATGACTACCTTACCCGAAAGGGGCAAGGGCAGTAGGGGAGTGGTCAGTGTACGGAGGTCATTGGGTTGATTTTGCTGCGATGGCCGTCAGGCGAGGGATTCCGGCACTAGAGCCTCCTATAAACTGTAGCAGGTTTTCTGAAGCTAGTGGAACTTTGTAAAGGCCTCGTAGTGTTACCCTGCCTCGCCTCCTCGGTAGAGGTGTATGGGATTGGCCGTCTCTTGGCAGATGGGTAACATGACTTGTGGGTAAAGATGTGCAACCTCTGCAGAGTGTAAAACTGGTATACTAGTCGTGCTCACGGTCATGAGCAGCTCGGACCCTCACATGATTAATCTATGGAATTAAAATTCAACTTGCCATTTGCATCGCATTGGGAATTATTGTACTATTAATTTTATTTATTATTACTAAGGTTTGGTATTTACTTACACTTAGTAATTGCTAATAAAATTTGGACTAACTTATAAAAGTAATGCTCAGTTTCAGCCTTTATTTTGTTGATCAGCCTTACACTTCACTTGAACTCCCACCTTTGGTGAGTTCAAGCACATTATTCCCCATGACTTGTTGAGCTATGAACATATGTGAACTCACTCTTGCTGTCTCACACCCCCCACAAGAGAAGAACAGGTGGTCGAAGAGGAGCCGCCTAACACGGAGGCTTTAGACTTGATCTAGGTGGCGTCTCCCAGTCAACTTTGTGGCGCCAGGAAATAATATATAGTTCGCTTTATTTTATCATTTATTTTTGTAAGACTTCCGCTAAGTAATAAGTACATTTATGATATTTATGACATTTATCTCTATGCACTCTGTTATTATATGTGTTGTCTTCTCTGACGCATATATGAAATGCACCCGGCTTTGTTCCTTAAATCCAGGTGTTACAGAAGTGGTATCAGAGGAAATGTTGACTGTAGGACGAAACCCAGATAGAAATTGACAAAACCCTTACCTACTTACCTTACTTTGGTTCTCTCTATACTTATCTTGATCCTGTCTCACCTTCTACTGTTCTACTCTGATTATTCTTACCTTTTCTATTCTAAGACAAGGAGGATTTCACACCTTGGAATCCTACATTTATGACCTTTTTAAGAGATAGGAGACCTAAGACAAAAATTAAGATTATTTTCTCTATTAAAAATGTTGGTTGATTGTTCTGATGACCAATGCCTGATTTGCTTCTTTGATTGATTGAAATAGTATAGACGGGCATCTTAGCATGTACCACCATAAGGTAATGAATTAGGTTTAGTAGGCAACACACTTATCTAATGAATCCCCCAAAGTAACATGCTTCGTAATTACTGCCTTGTCTACAATCCTTTCTTTCTTACCATATATTTCTAACTCAGATGGTCAATACCAGGAAGGGTGGTGGAATTGATCTATCTCCCAATCGACACACCCGAAGGATATTTAGACAACCACAACAACAGCCTGAGATAGATCCTCTACAGCCTCCACCAGCTAGGGCTAATCCCGCTACCCAGATGCGAATAATGCAGCAGATGGCAGATACCATGGCAGATATGCATGCGCAGATGCGGCAGGAACGCCAAGAGATGCGCCAAGAGAGAGAGGATATACGTCAGGAGATGCGCCAAAAGCGAGAGGAGATACGCTAGGAGAGGAGGGCGCAGCAACAACAGCAACAGCAACAAGTACCACTACCACCACCACCACCACCACCTCCACTTCCACCCCGGGATAAGCACCGGGAATTTATGAGTCACAAGCCGCCTACCTTCGCCAGCTCGCCAGATCCACTAGATGCTGATGATTGGCTGAAGTCAATTGAGAAGATGCTCAACATCGCCCAATGCTCGGACCGGGAGAAGGTCCTTTATGCTTCTGGTCGTCTGACAGGTCCTGCTGCTGACTGGTGGGATTCTTATGTTGTTGCCCATGATGCTGCTGACACTATTACTTGGGCGGAATTCACAACTGAGTTCAGAAACTACCACATTCTTGCTGGATTGATGAAGATCAAGAAGAAGGAGTTTCTGTCATTGAAGCAAGGCAATATGTCTGTCAGTGTGTACAAAGACAAATTCATTAAGCTGTCTAGATATGCTCCTGATGAGGTGGTAGATGATGAAAGGAAGCAAGAGCACTTCACAGAAGGAATCAATGGCCCCTATAGTATGCACTGGTTGCTCACACATTTCCATCATTTCAGAGACTGCTGGATAAGGCTCTTGCTATTGAACACAAGCGTGTTCAACTAGGTGACTTGAAGAGGAAGGCCATTACCCAGGGGCAGGGTAGCAGCAGTGTTCGTCCTCGCTACATTCCACCATAGGGTACACCAGCTCATCCAGGAGGAGGACCACGCCCAGCTCAGTACACTCCACAGGGGTCTCCACGGACACCTCCCATTCGTCAGGCTGCCCCCACTGGCACCCGGTGAGGCCTACAGGACAGAAGACTGGCCCTACATGCTTCAAGTGCAGTCAGGTTGGGCACTATGCTAATGCTTGTCCGGTGGGGAATTCCGGTACACCAGCTCAGAACAAGCAACAGACTCCTAGCAAGGGATACTCTATTGCCAGGGTTAATCAAGTCAGCGCAGATGCTACTCCTGATGGTGCTGACATCACACTTGGTACATTTTACGTTAATGCAATTCCTGCAACAATATTATTTGATTCTGGTGCTACACATTCATTTATGTCTGCTCGATATGCTAATACAATTGAAATACCACTACAACATATGAGAAAACCAATGATAGTAATCACACCTATAGGGCCTGTTGAGGCAAATCATATAACACATAAATTGGCATTAACAATTATGGGAAGAGAAATCTGGGCTACCGCTATAGTATTAGAGGAAAGCAGTATAGATCTGATCCTTGGTATGTCATGGTTAAGGAAGGCAAATGACATAATACAATGTGCTAGGGGTACTGTAGAACTCACCAACCCTAAAGGAGAAAGATTTCAAGTTCAAATTGCAGTAACCACCTCTTCCAGACGTGCGATGTTCTTTATAGCTGAGGAGTTTGTTGGTGAAAACATCCGTGTGGTTAGGGATTTTCCATATGTCTTTCCAGAGGAGTTACCAGGGATGCCACCTGAGAGGTAAGTTGAGTTTGTCATTGATCTCTTACCTGGGACTGCTCCTATTTCTAAACGCCCTTACCGAATTTCCATAGAAGAGTTACAATAGCTTAAGAAGCAGTTAACGGAGTTGCAGGAGGCAGGGTACATTCATTCAAGTTCCTCACCTTGGGGAGCACCGGTACTGTTAGTACAGAAGAAGGATGGTTCGCAACGGATGTGTGTGGACTATAGATCACTTAATGATGTCACCATCAAGAACAAGTACTCGTTACCTCGTATTGATGACTTATTTGATCAGATGAGAGGTGCTAGGGTGTTCTCTAAGATTGACCCCAGATCAGGCTACCATCAAATGAAGATTAGGCCATCTGATATTCCTAACACGGTTTTTTCTACCCGATATGGTCTATATGAATTCACAGTCATGTCATTTGGCTTAACCAATGCACCAGCTTATTTTATGAATCTGATGAATAAGGTGTTCATGGAGTATCTTGATAAATTCGTCGTAGTATTGATCGACGACATTCTTATTTATTCCAAGAATGATAGTGAGCATGAGGAGCATTTGCGGATGGTGCTACAGAAGTTACGGGATAATCAGCTTTATGCCAAATTTACCAAGTGTGACTTTTGGCTTGATGAAGTACATTTTCTCTCGGCATATCATCTCCAAAGGAGGAATTGTTGTTGATCCGGCTAAAGTAACAGCAATAATGGATTGGAAGACACCAAGTACAGTTTCAGAGATCCAAAGTTTCTTGGGACTTGCAGGTTATTACTGGCGATTCATTGAAGGGTTCTCCAAGATTTCTAAGCATATGACCTCATTGTTGGAGAAGGGCAAGGAGTTTAAGTGGACTGAGAAATGCCAAGAGAGTTTCGATTAGTTGAGATCTAAATTGATGGCTGCTCCAGTGCTGATTATGCCGGATTTACAAAAGAATTTTGATATATATTGTGATGCAAGTTGCCAAGGCCTGGGATGTGTGCTTATGCAGGAAGGACACGTCATTGCCTACGCGTCTCGCCAGTTGCGGAAACATGAGTTGAACTACCCCACTCATGACTTAGAACTGGTAGCAGTTGTGCATTGTTGGGGACTTGTCCTTAAATGCTATGAATTAAGAACAAGGCAACAAAGAAATTGTTAAACGTTAAAGTCCTTCGTCCTTCGAAGCATTATTTCCCTTGGGATATAATGAGTTTCGGACGAAGGTTATGAAGGACATACCTTCATGAGTACAACAAATAATGAAGAAGGATTCATATAAAGTATGAGAAATAACATAAACACTTAAATATTATTATTAACTCATTTCTATTTTATTATTATGGAAAAATAGAAATGATAACAAATTACAAATGTACCTTCGGCTTGAAAGAAGGAAAAAGTACAAGCGTGACGCAAAAGCAAATGCCAAGTCAGCGTGAACAGTACGGGAGCACTGTTCATCTATTTATAGGCACGGGACGCAGCCCATGTAAAATTACACCCATGCCCTTTACATTTGCTAATAACTCTATAGTAATCCATCAGGGTCTAAATAGCCATTTCCCCTTTAAGGCGGTTTCCTTTTCTGCTATCACGCCGAAGCTCCCCTACACATAGCTTCGGCTCTGCGCCATCCTTCGTATTCTTTGTGCTTCTTCACACTGTGGTTTTGACCTAAGTCCGAAGGTACCTGTTCATGTATCATACTCCAGAAACATTGTTAAATCATGTTTTTGAGGACCTTCGGAAGCTGAAGGCCCCCAACAGTAGCCCCTCGCAATATTAATTTGTTAGAATGATAAATTCAGATTGCGATATGGACGAAGGCCTTAAGCCGAAGGTCCGAAAAAACAACTTCCCTTTGCTAGAATAGCAACAGTCAATGACAAGCGGGGCCCTCCCACTTGCAACGCACTAGGCGTATAAATAAGAGCACACCGCGAGCTCATTTGGCACGCTTTTTGCCATCTGCTCTGCCTGCTCAATTTTTAGCTCTTGCCTACAAACGCTTTGACTGGCTTTTTAGTTTTTTTAGCTTCGGCCTTAAGAGCACATTTTCAACATTTTCGAAGAGATGTCTCAAGACAAGAAAGTTGTTGTTGAAACGAAGCTAAGCCTTTTTGAGGAGAAGAATCTTGGCTTTCTTGAATCAATAGCGAAGACAAATATAGAGAAGATTACTAGAGAGATTTTAGAAGGTTTATCTGAAGACACCGGTGATAGTGATAGTTATGATGTGGAAAGCGGTGGCGAAGACTCTGAAGATCGACCTTGGCGACCAAGTCATACAGTTTTCGGAAAATCAACTACTAAACAGAGTCATCTCGACAATATGAGGGGAAGATATTTTCGAGATGTGTCTATCGTGAGGGCTGACAACGGAGACAGGACTTCTCCTGCTCCCGAAGAGAATGAAGTCGTGATCTTCCGAAGCTTCTTCCAGGCTGGGCTTTGGTTCCCCCTAAGCAATTTTGTGGTTGAAGTTTTAAAAATATATCAGGTTTACCTTCATCAAATTACTCCCGAAGCAATCATAAGAATGGGAATCTTCGTCTGGGCCGTGAGGAGCCAGGGCTTGGAGCCAAATGCAAAAAGTTTCTGCAGTATGCACGAACTATTATATGAGAAGAAACCCTGGGGCAAAGAGTAATACTATAACAATTTTGGCTGCTATAGCTTCGTTGCTCGCTCTGGGTCAAGCTGCCCCGTGCCAACTTTTCGGAAGAGATGGCCCAGAGATTGGATGAAGGAATGGTTCTATGTGAAAAATGATTTAAAAGCACGAGAGGATATTAAGGAGATCATCATGCGCCCTATTTGGCAACGTTTCGGCCTCCAGAAACCGAAGGTGGAAATTGATGAAGCAGCCGAAGAATGCCGAAAGGCCTTTGGCATAGTTTGCTCTTTCATCGGGACAAGGGATTTAGTGCAGGAGCACATAGCCTTCAGAGTGTGGCCACTTGTAGAGAAATGGGAAATGCCAAAGGAGACTATCAGCAAGTCTGACGAAGGTGGGCTGGTTAGGTTGAAATACACCTTCAGATATGAAGGTAAGTTTGTTGAGCCAGATGATGATTGGCTGAAATGTATCGAAGCTACAAGCGATGAACTGCTTGGGCCATATTCAAAGGCAGAAGATAATGCGTTATCTGCGGCCTTCGGAGGCCGGAAGAAGAAGAGGCTGAATAGAGTTTTCGATGCTATTGGGTTTATGTACCCTGATTACCGCTACCCATCGCGGGGGCAAAAGAGAAAGAGTGCAACTTCCGGGAAGGATGCTGCTCCAGCTGCTCCAAGCGAGCCCGCGCCGAAGAGGAAAAAGGTGAAGTCCTTACTCACTGGCCGCAATATATTGAACTGGCCGAAGTGCCCGAATTTGGTGGCGAGACCTCTTCGGCTACTAAAGCCGAAGAATCTGCCCTCACACAGAGGAATGAAGAACCGGCTACAATGCCGATGGTATCACCAGCCAAATCAGGTGAGCCAAAGGCCATTAATATTGAAGAGGCAGAGGTCAAAACAACAAAAATATTAGAAGTTATAAGCCCTTCGGTAGAGGTGACAGTGTCGAAGGCGCAAAAGGATCTTACAACGACCCCCAAGAGGAAAAGGATGGTCAACTACTAGATGTACTGGAGAAAATAAAGACTTCAAGCTCTACTCCAGGGAAAACAGCCGAAGCTTCAAAAACGCGAATTGGAACAAAACAGACTGAAGCCGAAGCTGCACAAAGTTATGCCGAGACCGAAGCTGGGCTTTCAGAACCCGCCAAGGAGAAATCCTTGGAAATCGGAGAAGAAGAAGCGGAAAAAGAATCTGCAGAACAAATTCTGTCTGAAAAAACTGCCATTCCTATTCCCGAAGCATCTTCCGAAGCTTTTGATTATATTGTACGACATGCTTTGGGAAAAAGGTTATCTGCAGAAGAAAAGCGAGAAGCTCAATATTATGCCCAGAGACTGATATATCCAAAAGGGGCATTGATATTCAACGGCAGCGGGGAAGAAGACTTCTTGTATTGTCTCCTAGATAGCAAGGAGATTTCTGTCTACCGAGAGATGAGCAAAAGCTTCAGGTTCCCAACACTAGAAGACGGGCTCTCGGTGCTATCAAAAGATGAATTAGCCGACAGCTTAGCATACAACAGCTTAAAGGTGAGAGAATGAGATTTTTGTACTTAAAAACAAAATTTTTCCATTTGCTTATATTTAGTACCACACTCCTTTTGCAGGGCCTTATTCTTAGCAACGCCCTCAGGGCGCAAAAAAGTGCTGAAGACGAAGAATGTACTATAGCTTTGAACAACCTTCATTCCAATGTAATTGAGCTAAGGAATGAAGGTCTTGAAAAAGATAAAATATTAAACTCATTGGTGAACAAGATAAAAGAAGATGAAGCTACTTTAAAAGCCCAAGCTGAAGCCCAGAAATGCGAAATTGAAGATCTTCGGAAACAGCTGGCAGAAGCAAAATTAAAATGTGCAATTGCCGAAGCTGACCGAGACGCCAGTGATTACTGGAAAAATTATTGGGAGAAAACAGTTGTAGAACTTTGGTCTTCAAAAGAAAGATGTTATGAAAAATCCATAGAATGTGTGAGAAAAATAAAGACAAGCTTCGCCGACGTTGGCGCATACTCCAGCGAGGACAACTTCGTAAGAGGCGATCCTGAGGGCCCAATTGAATGGATCAGCGGCGAAGCCGATGCTTTCGAGGAAATTTTAAATGGCCGTGGAGACGTCTGCGCCTTTTCTGGTGCGAGGGGAGTTGCAGCAATCCTGGAGAAGATGGGTTGCGAACACGTAAAATCCTTGGCACAAACCGAAGCTGCCTTATCTATTGAAGATACAAAAGACCCCTCGGCCGAAGCAAGTTTAATTGGTGGAAAGTTTTTCACCGACATCTGGGAAAATGGCGGCCGAGAAATAGCCCACGAAATTATAAAGAAAAGTGAAAAAGATACTCACGATGCTAGAGAAGCAACAAAGGCAGCTGAAAAGACTGCAGAACTTGAAAGGCGGATAGGTATTGCCTAATTGTTTTTAACTTTATGTTTTATTTTTGTGACTTCGAACTTATTTATGTTTTATATCGCAGCCGAACTATCTCCTCCCCCGGAGCCCTTCAAGTCATTGGCCGACCCCGAAGCAAAAAAGGAAGATGAAATTACTAAGATGGCCGAAGCTATTATGGACGAAGCTGTTACTCGACTACTAAACAAAGCTGTGGAAGCAGTTCTAAAATAAGAATAGCTTATTATTGTAAAAACATTTGGAATATTAATGTAATATTTGCTGAACAAAGTGTGTAACATTTTGTAGTTTTGAATGTAATATATGAGGTGTTTGTAATTCAATTCTTTACGATGCATGAAACTTTATGTACATACCGTTTTTGAGCTTTCGGCGAAAAACACCTTCCCTTCTTTTCATGCTTCGTGAAGAATACCCATATTTCGTAAAAACATTATGCTTCATAAGCAATAGATCTCCTTTGATATTAGAGTTGATGAAGCTGTACTTCTTCAAAACTTATTTTGTGCCTTGGCACAACTTCTTCGAAACAATTTCCGAAGATCATCATTGTATCTCCTTCTTGTGCCATTGATGCAATATGATGTATGATGCCATGTTATGCGAATGATGTGATGATGTTATGCTATGCAAAATGATATTTGTGCCAAAGATACACACACATTCCCACAATAGAACACACAATCTCTTTGCCGTTTATTTTTCGGCTTCACCGCTTATTTTTCGGTGTATCAGCGTTGACTTTTCGCTGTGAGTTCTGCATTCCCTTAGGAACGTCTTTTGAACTTCTTTGCCTTCTATTTCGGCGGCATTCGCGTTGACTTTTCGCGCTTCGCCTTATATTTTGGTGGAATCAGCGTTTATTTTTCGCTGTAAGCTCTGCATTCCCTTCGGAACGACTTTTGAGCAGAAAACTTACGCTACGCTCCCGTAGGAATGACTTTTTGTAATGCTCTCATGATTTGGAGACACTATATTATGGGAACCAAGTGTCGAATCTACACTGATCACAAGAGCTTAAAATACATTTTTACTCAGAAGGATCTTAACCTTAGGCAACGACGATGGTTGGAACTCATCAAGGATTATAATCTGGAAATTCACTATTATCGGGGTAAAGCGAATCTGGTTGTGGATGCCTTGAGTCGAAAGGGGCAGGTTCATGCAGCTATTGTCACCCAGTTACCCGATGAGTTAGCAGAACAATTTGAGAGGCTCAATCTGGGAATAGTTGCTCATATAGAAGGAATTACCATCAAAGTGGAACCTACCTTAGAGCAAGAAATACGAAAGGGTCAGATCGGTGATGCCAAAATTCAGGAGATCAAGGATCTGATAACAGAAGGTAGAGGCCCAGATTTCATGGAGGATGAGCAGGGCACGATATGGTTCAAGAACCAGATTTGTGTTCCTGATATCGATAGTCTTCGTGAAACCATATTGAAGGAGGCACATGACTCAGTTTATTCTATCAACCCTGGTAGTACTAAGATGTACCAGGACTTGAAGCAGAAGTACTGGTGATATGGACTAAAGAAGGATGTTGCTTCACATGTTGCACTATGTGATGTTTGCCAGAGGGTGAAAGTAGAACATCAAAGACCTGATGGTTTATTGCACCCGCTTAAGATACCTGAGTGGAAATGTGAAGAGATCGGCATGGACTTCATTATGGGATTACCCCGCACATCTGCTGGGTATGACTCTATTTGGGTGATTATGGATAGGCTAACTAAAGTAGTCCACTTTATTCCAGTGAAGACCACGTATTCTGGAGCCAAGCTAGCAGAGTTGTACATGGCACGAATTGTATGCTTACATGGGGTGCCAAAGAAGATTGTGTCAGACCGGGGAGACCGGGGATCACAGTTTACTTCTCGGTACTGGATGAAGTTGAATGAGTCCTTGGATACAAGATTGAATTTTAGTTCGGCCTACCATCCCCAAACTGATGGGCAAACCGAAAGAACCAACCAAGTACTAGAGGATATGTTAAGAGCTTGTGCTCTTAAGCATGGTGGTAGTTGGGATAAGAGTTTGCCCTATGCGGAGTTCTCCTACAATAATAGCTACCAGGCCAGTTTGAAGATGTCCCCATTTGAGGCTTTGTATGGCAGAAAGTGCAGGACTCCACTGTATTGGGATCAAATTGGTGAAATGAAGTTCTTTGGGCCTGAAATGATACAAGAGGCAGAGGAACAAGTCCATCAAATTAGGGAGAATTTGAGAACTGCGCAGTCAATGCAGAAAAGCTATGCAGGTACCCGGAGAAGACTGTTAGAGTTCAAGGAGGGTGATCATGTCTATTTGAAGGTGTCACCACTCCGAGGTATGCGAAGATTTAAAGTCAAAGGAAAGTTGTCCCCTCGCTTTATTGGACCCTTCTTGATCCTAAAGCGAGTGGGAGAGGTTGCATATCAACTGAAATTACCTGATCATCTTGCGGATGTGCATGATGTCTTTCAGGTGTCACAGCTGAAGAAGTGTCTCAGGGTACCTGAAGAGCAGCTACCAATGGATGACCTTAGTGTTCAAGATGATCTGACTTATGCTGAGTATCCCATCAAGATTCTTGATACACTAACTCGTGTCATGAGAAATAAGGTTATAAAGATGTGCAAAGTGCAATGGAGTCACCATGGAGAAGATGAAGCTACTTGGGAGAGAGAAGAAGAGTTTCGCATAAATTTTCCTCATCTTTTCTCTAGTCCTTCCTAAATCTCGAGGACGAGATTCTCGTTAAGGGGGGTAGGATTTGTAATACACAAAAATGTAAACAAGGAAATAGAGTTGATCACCCCAAGTGTATGACTTCTATTCTATATCACATGTTAACACTCATGTCTCAAATAAAACAAATCAACAATGGACACAATACTAATTTATGCATCATGTTGGTTTTTGTTTGTATGTGCATTAAATAAAAATAATAATTATAATAATAATATAAGAATGACTAGAAGTTGGATTAAACCCTAAATGAAAATTAGGGTTTGGAAATAAGAAAAAGAGAAGGGATATAAAAAAATAATATATATATAAATAAATATCTTCAAACTTGGTATTTTTATTGCACAAATATAGTTGTAAATGAGGAGCCATAAAGTTTGAATTTAAATTGAAATTAAAATAGGAGGAAAATAGAAAAGAAAAAGAAAAAGGGGGAGAAGCCTTCTGTCACACCCGGTTTCAGAAGGTAAACCGAATGCGAACCATGTACGTGCCAGGATCAGTAATTCACGTACACGGCGATTACATAAATGACTCATCATAGCACAATGCTTCGAATTACAATAAAGAGTAAGCAATAATATTACAGACTAGAGCCATTTACATAATATAAATCAAAGTACACAGAATCGAAACGTAGCCAACGTAAATAACCCACCACAGGCAGCTGACTGGGGGAGGTCGCTAGCCTAATCCTCGAACTCGTCGAAGTCCTGGAACTCCTAGAGATCCGCCTCGACGCCTTCTTCTTTACCTGAGCATAGATTGCACCAAAGGCAACCTGGTGTTTTGTGAAAGCAAGGGTGAGTACACATCAACGTACTCAACAAATGTCCCGTTTGGCTGAGGTGGACTAGCTTTATGTGGGGTTAAGCTCAAGCAGTTGCTTTTAGTTGGTCAGGTATTTATTATTAGTGGAAGCCAAGTTTTATCATATAACCAACCCGCGAATCATTTCCTCATCGAGGAACATCATTATCGTCATCGAACCAAAATAATAAATAGAACCATTGTATCTCAGATCATTTGTATCTCTAATCAAAGAGGATCCCAAGGCCGCTCTTAACCGTGAGCACGGCTGATATATCTGTTCCATTACCCTCTGCAGAGGTCGCACACTTTACCCATGAGCCGTGATTCCCGTTTTGCCCGGGGATCATGACTCCCCATTGATCACTTCCTAGGTGGTCCGACAGGGTATCACTACGTAGCTTTTACAAAGATTCCCTAGAGGTCATAGCCGTCCGTTAGGTTTCTCCAGTTTGATAAACACAGTACTCCTCCCCGTAGGAGGGTGACTAACAAAAGCAAAACGAAAGGACCTCGGCACCCAGCCTCGGCAGAGCAAGCACTGTGCCTGGACCCCATTGACGGCACGACGGCGAAGCAACTACACCTCTAGTTCCTCTAATTAATTAGCTAAGGGCATCCCATTTCACCCTCATGGTTGCACTGTTATCCCGGGTGGTCTCTCAACGAACAGGTCCTTACGGAGAGGCACTCGAGAAATCGCTCGAGCCCCCTTAAATGTCACAAGTAAATCATCATATCCAGAATAAAACCATAGTATCATCATTGTATCTCATCATGTTCATTGATTAAAGTAAAGCGCTAGCATGAAGCTAACCATAGTAGCCCAAAAGGTAATCAAGGACCAGGTAAATAGAAAGCTAGTAAATCCTTAGGTTGTTCATAGTATGCGGGACAGTGTATTATAAAGTAAATGGGACATAATGGGTCAGAGGACACTTGCCTTCACCAAACAGATGCTCAGGGTCTTCAACTCTGTAGAACTCGAAGAACTGGATGACTTGGTTGCCAACTCTTGATCTTCGATCCCTCGAAGCTCGGAAATGGATCGCAAATTATTCGCGACGCACAGCGAATACTAACAGGCACAAACGAACAAACAAACAAATATATGTATATGCATAAGAACATTACACCATTCAAATAAAACATAATAAAATATAGACAACGAAATAGAGCTCGCTACTATGGTCGCGCGAGGAGAAGAATTGTCGAACGCGAGACTACGGTCGGGAAGATATCATGTTTACGCTAAATAAATATTAACTATAACATTTAATTCGACATTATAAAATGTAAATAATATTTACCATTTAGTTTCGATTACTCCGTTACACTAGCAGTTGTTAGTTAAACTAGTAATTTAATTAAAGCGGGAGATTCTAAGTGAGGCGAATCTAGGACGTGCGAAACAACCCGACAGCGCACGAACGATGCGGGGAAACACGCGACATAGCACACGAACGACGCAGAAGACAGCGCGCGCGACCAGCACGAACGACGCGCGAAACAGCACGCCACCGCGTGCTGAACAACACGCGCGACATAGGCGAGAAAGCTAAATCGGTAACGTGTTTATACTAAACAAGTCTTAATTACAATATTAGTTCGACGTAATTATAATTACGTGAATTGACATTATCATATCAAATATAAATTAAAACTACTACTTAGCTTTGACTAACTTACTATTTTAATAGTGGACGATTAAACAAATAGTTAACTAATTGACCTTAGTGATTATAATCGAACGACCTTAATATCGCGCGCGGACAGCGCGACACGTGACCTAGATGCGCGGCACGAACGCGCGAAGGAAAGTCGACAACGCGCAAACAGCACGCGAATAATATTATGCGACGACACGCGAACACACGCGACGCACGCAAACAACGTGTGACGCGTGTGAACCGCACGCGCGATAACACGAGAGTAACGAATGAACTATACACACGAACAACAAGGCGACGGCGAGCGCCACACGTGCGAACAGCGTGTAGACAGTGCGACGACGCGCACGACTCACAAGAGTCGCTAATAGACATCGCGTTTATACTAAACACTAAATAGGTGTTAAATACCATATCTAAGTCGTTAAGATCACATTATCACATATTTACAATCGCCTAACTAAAATCATAATTTTAATCTAATTGAGTACTCAGTTAACTGATCGACAATCGAATAGGAAATTAATTAGCGCAGGGGAATAGACGGGGTAGACGGGGGGGGGGGGGGTAGACGGGAGTCGTTTAGGGGTAGACGGACGTCGTCTAAACTCCGACAACACCCAATTCACACGCGGTTGCACAAGCACGACGACCGGTTTCGGGACTGGATTCGACGACCAGCGCATGAGGTAGACGGAGAGTAAATTGGGGTAGACGAAGCTCACCTCGGTGACAACGAGAGCGACATAGACCCTACTGCGCAGCGACGACAATAGCGCGACGATGAATCTCGCGGCGAGACGCTGCTCTGGCGAACGACAGTGCTACGCCATGGCGGGCGCACGGCGGCGTGGCGCGCGAGGTCGCGATAGGGGCGCGCGTTCAAGCCGCGGACACGCCAGGGCCGAGCAGAGGTGTGCGCGACGCGGCATGGTAAATCGAGCAGGACACAACGTGCAGGGAGCCGGTGCGCACAGCAGGGAGAAGCAGAGCGCGCGCCATGGCGAGAAACAACAGAGAGAAACGCCGGGCGCCATGGGGGTTTCACGGCTGGGAAAGGGAAGTAGGGACAGCGACGAAGAGACTCTCCCTGCCGTCGGCTGAGCCGCGCTGCGCAACACCGGAGAGCGAGCAGGGAGGGGAGAGCGCCAGAGCCGAGAGCTGGAGCGAGGGAGGAAGGAAGCCACGGCGCAGGGAAGCATTGGACGCCGAGCAGAGACTGGAGCAGGGGCCGAGCGCACCATAGGGACCAGGGCGGGGTCGCGGTCGGCGAGCAAGGATGCGTGCGAGCAGGAGCCGCAGCGTCGCCTTGAGGGAGGAGGGCGCGCAGAAGCTTGAACCCAAGCACAGAGGAACGGCCATGGCTGAGAGGGACTCGAGCGCGCTGGCTGCGCAGGAGCTCGGGATGAGAGAGGAGCGCAGCGCTGGGAGCCGGACGCCGTGGGAACCGCTCGGCAACTCCATGTCGGGGCCAGGGAAGAAGAGGGGGCGGCGGGGAAGAGGAGGGAGAGAGAGGTGCGTCGTGGGGGAGAGGGAGATGAACAGGGGCGACCGGAGCACTGATGGGTGGGTCCCACGAGGGGCGGCAGCGGCGGCTGGGGTACATCGGCTAGGGTTTGGGGGAGGAGCGCGCCGGCGCCGAGTGGGCCAGGTGGGCCATGCGGCGATGGGCTGGGGGGGAAGGCGCGCTGCGCCAGGTGGGCCACGCGCGCTGCGTGGGCCGAGGGGGGGAGGGGGGGCTGGGCCGCGGGAAGGCCGGCCAGGGGGCTGAGGGGGGGTTTTCTTTTATTTATTTTTCCTTCCTTTCATTCTTTTTGAAAACATGCTTTAGTTTTGAATTCAAATTCAAACATGTTTCCTAAATTTTGAATAAATGCACCATCACAAAGGAAAAACATGCCTCGACATGCTATGCAACAATCAAGGACCCCTTTTTAGGGTTTTACTGTACTAGGCTTAAACTTATATAAAACAAAATAACCCTTTGCTATTTAGAAAAAAAGAAAAGAAAAGCAAGGAAAAGAGAGGGTAGCACCTGAATTTGGTGGATATTAGAAAAGAAATTTTATACCCCCAAATTCAGGGTGTTACAAATCTAACCCCCTTAACAGAATCTCGCCCCCGAGATTCAAGAAGAAGCTAGCAAGGAAGCAAGGTTGGTTCAGAGGTTGTTCGCGGCTCTCTTGAGTTGACCTTGACCCTACAAGCTTAACTTGTGGACTAGTTGCTTTGACCTTCAGATGCTCGAGACCAGTTGATGCAATTCTTGAGGATCTCTTGGGCCTGTGGGTTAGGACCCACACACGCTTCCGCTGCGCCACTTGATTCTTGTTGGTTGATGTTGATTGCATTGTCTTCATTAGGGTTAGCGGCTAACCCCCTTAACAGGAGCGTTGATACACACTTGGTGAAGGTGTCGTCAACTCTAATCTTGACTGATTAAGAGAGGTTATAGGATGCCAACCGTACAGGTGCAAAAGGGAAGAGTATAGATAGAAAAGGTAAGATAGAAAAGGTAAGCATAGATGGCTTAAAGAGAGGGGAGAGAGAGCACCCAACTACCTAACTCTATGTCACTCAGCTAGTAAACTGATGTCATTGCAGACCAAGGGCCACAACACATCAACACTCATTTCAAAGAAGCAAATCAGTCATACCACAAAGACGATCATCATGAGCACACAGCAACAAACACCTCACTGCTATACGTTCCTTTTAAGTACATGGTGATCTTCCTTGAAAAGGGAATAACTACTCTCTAAGGTTGTTGAAAGACGAGGAGAAGAACAAGACGTGCATGATAGGGGCACGAACACCATAAAGGATGGAGTTAAAGCAAGGATTGTAATCGACAAGGGAGAAAATGCAACCAAGGGCAGGGTAAGTAAACACCATTCTCAAATCGAGATGGGAAAGATGATAATTCAAAAGGTAGGCATAAGATGAGCATCATGAAAAGATCTAGATACTAGGAAGGTAAGGGTGATATCGAGCAAAAGCTAAGACTTGCAACGCGACAAAGGAAAAGGGAACGAACAAGAGCGGGATGGGTAAGACAACACTCTTGCACTGAAATGGGAGAGGAAGCTTTAAAGTATAGGTACATGATAAGCATCAAGGTAAAGGTCGAGGGATGACAAGGGTTAAGGTGATAACAGACAAACACACAAACATCGGATGTATTTTTAGACAAAACTTGCAAGGTGTCAAAGAAGGGGAGCAGTCAACGATGAAATAGATGAGGCATTGTCCCCGAACAGGGATGGAAATGAGGAGGCTTCCAAGGGTAGGTTCAATGTAAGCAGGAAGGCTAGGGCATCAGTATCATGAGGGTTTTGAAGGTAATAATGGACAATGATGTAGGAGAGGAGGTAAATAGGCATAAGACAAAGGATATAAGTACCATAGAGGATGGAGTTAAGACAGGACATGCAAGTGGAAAAGAAGAGGATATGTCCAAGGGCCAGATAAGTAAATTTTTACTCTCAAGTTGAGGCGGAAGAGAGGGGATTTTTAAAGAGTAGGAATAAAGATGAGTATCAAGGCAAGATCGATGGACGACAAGGTGAGGGTGATAGCAAATAGAAACACATCAAAGGATGGAACTAAGACAAAACTTGCGAGGCGACATTAGGAGAAATAATCAAGGGCGAGATGGGTAACTCGCAGCTCTCAAACTAGGTTGAAAGAAAGGGGAGGCTTTTAAAGGATAAGTTCAAGGTCAGCATTTAGGTAGAAGACATAAATATCAAGGGTCAAAGGTGATAACAGACAAGGGTATCAGAGAAAAGATGAAGGCATTGAAGAGCCAATGGTATAAGTACAACAAAGAATGGAGTTAAAAACTCGCAAGCGACAAGGAAGAGGATATGACCGAGGGAAAATATGTAAAATACAACTATAAAATTGAGAAGGAAGAGAGAAGGTTTTAAAGGACATGTATAATATAAACATCAAAGTAATATGTAGAGGCGACAAGGGTAAAGATGACAATCGTGAGAAGCATAACCAAGGATAGAGTTAAGGCAAGACTCACGAAGTGGCGAAGTGGAGAAAATAATCAAGGGTAAGATAGGTATGATTCCAACAGAAGGGTTAAAGTAAAAATTCATTACCAAAGGAAATTACAAAAGAATTTACGAGATCACCAAGGATGTGCGAAATAAAATGAATGCTCCTGGATCATCGAGAAACAAGGATGGTCAAGGGCATGCTAACTGAAATGGCTTGAACAGTCATTAGGGTGTAAAGGTAGGCATAAAAAAATATGATAGCATGAGAGATTTCAAGGAGATGAGCATACCAATACCAAGAGACAAGAAATTGTTGAAAGATAGCGACTAAACAGCAGAAGAGGAAAGGGTCTCAAAAGACAGGAAGGTCACAGACATATAAACTTGAAATGTTTAAGTAGGCAGTAGAAATTTAGAGGCAAGTATTTGAAACAAGAGTATTGAAGAATCTAGGAGTGTGAGCGTGTCAATACTAAGGGAATAAAGATATTCAAAGGGTAGCAATTTAATGACAGAGGTGGGAAGAGTCCCAACAGACAAAAGATTATTGGTCAGGGGGCATCTACAAAGATGTCGCAAGCACAAGAGTGAGATAAGTTCTAATAGACTGAGAGAAGTGTAGACCATGCTAGAACAAAATACTTTTTGACAAGGGGGCATATAGGAGCACAATATAGAATTAGTCGATGTGACTAAAATTTTGAAGCAGAATCAAGGATGAGGTGAAGTAATAATCAAAAAGTCCTTAAAACGACCAATGCTACTCTAGGTTAGCGGTCCTACAGTCAGCACGGCTTTGATACCACTTATGTCACACCCGGTTTCAGAAGGTAAACCGAATGCGAACCATGTACGTGCCAGGATCAGTAATTCACGTACACGGCGATTACATAAATGACTCATCATAGCACAATGCTTCGAATTACAATAAAGAGTAAGTAATAATATTACAGACTAGAGCCATTTACATAATATAAATCAAAGTACACAGAATCGAAACGTAGCCAACGTAAATAACCCACCACAGGCAGCTGACTGGGGGAGGTCGCTAGCCTAATCCTCGAACTCGTCGAAGTCCTGGAACTCCTAGAGATCCGCCTCGACGCCTTCTTCTTTACCTGAGCATAGATTGCACCAAAGGCAACCTGGTGTTTTGTGAAAGCAAGGGTGAGTACACATCAACGTACTCAGCAAATGTCCCGTTTGGCTGAGGTGGACTCGCTTTATGTGGGGTTAAGCTCAAGCAGTTGCTTTTAGTTGGTCAGGTATTTATTATTAGTGGAAGCCAAGTTTTATCATATAACCAACCCGCGAATCATTTCCTCATCGAGGAACATCATTATCGTCATCGAACCAAAATAATAAATAGAATCATTGTATCTCAGATCATTTGTATCTCTAATCAAAGAGGATCCCAAGGCCGCTCTTAACCGTGAGCACGGCTGATATATCAGTTCCATTACCCTCTGCAGAGGTCGCACACTTTACCCATGAGCCGTGATTCCCGTTTTGCCCGGGGATCATGACTCCCCATTGATCACTTCCTAGGTGGTCCGACAGGGTATCACTACGTAGCTTTTACAAAGATTCCCTAGAGGTCATAGTCGTCCGTTAGGTTTCTCCAGTTTGATAAACACAGTACTCCTCCCCGCAGGAGGGTGACTAACAAAAGCAAAACGAAAGGACCTCGGCACCCAGCCTCGGCAGAGCAAGCACTGTGCCTGGACCCCATTGACGGCACGACGGCGAAGCAACTACACCTCTAGTTCCTCTAATTAATTAGCTAAGGGCATCCCATTTCACCCTCATGGTTGCACTGTTATCCCGGGTGGTCTCTCAACGAACAGGTCCTTACGGAGAGGCACTCGAGAAACCGCTCGAGCCCCCTTAAATGTCACAAGTAAATCATCATATCCAGAATAAAACCATAGTATCATCATTGTATCTCATCATGTTCATTGATTAAAGTAAAGCGCTAGCATGAAGCTAACCATAGTAGCCCAAAAGGTAATCAAGGACCAGGTAAATAGAAAGCTAGTAAATCCTTAGGTTGTTCATAGTATGTGGGACAGTGTATTATAAAGTAAATGGGACATAATGGGTCAGAGGACACTTGCCTTCACCAAACAGATGCTCAGGGTCTTCAACTCTGTAGAACTCGAAGAACTGGATGACTTGGTTGCCAACTCTTGATCTTCGATCCCTCGAAGCTCGGAAATGGATCGCAAATTATTCGCGACGCACAGCGAATACTAACAGGCACAAAGAACAAACAAACAAATATATGTATATGCATAAGAACATTACACCATTCAAATAAAACATAATAAAATATAGACAACGAAATAGAGCTCGCTACTATGGTCGCGCGAGGAGAAGAATTGTCGAACGCGAGACTACGGTCGGGAAGATATCATGTTTACGCTAAATAAATATTAACTATAACATTTAATTCGACATTATAAAATGTAAATAATATTTACCATTTAGTTTCGATTACTCCGTTACACTAGCAGTTGTTAGTTAAACTAGTAATTTAATTAAAGCGGGAGATTCTAAGTGAGGCGAATCTAGGACGTGCGAAACAACCCGACAGCGCACGAACGATGCGGGGAAACACGCGACATAGCACACGAACGACGCAGAAGACAGCGCGCGCGACCAGCACGAACGACGCGCGAAACAGCACGCCACCGCGTGCTGAACAACACGCGCGACATAGGCGAGAAAGCTAAATCGGTAACGTGTTTATACTAAACAAGTCTTAATTACAATATTAGTTCGACGTAATTATAATTACGTGAATTGACATTATCATATCAAATATAAATTAAAACTACTACTTAGCTTTGACTAACTTACTATTTTAATAGTGGACGATTAAACAAATAGTTAACTAATTGACCTTAGTGATTATAATCGAACGACCTTAATATCGCGCGCGGACAGCGCGACACGTGACCTAGATGCGCGGCACGAACGCGCGAAGGAAAGTCGACAACGCGCAAACAGCACGCGAATAATATTATGCGACGACACGCGAACACACGCGACGCACGCAAACAACGTGTGACGCGTGTGAACCGCACGCGCGATAACACGAGAGTAACGAATGAACTATACACACGAACAACAAGGCGACGGCGAGCGCCACACGTGCGAACAGCGTGTAGACAGTGCGACGACGCGCACGACTCACAAGAGTCGCTAATAGACATCGCGTTTATACTAAACACTAAATAGGTGTTAAATACCATATCTAAGTCGTTAAGATCACATTATCACATATTTACAATCGCCTAACTAAAATCATAATTTTAATCTAATTGAGTACTCAGTTTACTGATCGACAATTGAATAGGAAATTAATTAGCGCAGGGAATAGACGGGGTAGACGGGGGGGTAGACGGGAGTCGTTTAGGGGTAGACGGACGTCGTCTAAACTCCGACAACACCCAATTCACACGCGGTTGCACAAGCACGACGACCGGTTTCGGGACTGGATTCGACGACCTGCGCATGAGGTAGACGGAGAGTAAATTGGGGTAGACGAAGCTCACCTCGGTGACAACGAGAGCGACATAGACCCTACTGCGCAGCAACGACAATAGCGCGACGATGAATCTCGCGGCGAGACGCTGCTCTGGCGAACGGCAGTGCTACGCCATGGCGGGCGCACGGCGGCGTGGCGCGCGAGAACGCGATAGGGGCGCGCGTTCAAGCCGCGGACACGCCAGGGCCGAGCAGAGGTGTGCGCGACGCGGCATGGTAAATCGAGCAGGACACAACGTGCATGGAGCCGGTGCGCACAGCAGGGAGAAGCAGAGCGCGCGCCATGGCGAGAAACAACAGAGAGAAACGCCGGGCGCCATGGGGGTTTCATGGCTGGGAAAGGGAAGTAGGGACAGCGACGAAGAGACTCTCCCTGTCGTCGGCTGACCCGCGCTACGCAACGCCGGAGAGCGAGCAGGGAGGGGAGAGCGCCAGAGCCGAGAGCTGGAGCGAGGGAGGAAGGAAGCCACGGCGCAGGGAAGCATTGGACGCCGAGCAGAGACTGGAGCAGGGGCCGAGCGCACCATAGGGACCAGGGCGGGGTCGCGGTCGGCGAGCAAGGATGCGTGCGAGCAGGAGCCGCAGCGTCGCCTTGAGGGAGGAGGGCGCGCAGAAGCTTGAACCCAAGCACAGAGGAACGGCCATGGCTGAGAGGGACTCGAGCGCGCTGGCTGCGCAGGAGCTCGGGATGAGAGAGGAGCGCAGCGCTGGGAGCCGGACGCCGTGGGAACCGCTCGGGAACTCCATGTCGGGGCCAGGGAAGAAGAGGGCGCGGCGGGGAAGAGGAGGGAGAGAGAGGTGCGTCGTGGGGGAGAGGGAGATGAACAGGGGCGACCGGAGCACTGACGGGTGGGTCCCACGAGGGGCGGCAGCGGCGGCTGGGGTACATCGGCTAGGGTTTGGGGGAGGAGCGCGCCGGCGCCGAGTGGGCCAGGTGGGCCATGCGGCGATGGGCTGGGGGGGAAGGTGCGCTGCGCCAGGTGGGCCACGCGCGCTGCGTGGGCCGAGGGGGGGGGAGGGGGGGGGGGCTGGGCCGCGGGAAGGCCGGCCAGGGGGCTGAGGGGGGGTTTTCTTTTATTTATTTTTCCTTCCTTTCATTCTTTTTGAAAACATGCTTTAGTTTTGAATTCAAATTCAAACATGTTTCCTAAATTTTGAATAAATGCACCATCACAAAGGAAAAACATGCCTCGACATGCTATGCAACAATCAAGGACCCCTTTTTAGGGTTTTACTGTACTAGGCTTAAACTTATATAAAACAAAATAACCCTTTGCTATTTAGAAAAAAAGAAAAGAAAAGCAAGGAAAAGAGAGGGTAGCACCTGAATTTGGTGGATATTAGAAAAGAAATTTTATACCCCCAAATTCAGGGTGTTACACCTTCCTGGGCCGTGGATCCTATTTTTGGCCCACCCATTTTCTTCCTTACGCGCAGCCCAGGATCGCCTTAACACCACGCGCCGACAGCGGGCCCCACAGAGCAGTCTCTTGCTTGCACACCCGCGCGCGTCGTCAGCCTGACAGACGAATCCCATTGTGCTACCGGCGCTGTCACTGAGCGGCCGGGCCCGCATGGCTGAGACTCTACCCCGCGCGCGCTAACCGGTCGACTGACTGCCAGGAGGGCCCGGGCAGACACGGTCGCCCTTCAACTGACCTGCCTGGCAATGGCGCACGTACGCCATCAAAACCGGGGAGGTCGTTGCCCACCTCGGCCACCTCGTGGCTATATGGAGTCCCCAAAACCCTGGCCGACCTATCGCCGAATAATGTGTCGCCATCGTAGCACCGAGAGGAGTGAGCGTCGTCGCAGCCTACCTTCGGCTACATTGCCGTTGGGGTCTTGGGGAGGAGTCTTGGAGCTTCGCCGCGTCACGAGGAAGACGTCCTTGGAGGTATCTAGCAGAATTGATCCTCACAGCGGCCCTAATTCCTCACTGCACTTCAACCCCGCAGTGGAACCGCATTGCTGCGTCGGTAGAGAAGTCTGAAAGGGAAATGTGCCATTGGGCCATTTCTAAAGTGTTTTGGTGATTGAGTGCCCAACACAAATGCTTTAAGTGTTAAATTGTGCCAAAGACTCAAGAAGTGCAAATCAAGGTACAAGGTATGTTTCTAGACTTAGTACATTGATTTGATGACTAATGTATTGTGTCTAAGTGCTAGAAACAGGAGAAATCGCTATAGAAGAGAGTTGGCTGTGTACAACCTAATGCAGCTCGGTCTGGGTGCACCGGATAGTGTCCGGTGCGCCAGGACCAGTCTCAGTGAACAGTCCGTTCTCGGGACTCGACGGCGGCATACGGCTATAAATCACCGGACTGTCCGGTGAGTCGTCCACGGCGAAGTCGTCGCTCTCGGGAAGCGTTCAACGGCGTACGACTATAATTCACCGGACTGTCCAATGGTGCACCGGACTGTCCGGTGAGCCAACGGTCGACTGCGCTAACGGTCGGCCGCGCAATCCGCACGCGACACGTGGGCGCGCCAACGGTCGGCAGGGGGGCGTCGGACTGTCCGGTGTGCCAACTGCCGCAATTCTTCAATGGTCGGTTGTGCTATTTTAGGAAGGAGATCCACACCGGACAATGAACAGTGGATGTCCGGTGGTGCACCGTACTGTCCGGTGCGCCACCCGACAGAAGGCAAGAATTGCCTTCCAAGAATGCCTCCAACGGCTCCTAGCTGCCTTAGGGCTATAAAAGCGACCCCTAGGCGCATGGAGGAGTAACCCAAGAATACTTAGAGCATTCTAAATCTTCCACACTTCGTCTCCGCGCACTTGATTGACTTTCTTAGTGATTTGAGCTCCGTTCTTGTGGCGAACTTGTTGCGATTCATTCGAGCTCAAGTCTTGGCTGTGTGTGTGCGTATTGCTGCGGATTTGTGTGTGTGCTTCCCTCCCTTACTCTAGTGCTTTCACTTTGATCTTTGTTGTAAGGGCGGAAGACTCCAAGTTGTGGAGATTCCTCGCAAACGGGAAAGAGTATAAGAAAGAAAACAATCGTGGTATTCAAGTGGATCATTGGATCACTTGAAAGGGGTTAAGTGCAACCCTCGTCCATTGGGACGCCACAACGTGGAGTAGGCAAGTGTTATACTTGGTCGAACCACGAGATAAGTCATCGTGTCTCTTGTGCTTGTTTTGTTTGTGACCATTGTGTTTCACAAGAGCTCGGTCCTTAGCCACTTAATTCCATTGTGCTAACACTTAACCATGTTTTGTGGCTATAAGTTTAAGTTTTTACAGGATCACCTATTCACCCCCCCTCTAGGTGCTCTCAATTGGTATCAGAGTCGTTCTCTTCACGAAAGGGACTAATCACCTGAAGGGATGAATCCTAAGGGAAAGGGGACGGTGGTCAATGACAAGGATAAGGAGTCCTTCCTCAATGAGCCAAGGGAAGACAAGCCCACTGACTCTGGCTCAAATCATAAGAAGAAGGACGGGAAGAAGAAGAGGCGTATCAAGAAGATAGTCTACTACGACAGCGACGAATCTTCTTCTTCCCAAAGAGACGACGACGACGAGAAAAAGAAATCGGTTAACTCAAACTTTTCTTTTGATTATTCTCGTATTCCGTTTAACTCCAATGCTCATTTACTTTCAATTCCACTTGGGAAACCTCCGCACTTTGATGGAGAAGACTACTCATTTTGGAGTCACAAAATGTGTAGTCACCTATTCTCTCTCCATCCAAGTATTTGGGAGATCGTTGAAAACGAAATGCTTTTTGATAGCACTGACAACCCCGTTTTCATTAATGAGCAAATCCATAAAAATGCACAAGCTACAACTGTTTTGCTAGCATCCTTGTGCAGGGACGAGTACCACAAGGTGAGCGGCTTAGATAATGCCAAGCAAATTTGGGACACCCTCAAGATTTCTCATGAGGGGAATGACGCCACCATGATCACCAAGATGGAGTTGGTGGAAGGCGAACTGGGAAGGTTCGCAATGATCAGGGGGGAGGAGCCAACCCAAATGTACAACAGGCTAAAGACCCTGGTCAACAAGATTAGGAGCCTTGGAAGCACGAGATGGACAGACCACGACATCGTCCGACTTATGCTCAGGTCCTTCACTGTACTTGATCCTCATCTTGTGAACTCAATCCGTGAGAATCCTAGGTACACCAAGATGACGCCCGAGGAAATACTCGGAAAGTTTGTAAGCGGGCGTATGATGATCAAGGAAGCAAGATACATTGATGAGGCATTGAATGGTCCAATGCCCATCTACGAGCCTCAAACCGTTGCTCTCAAAGCAACAAGTAGCATGGAGGCGCTACCTAGCAAGGTGGCGCAAGTTGAGGCGGCCGGGCTAAACGAGGATGAAATGGCCCTCATTATCAAGCGCTTCAAGATAGCATTGAAGGGACGCAAGGAGTACTCAAACAAGAACAAGGCAAAAGGAAAGTGTTCCTGCTTCAAGTGCGGTAAGACAGGTCATTTTATTGCTCAATGTCCCGATAATGAAAATGACCAGGAAGACGAAAGACATGGGAAGAGGGAGAAAAAGAAGGCCTACAAGAAGGCGAAGGGCGAGGCGCACCTTGGCAAAGAGTGGGAATCGGATTGTTCTTCGTCTGACTCCGATGATGAAGGACTCGCCGCCTCGGCCTTCAACAAATCGTCGCTCTTCCCCAACGAGCGCCATACTTGCCTAATGGCAAAGGAGAAGAAGGTAAACGCTCGAGAAACTCCTAAGTACTCTACTTCTAGTGATGAGGACTCTAGTGATGATGAAGTAGATTACACTAGCTTGTTCAAAGGATTAGATAGGGCTAAAGTAGAAAAGATTAATGAGTTGATTGATGCATTGAATGAAAAAGATAGACTGCTAGAGAGGCAAGAGGACATCTTGTATGAGGAACATGACAAATTTGTTAGTGTTCAAAAGTCTCTTGCCTTAGAGATTAAAAGGAATGAATTACTATCTTCTGAGTTATCTATTTGCAATGAATCTATTTCTAGCTTGAAGATTTTGAATGATGATTTAAATGCTAAGCTAGAAGTAGTTAATAAATCTAGTCCTTGTGTAGAGCACGTTGTGATTTGTAATAGGTGTAAGGATTTCAATATTGATGCATGTGTTGAGCACCTTAATTCTATTGCAAAATTAAATGATGAAGTGGAAAGTATTAATGCCCAACTTAAGACTTGCAAAGATGACTTTGACAAATTAAAACTTGCTAGGGATGCCTACACCATTGGTAGACATCCCTCAATTAAGGATGGGCTTGGCTTTCGAAGGGAAGCCAAGAACTTAACAAGTCAAAGGGCTCCCATTCTCAACAAGGAGAAAGGGAAGGCTCCTATGGATAGTAGTAGTCAAAAGAATCATGCATTTATTTATGATAGAAAATTTTCTAGGAATGCTCATTATAATAGGAGTTATAATGCTTATGATTCACATGCCATGATTGTTTCAAGTTCTTCCTTTGTGCATAGTAGGAATATGCCTAGAAACAATGTTGTTCATCATGTGCCTAGGAAAATGCAAAATGAATCTGCTACTGTCTTTCATGCCTGCAACACTGATTTTGTACTCTCATGCAAAAATAAGAAAGTGGTTGCTAGGAAATTGGGGGCCAAATGCAAGGGAGACAAGACTTGCATTTGGGTCCCTAAGGCTATTGTTACTAACCTTGTAGGACCCAACAAGAGTTGGGTACCTAAAACCCAAGCCTAATTTGTCTTGCAGGTTTATGCATCCGAGGGCTCAAGCTGGATTGTCGACTGCGGATGCACAAACCAGATGACAGAGGAGAAGAAGATGTTCACCTCCTACGTCAAGAACAAAGATTCCAAAGATTCGATCATCTTTGGAGGCGGGAATCAAGGCAAGGTTAAAGGACTAGGAAAAATAGCTATTTCATCCGAGCATTCCATATCTAATGTGTTCTTAGTTGAATCGCTCGGGTATAACTTGTTGTCCGTTAGTCAACTATGTAATATGGGTTACAATTGCTTATTTACCAATGTAGATGTGTCTGTCTTTAGAAGGAGTGATGGTTCATTAGCTTTTAAGGGTGTACTAGACGACAAACTCTATTTAGTTGATTTTTCGGAGGAGGCTGTTCTAGATGCATGCTTAATCGCTAAGACTAGCATGGGCTGGTTGTGGCATCACCGTCTAGCACATGTTAGGATGAAGAACCTTCATAAACTTCTAAAGGGAGAACATGTGTTAGGTCTAACCAATGTAACTTTCAAAAAAGATAGACCTTGTGAAGCTTGTCAAGTAGGTAAACAGGTGGGAAGTTCTCATCATAGCAAGAATGTGATGACCACATCAAGACCTTTGGAGCTACTTCACATGGACCTCTTCGGACCCGTCGCCTACCTCAACATCGGGGGAAGTAAGTATGGTCTTGTTATTGTTGATGATTTTTCCCGCTTCACTTGGGCATTCTTTTTGCAGGATAAAACGGAAACCCAAGGGACCCTAAAGCGCTTCCTAAGGAGAGCTCAAAACGAATTTGAACTCAAGGTGAAAACGATAAGGAGCGACAACGGGTCCGAGTTCAAGAATCTTCAAGTGGAGGAGTACCTTGAGGAGGAAGGAATCAAGCACGATTTCTCCACTCCCTACACACCACAGCAAAACGGTGTGGTAGAGAGGAAGAACAGGACGCTTATAGACATGGCGAGGACGATGCTTGGTGAATTCAAGACGCCCGAACGGTTTTGGTCGGAAGCTATGAACACAGCTTGCCACGCCATAAACCGAGTCTACCTTCATCGCCTCCTCAAGAAGACGTCGTACGAACTTCTAACTGATAACAAACCCAATGTTTCATATTTTCGTGTATTTGGGAGTTAATGTTACATTCTAGTGAAGAAAGGTAGGAATTCCAAATTTGCTCCCAAAGCTGTAGAAGGGTTTTTGTTAGATTATGACTCAAATACAAAGGCGTATAGGGTCTTCAACAAATCATCGGGTTTGGTTGAAGTCTCTAGCGATGTTGTATTTGATGAGACTAATGGCTCTCCAAGAGAGCAAGTTGATCTTGATGATGTAGATGAAGATGATGTTCCAACGACCGCCATACGCACCATGGCGATTGGAGATGTGCGACCACAGGAACAAAAAGAGCAAGATCAACCTTCTTCCTCAACAATGGTGCACCCCCCAACTCAAGATGATGAACAGGTTCATCAAGAAGAGGCGTGTGATGAAGGGGGAGCACAAGATGATCAAGTTATGGAGGAAGAAGCACCACAGGCCCCTCCAACTCAAGTCCGAGCGACGATTCAAAGGAATCATCCCGTCGACTAGATTTTGGGTGATATAAGCAAGGGAGTAACTACTCGCTCTAGATTAGCTAATTTTTGTGAGCATTACTAGTTTGTCTATTCTATTGAGCCTTTCAGGGTAGAAGAGGCCTTGCTAGATCTGGACTAGGTGTTGGCTATGCAGGAAGAGCTCAATAACTTCAAGCGAAATGAAGTTTGGACCCTGGTGCCACGTCCAAAGCAAAATGTTGTGGGAACCAAGTGGGTGTTCCGCAACAAGCAAGACGAGCACGGAGTGGTGACAAGAAACAAGGCTCGACTTGTGGCAAAAGGTTATGCCCAAGTCGCAGGTTTGGATTTTGAGGAGACTTTTGATCCTGTGACTAGGCTAGAGTCTATTCGCATTTTGTTAGCCTATGCCGCTCACCATTCTTTCAGGTTGTTTCAAATAGACGTGAAGAGCGTCTTCCTCAATGGGCCAATCAAGGAGGAGGTGTATGTGGAACAACCCCCTGGCTTTGAGGATGAACGGTACCCCGACCATGTGTGTAAGCTCTCTAAGGCGCTCTATGGACTTAAGCAAGCTCCAAGAGCATGGTATGAATGCCTTAGAGATTTTCTAATTGCTAATGCTTTCAATGTTGGAAAAGCTAATCCAACTCTTTTCACTAAGACTTGTGATGGTGACCTATTTGTGTGCCAAATTTATGTCGATGACATAATATTTGGTTCTACTAACCAAAAGTCTTGTGAGGAGTTTAGTAGGGTGATGACACAGAAATTTGAGATGTCGATGATGGGCGAGCTAAACTACTTCCTTGGGTTCCATGTGAAGCAACTCAACGATGGCACCTTCATCTCACAAATGAAGTACACGCAAGACTTGCTCAAGCGGTTCAGGATGAAGGATGCCAAGCCCGCAAAGACACCCTTGGGAACTGACGAACATGTCGACCTCAACAAAGGAGGTAAGTCCGTTCATCAAAAGGCATACCGGTCTATGATAGGTTCTTTGCTTTATTTTGTGCAAGTAGACCGGATATTATGCTAAGCGTATGCATCTGTGCTAGATTTCAAACCGACCCTAGGGAGTGTCACCTTATGGCCATCAAGCAAATTCTTAGATATTTAGTTGCTACGCCTTGCTTCAGGATCTGGTATCCAAAGGGGTCTACCTTTGACTTGATTGGATATTCAGACTCCGATTATGCTGGATGCAAGGTTGATAGGAAGAGTACATCAGGGACGTGCCAATTCCTAGGAAGGTCCCTGGTGTCTTGGAGTTCTAAGAAACAAACTTCCGTTGCCCTATCCACCGCTGAGGCCGAGTATGTCGCCGCAGGACAGTGTTGCGTGCAACTACTTTGGATGAGGCAAACCCTTCGGAACTTTGGCTACAATTTGAGCGAAGTCCCACTCCTATGTGACAATGAGAGTGCAATCCGCATGGCGGATAATCTTGTTGAACACAGCCGCACTAAGCACATAGACATCCGGCATCACTTTTTGAGAGACCACCAGCAAAAGGGAGATATCGAAGTGTTTTATGTTTGCACCGAGAACCAGCTAGCCGATATCTTTACCAAGCCTTTAGATGAGAAGACCTTTTGCAGGCTGTGCAGTGAGCTAAATGTCTTAGATTCGCATAACTTGGATTGATCTATAGCATACATGTGTGTTATGTCTTTGATCAGGTTCCTTTATGCATTTTGTTGTTTATTTATGGTGCTCAAGTTGTGCAAGCAATCCCCGGACCTCAAAAGTCCATGTGTGAGTGATGCACATATTTCGGGGGAGATGTGCTACAACTTGACCCTTTGAGACTAACTGTGTGCTTGAGTTTACTCTATTTAGTCTCAAAGGTGGATTGAAAGGGAAAAGTGAACTTGGACCATGCAAGACTTCCACTGCACTCCGATGAGAGGGTAATTTACTCCAAGTTCATCTCCATACTCATATTGCCTTTTTGCTCTTAGTTGACAATTTTGGTGAGGCAATGGGGTTAAAGGGCCAAAAATGATCCTGTTTTGGCGCTTGATGCCAAAGGGGGAGAAATTAAGGCCAAAGCAAGCAAATGGATCAGCTACCACTTGAGAATTTTGAAAATAGTAGAGTTAGCTACCACTTGAGAATTTTTGAAAATAGTAGAGTTAGAACTTTTGATTTGTCGAAATACTCTTATTGTCTCTTATTGTCAAAAGTTGGTCTCTTGTGGGGAGAATGTTTGATTATGGGAAAAAGGGGGAGTTTTTGAATCTTTGATCAATTTCTCTTGGAATACCACTCTTTATGCCTCAACAAGTGTGTTTGACTTAGAGATAGGAAATTGAATTTGATTTGCAAAAACAAACCAAGAGGTGGCAAAGTATAATCCAAATATGCCAAATTTGAATCAAAAACAATTCTTGTTCTCATTTGCATTGATGTTGCACTTCTAGTTGTTGCTTTTTGATGTGTTGGCATAAATCACCAAAAAGGGGGAGATTGAAAGGGAAATGTGCCCTTGGGCCATTTCTAAAGTGTTTTGGTGATTGAGTGCCCAACACAAATGCTTTAAGTGTTAAATTGTGCCAAAGACTCAAGAAGTGCAAATCAAGGTACAAGGTATGTTTCTAGACTTAGTACATTGATTTGATGACTAATGTATTGTGGCTAAGTGCTAGAAACAGGAGAAATCGCTATAGAAGAGAGTTGGCTGTGTACAGCCAAATGCAGCTCAGTTTAGGTGCACCGGACAGTGTCCGGTGCGCCAGGACCAGTCTCGGTGAATAGTCCGTTCTCGAGACTCGACGGAGGCATACGGCTATAAATCACCGGACTGTCCGGTGGTGCACTGGACTGTCCGGTGAGTCGTCCGCGGCGAAGTCGTCGCTCTCGGGAAGCGTTCAACGTTGTACGGCTATAATTCATCGGACTGTCCGGTGGTGCACCGGACTGTCCGGTGAGCCAACGGTCGACTGCGCCAACGGTCGGCCGCCCAATCCGAGCGCGACACGTGGGCGCGCCAATGGTCGGCAGGGGGGCACCGGACTGTCCGGTGTGCACCGGACAGTGTCCGGTGTGCCAACTGCCGCAATTCTTCAACGGTCGGCTGTGCCATTTTAGGAAGGAGATCCACACCGGACAATGAACAGTGGATGTTCGGTGGTGCACCGGACTGTCCGGTGCGCCACCCGACAGAAGGCAAGAATTGCCTTCCAAGAATGCCTCCAACGGCTCCTAGATGCCTTGGGGCTATAAAAGGGACCCCTAGGCGCATGGAGGAGTAACCCAAGCATACTTTGAGCATTATAAATCTTCCACACTTTGTCTCCATGCACTTGATTGACTTTCTTAGTGCTTTGAGCTCCGTTCTAGTGGTGAACTTGTTGCGATTCATTCGAGCTCAACTCTTGGCTATGTGTGTGCGTATTGCTGCGGATTTGTGTGTGTGCTTCCCTCCCTTACTCTAGTGCTTTCACTTTGATCTTTGTTGTAAGGGCGAGAGACTCCAAGTTGTGGAGATTCCTCACAAACGAGAAAGAGTATAAGAAAGAAAACAATCGTGGTATTCAAGTGGATCATTGGATCACTTGAAAGGGGTTGAGTGCAACCCTCGTCCATTGGGACGCCACAACGTGGAGTAGGCAAGTGTTATACTTGGCCGAACCACGGGATAAATCATCGTGTCTCTTGTGCTTGTTTTCTTTGTGACCATTGTGTTTCACAAGAGCTCGGTCCTTAGCCACTTAATTCCATTGTGCTAACACTTAACCAAGTTTTGTGGCTATAAGTTTAAGTTTTTACAGGATCACCTATTCACCCCCCCTCTAGGTGCTCTCAAAGTCACCGCCTCGATTCAAGGTAAAACCACTCCTATCGTGTTCGTCTATGCCTCATCTACGAGTAGGGTTATTTGGGAGGGGTATTGGACACCGGTGGTCCTCACTGCGGGGCTCGCCGGCGCTTTTCCACCGGGCACAGGGGCACCGCCGCCATCGCCCGTGTCCAAAGGGAAAAGACGATTGTGGGTCGTTGGATGTCCCCTGGGCGGTTTAGATCAGACCTCTCATACCGGTTCGTCCAGATACACGATGACCGTCCGATCGGGATCAGATGGTGAGTACTCGCACTAGGACTCATTAAATCAGGGCCGTCGGATTGAAATCTGAGTGTTCACGTTGCGTACCATTTCGCGGGCGGCAGGATCTAATCTCGTGCGCCCATCTCAGATCGTGCGGCCGAGATTCAAACATACCCCTTCGCGGGTGCGTTTTACAGAAGAGTCCATGTTCTTTATTTAAATCAACCCACCGTCCATGTACGACTTCTCCCTGAGTCTAGGAAGTTTTACCCCGAGGCCCTTGTCTTTCCTGGTAAATGAGGCGCAGTCCACAAAGTTATTTAAATAGGGAAATCTTATTTGAAATGGAATTAATAGTGTAAAAATAAATGCTAGAACTTAATTAATTCATAGAAAATCCATATGAACTCCAAATTGATCCATTCTAGTTTCTAAAATTTTGTAATATTATTGTCTATCATTTAGTTTCTCTGTTTTGGCATGAAAACTGTAATAGAATTTATTTATTAGTTAATCTTGAATCAAATACATAATACCTTTGGAAATTCATATCTTAAAATCTATAACTCCAAAATTAATGATTCCTATTCCTAGGTTCTTATTTTTAATATGTAGATTTTTATTGTGTATTTTATTTATATGTTTGGTGTGATGTTAATTTTTGCTATACTATGTATGTATTGTGTTGATGTGAGTAGACGAGCAAGCTACTGTGTATCATGAGGTTCAGCAGGTAGAAGTTGCTGAGCAGGAGCTCATTGAAGGCAAGTTGTGCCCTTGATCACTTATTTTTATCCAGCCATGTTCTTATTATTCATAATGATCTGCATAGGTTAATTTTGATGGGATCCAATAGGTCACCCCAGTTTTGGCTATCTTTATGTAACACCCCAGGTGTTACCCAAGGCCCTGGCTCCCTACATACACTTATGACTTGTTATCACATGTGTTTAAGTGGAGGAGAAGGAACACCAAAACCTTGGAAACCATGGGTTTAACTAAGGAAGGCTCATGATAAAAGCATTACCCAAGAACTTTATGCAATTATCACCTTGAACAAAAGAGGTTAAAACCCTAGACTCCCTTTCTTGAGCCATTAGCCCCCAAACACTGGATTAATGGAAAAGATAAGCAAAGGAACCTTTCATGAATTAAACCCTTAACCAAAGTCTAAGTACATTAACATGTCTACAAAATTAAGTAAGGGAAACCTTACAAAAAGATCCCTTAAAGACCTCAAAATCAACCCCCAAGTGGAGAACACTAAAGAGTCACTCACATTTTCTCTAAGTCAAAAATGAACCCTAATCTAAAGATCAGAAGTGTTCACCTAGTTAATGGTGCCAAAACCACTTGGTCTAAATAACAAAAAGGAGCTAAACTACCTAAGAAACCCACTGGAAAAATTTGAACCCAAGCCAAAACCATTTGACATGATTTGACATCCCTTTTGTCTCGGGGTGAACAGTGTGACAGCCCCGATTTGGCGTCCGCATATCTCCCAAGCCAGGGCATATCTCCCCTTGGAACTCACATGAACTAGGTAGCCCTAGGTGCAGGGAAGAGATCTCACAAAGGTCTTAGGGTGAGATTCGCACGTTTGGCTGCTCAGCAGGGGTTAGAACACGGGCAGAAGGAAATGGCCACGTGTTCGACGCGCCATGGCATCGCCAGAGCACGCCCCGGCGCTTGGCCCCGCGCGCACCGTGCCGCGCCAAGCCAAACCCATGCCCCCGCCCGCGCCTATAAAGCCAGTCGATGCTTTGAACGTACGCCCCGCTCGCTCTCAACCTCGCCGGAGCGCCAGTTCACTGGCGATTGCTCTGCGCACGGCGTGCCAGCGGCCACCCGAGAACCGACCACCGTAGACCAGCCATCCTAGCCATTTCCCGCCCCGTCCGACCCTCGAGCTAGCCTCTACGTGCCTCGGTGAAGCTCCCAGAGCCAGGAATCGAGCTCTACCTCATCAGAGACACCGGATCAGCGTCGTCGGACTTCACCAGATCACTGGAGTACATAGACCGAGCTCCACGGTGAGTCTTTCTTCGAATCCTTGCACGGGTAGACACCTTAGCACTCCGTGAAGCTCCTTGTGCCCTTGGATTGAACCCTACCTCCGTGAGAAGGCCGGAGCACACGCCGCCAACGAGCCCGACCGCCTGCGCACGTGGCCCGACCGATTCCGGCCACCACCGACGACGAGTCGTACCTCGACGTGACTGCAAGGACTTCCCAGAGCTAACTCCGCCCTTTGACGGACCTCCCTCGCCGCCGGTAAGCCGCGCCGCCCTGTTTACTTCCCCGGTTACTGTTTAAAAGGGGGGAGGGACCTCGGGGGGGGGGGGGGGGGGGGAAGGAAAAGAAGTCAGGGGGGTTTTTGAATGGTTAGAGACTCGGGTGAATAGTTGCACAAGGGCATAAGTTAAAGAACTAGTTTAGGAGAATCCCAGGGTCCTCGGTGTAAACTGGTTTTTCATAAAACCTTTTAAACCTTATTCATTTAAATGTAAATAGAGCTTATAAAATTCATAACTTCAATTTTATTCAACCAAATTGAGTCAAACCAATTTTGCTAGGTTTTGAATAATGTGAACTGTTTAGGAAAAATACAAAACCCCTAAGTATTGTAGAAAATTTTAAAGTATTGATTTAAATAGTTTTCTGGCCAAAAGCTAAATAAAAGAGGGAAAAATAGCTACATTGTTAGACTGGAGTTAAGAAAAATCAGAGAAGTACTTAACCACTCCCTAATCTATTTAAAAATAGTACACCCCTCAGTACACAAAATTAAGGAAGGGTTTACCATTTAAACTCATTTGGCCCAAAGTTAAAGAAAATAGAAAAGGTAGTTTAAAAGAAGAACCAGGGGGCAGCCACATTTTTGCTAGCTCACTTATTTAGTATAGTTCACTGGAAAATTTTGTTAGACCCTTGGTTAATACCAAAAGAAATGAGATATCTTTTATTTCATGAAAACAATGAAAACTTAGAAAAACCTTAGAAAAACAATCCTGAGGGGAAACCACCCCAAACCTTGGGATAACTCATAATATGTTATTATGAATCTAGGAAAAATGTAAGTTCTGTTGTTTGACATTTTTCAAATAGCAAGTTAGTTATAAGCACCTTTTTGGCATTAAACTTTAGAAAATTACAACTAAATATCCAATAGGCCTTTTTCTGTGATTTTTAACACAAAGACCTATTATTCCCTAGGAATCTTGGCAAAAATAAATGTTGACCCAGAAACTTCACAAAGATTAGAGCTATAGTGTAATGTGCCCTTTTACCCTTACTTTTGTTAATTTTGCACAAGGAGTATCTGAACTAATTTCAACCTCAAATTTTTAGAATAATTCACAGGGGTCAATGTTTACCCACTGTAATTTTTATAACATTTTTGAAAAATGTTAATTGACCATGATAGTTCAAAAATGCTTAATAAGAAGCACAATAGAAAGAAAAAGGGGAATTTTGGGAGAATTAGATAATGTACAACCAAAACCTTTCAAGGATCTCATGAAACATAAAAATATAATTAAAGAGTGTAAGTTCATTCAAAATCCCAAAGGTGAAGGTATAAAACCCTTAAGTATACCGAAAGGAAACCCTTGAGTACCACTAAACTTAGTACTGTTTTACTGTGCATAGCCTTTACAAATTACCATGTCATTAATATGCATATATCTTATTCGTTGCATTCGATAGACTGTAATCTCGCTGGCAGGGAGTACATCCTCGTTTCGGAGCAAGGAGTTGCTCAGGAGGTAGTCCAGGAGCCAGCACCAGAGCCTGCCATCGAGGATCTGCCTACCCCCGCTTTGGAAGGCAAGCCCTAGTTTTATGCATAACCCATTTATATATATGCTATTTTACTGCACTTAATGTTTGTAGGCTTGTATTGTGCACTTAAGTGTAGGAGTTCACTGAAACCTTAGCTGCATGAACTCAGGATTTCCTTTGTGATGGATACTAGTATGCTAGGTCGAGTAGCTGCTTGCTGATTAGGGATCTCGGTAGAAGTCGAGTGATTTTTCTAGCACTCGCGCGAGGTCAGGAATTGAATGTATCCATTTCTATATCAGAATGATGATGGTCTGTGGACACGGATCCATGGGGATGCGTGGTCTACGAGATGAAACTGGAATAAGGATTAACGTCCGGATACCTGTGTCAAGCGTTTGAACGTACTAAGCACATGCCGAGAAATATGGTAAATCGGTAAGCCTAGTACCTGAGTGAACCTGCCCGTAGACTTTACCCCTCACGCGACCTGAGACGTGGTGTCCCATTCCGGTTATGATGGGTACAAGTGCGGTCACTGCACGACGGCACTCGGGGTCAGTGAGGCATTGTACGCCAAGGCGGTGAGCCCTGATCTGTTGCCAGAGAATCGATGGGGACGGTTGATGTGTGTGGGGACGGAGTGCCTCACCACGTCGTGTGTTTAGGTTTACCTTGCAAGGATAAAAAACTCGATTCGAATCGTCTGCTTCTCGCAGCTAATGAGACTGCTTGATCCATTGTACTGCATTGAGTAATAAGTGGAAATGTGTTGATTAGCAAAATATGTTGGTTGATAAAATGTTTGATACCATGTATGATTAGATAGCTTCACTTTTAGTCTTAAGAGAGTCACACTAAAACTTGAAAAGCTAAACTTGTTGTTAGACTCAGCTAGTGCTTTTTGGCAAACTAAACCCCTCAGCCAAACAGCCGCATGTCTAGAGGTAGAGGAGTAGACTCCTCACACCGGGTAAGTCTAGCTGAGTATTAGTATACTCAACCTTGCTTGTGGCACATTTTTTCAGGTTCTTTGGAGGACATGGTTGCTGGAGTGACTTGGCCGTCCATCTTGCCACCGGGTTGGACAGTCAAGTGGGACCCTACCTCGGCAGAGGAGGAACATGAGGAGTGATGGGCCAGGCTTCCTCATGTGGCAGAACCACCCGAATTATTCCAGCTTAAGTGCCTAAGTCACGCCTCAGGGGCCGTAACACACTTAAATCGGAATAACCCGTCAGTCCTTCAGATCTAGTCTGATAGAGCCACTTTACTAGGATCAAATTCCACAATCTCACTCGAAGGTGAGTCACAGAAGAAATACAATAAAACAGGAAACCTCAAATTAAGTGCGGAGTTATTACATAAATCGGAGTTTTTGAGTAGCAAATAAAGTTCACAAAATAAAGTGCAGCGGATAATCGATGTCGTCGGTAATGAGGAAATGGGCAAGGCCTAGCCCACTACTCCTCATGCTCCTCTCCTGCCGGAGCAACATCCCACTCGACCGTCCAACCCGGTGGCAGGGTGGTAGGCCAAGTCACACCATCAACCATTTCCTGAATGGTACCTGCAAAAATGGTGCTACAAGCAAGGCTGAGTATACTAATACTCAGCTAGACTTAACCGGTGTGAGGAGTCTACTCCTCTACCTCTAGACTATGTAGCTGTTTGGCTGAGGGGTTTGGTTTGCCAAAAGCACTAGCTGTTTCTAAAATCAATTTTTAGCTTTTCAAATTCTATCATCTTTAACTTAGCTAGATTTGCTCCTTCTAAGCATACATGGTAACAATCAATTAGTTCAATCAACAAGTTATCTCTTGTAACCACATTTCACTTCTTACTCGATGCAGTACAAGGAATCAAGCAGTCTCATTAGCTGCGAGAAGCAGACGATTCGAATCGAGTTTTAACCTTGCAAGGTAAACCTAAACACACGGCATGTTAGGGTACTCCGACCCCACACATGACAACCGTCCCCATCGATTCCCCGTTCGCGTCCAGGCCTCACCGCCTTGGCATACAATGCTCCACTGACCCCAGCTGCCGCCGTGCAGTGACCGCACTTGTACCCACCATAGCTAGCATGGGAGACTCAGTCTCAGGTCGCATGAGGGATAAAGTCCGCGCCCGGCTTCACTCAAGTACTAGGTTTACCGGTTACCATTTTTCCCGGCATGTGCTTAGTACGTTCAAAAGCTTGACTCAGGTATCCACACATTAATCCTTAATTCCTTTTTTCCGTCTCATGGACAAGGCATCCTCCCTGGATCCAAATCCATAGACCAACATAGATCCCGTTATCAAGATGAATACAATCAATTCCTGACCTCGCGCGAGTGCTAGAAAAATCACTCGACTTCTACCGAGATCCTGATTAGCAAGCAGCTACTCGACTTACCATACTAGTATTCATCTCAAAAAGGAGTCCTAAGTTCATGCAACTAGAGGTTTCAAGCAACTCCTACACTTAAGTGCACATTGCAATCCTACAAGCATTAAGTGTAGTAAAATAGCATAATTAACAGGTTATGCATAAAACCGGGGCTTGCCTTCAATTGCTGGGGCTGCGGGGAGATCCTCAATAGCAGCCTCTGAAGCCTGCTCCTGGTCCTCCTCTTGGACAGGTCCTTGCTCGGGGATGAGCACGTACTCTCCGTCGGTAAGATTACAATCTAATGAATGCAATGCGTAAGATACATGCATGATGTGATATGTGCTTTTAGAAATCACAACTTTAAAGGTGCATGATCTTCTTGAGTTAAACAAGGTTAACTTTACTTATGTAAGACCCTTGGGTGGTATACTTGGTAAATTGGGTTAAGCTTAGCTAAGGTAAGTGGTAGGTTTATCTTTGGGGTTCCACTGAATTCCTTTTAAGTCTTAGTGAGAGTTGATAAGTACTCAAGTTAGACTTATTGAGGTGGGGTTTATTTCTTCTTTCCTTTTCCTTTATTCTCTTTAATGTTTTGGAGTGGGTTTGAACTACAAGTTGCTTTTATAAAATTTTAAAAATTCTGCAAAAATTACAGTGGCTTGTTACTGGTGTGTATTTCTCTGTCTCAAAATTTGGGGATCAGAAAGTGAATGGTTTTCTCTGGACAAAATTATTAAATTCTAGGGCAGAAGGGGTGCTTTGAACTACAACTATTATTTAACAGTGGGCAATTTTCCAAAACTTATTTTTGCTGGCTTTTAGGTGTTATAACATGACTTGATACAGATTTCTAATCATTAATACCTTTTAATTAGTTTTCTATGGTTTTCTCAAGTTTCTAGCCAAATGGGTGCTTTCTACTACCACTATATTTGAAAAGCATCAAACAACAGAGTTCTTATTTTTCATAGTTATTATTTTGTGCAAGAGCAATCATTCTGAAGTTTGGCCTCTTTTTGCTTAAGGGAAGGGGTGGTATGCATTATTTGAATTAAGTGGCCTTTCTCTTAAATCATTAGCAATTGGTATGGGTTTGCTTCTTTTTCATGGGTTTGCATTTTTCTCTAGTAGTTTATCTCATCATGGACTTAGCTAATTTTTGGTTGCCCATTATCACATTAATAGGGGTTGTTCATGATTTATTTGGAAAATGCCTTATTACCACTTTGTATTTATTTTCCTTACTTAAAAAGTTGGGCTGAGGTGTTCTTTATTTTTGTAGTGGGGCTCTGGTGGTTGTAAGTCCACTGGATTTTTATTAATCATTTTGGTTATAGTTTTGCTACTCTAATAATTGATTTTCAGTCTAAATAAGGCTAAATAAAACATTTTAATTTAAAACTGGTCCAAATTAATGGTCTCTGTATTTTTCCTAGGTTCTCTGTTACATAAGTAAACTAGGAAAAATAATCTTAATCACTGTTCATTAACTTCTAATGCCATTCTGATTTTTCCTAAGTTTTGGGCAAATGAATATCTACATCATATTTTCCAATGCTGGGGTTCCTACTATTTTTAAACAGTGCCTAAATGAGGTTTGAACATCTACAAATTTTCTTAGGTTCAGTACAGAAGAAAAACTAATTTTCCTTAATTAAACTGGGTTTGGTAAGTTTCTGTTTTTAATTCTAAACTCTAAAATTTAGAACAGAAAGCATAGGGTTTATCATTTTTAAATGATAGTTCATAATATTCAGGAGCTAGCAAAATTAGTTTGACAACTTTTTATTAAGAAATCATCAAGTTATGGATTTTCTAAGTTCTCTGGTCATTTAAAAAGATTAACAGAATTGATTAAATGGAAATCCACTTTGCACTGGGGTCCCTGGCGGGTTTTTCAAGTTTTCTTCGCGGATCAGTCCTTAAGCTACTATTCACATGAGTCACTGACGTTACAGAAAAACCCCTCGGGTTCTACAAATCCTAACCCGAGGTCGTTCTTCTACCTTAAACAGTAACCACGGCGGAAGAAAGGGCGGAGGGGCTTACCGGCGGCGAGATTGCTCCGGTGAAGTGGTCGAGGACGAAGGGGAAGTCTCGGGGATCACAACGGTGTGCGGGACGCCGTCGGAGATGGCCGGAGTCGGTCGGTTCACGCGCGCAGGCGGGGATGCTCGTCGGCGGCGAGGAGTCTGGCCTGGTCACGGAGAGATAGTTCAATTAGATGGGTCAGGGAGGTTCACGGGATGCCAGAGAAGATATGAGCGCAAGGGATTGGACGGAGACTCACTGGATAGCTCGGTCCACGCGCGGCGGCGGAAGACCGAAGTCCGGTGAGGTCGATCTCGGGCCTCCGGTGAAGTCTGGCCGGGTCCGAGGGCTTGGCAAGCTTCACGGGCTACTGGCGGAGCTAGCCGAAGCACTGGCTCGACTTGAGGGTGGCTGGAGTGGGCTGGCCACGATAGCCGAAGCTCTGGCGGCAATGGCGGGCGGAATTGAGCTCGCCGGAGCTAAGGAAAGGGGGCTGGCCGGTGAGGGTGAGTGCGGGGCAAAGTGAGGTGTGCCCGGGGAGACTTTATAGGCGCGGGCGGGCACGACCGAGGGTGTGGGCGCGCGGCGGACTTGACCGGACGCCGGGGTGAGCGCGCGCGCGGGTTGGGCAAGCTCTGGCGTGCCGACCAGGGTCGAACACGTGTGCCCGTGCGTTCTGCCCATGTTCTGGCGCGTGTGGTCGCTCATCCGAGCCTGCTCTCGCCTTGGTCAGTGCACAAAAGCTCCTCTCCTCCCTACAAGCTACCAATCTTGTGTGGAGGTCATAGGATTTTGCCTACTGGTTGCAGAGATATGGAGCCAGGAAATCCGGTCTGTCTCCCTGCCCAAACCCGAGGCAAATCCAAGGTTTTGTCGTGTCTAGGGCTCGCGTCCCAATGCCATCTTCTGGCACACGACAGAGGGGTTAGTTAGACACAATTTTGTCAATGGGGCCATTAGGATTCGAGTTAGGGATCAAGGTGAACATCCCTGATCTTTGGCTCAAGGTCTGAATTTCAGAATTCTGAAATTCAGAATTCCCATTAAGTCCCCACATGAGAAGCTTGATTTGGGGCTTTAATTGAGTTATTTTGGCTAAGCTTTCTCAACCTTTCTTGTTGCTTATTAAATATACTTCAATTTTTATAATTGGCTCAAGTCATTATTTTAAACTTTTCATCCCCTTTTTCTTATTTTCTTGAAATTTGCTCATGGGGCTCACTTAGGGTTTTTAATTAGGGTTGCACATTCTACCCTTTTCAAGGACTCAATTGTTTTGATCAAGATACTTTTAAGTATATACTTGGTGAATTCTTTATTACTTAAGTTATTTTGATGCTCATTCTTACTTTGATTCACATGAAATAATGGTTCTTGGTTTGGCATTGGAGAGAAACCCTAGGTGACACTGGGGTGTCACAGCCTTCCCCCCTTAAAGGAATCTCGTCCCGAGATTCGGGCCAGAGTCCTCCCAGGGTGAAGCGAAGGGTGAGACTTATAGGAAATGGGTGATTATTGTTATTATTAGGGTAAAACTGCTCTTCGAATGTCATTCTCTTTGCAACTTCAGAAGGAAGTCCTTTTAAGTTTTACTTCATAGTTACTTCATTCTGAATTAAGATCATATTTTTGGAAATTAGGTTCGAAGGGCAGGAGGAGGGGTTGGGGGTGATTACGTACCAGCTTCCTTAGGTAGGCAATCGGAGAAGTTGGATCTTAAGAATTCCTCGGTTTCCCAAGTAGCTTCCTCCTCTGAGTGATTACTCCACTGGACCTTGTACATCTTGATCGATTTAGCCCGAGTTGATCTTTCTTTGCAATCCAGAATCTTGGAGGGGTACTCTTGGTACGATAGATCTGGCTCTATCTCCAATTCTGGCTCGGCTATGATCTCGGTCGGCAATCGAACACACTTCTTCAGTTGAGACACATGGAAAACACTGTGAATGGCAGACATTTTTGAAGGTAACTTCAGCTTGTATGCCACGGGTCCACATGCTTCTATGATCTCATAAGGTCCAATGTAACGAGGGGCTAGCTTGCCTTTGATCCCAAACCTCTGCACTCCCTTGGTGGGTGATACCTTGAGGTATACAAAACTTCCCACCTCGAACTGGAGAGGTTTCCTTCTTTTATCATGATAACTCTTCTGCCTGGCCTGAGCAGCTTCTAGGTTCTTCCTGATTAGCTTGACCTTCCTTTCAGCTTCAGTCACTAAATCAGGCCCAAAAACTTCTCTTTCACCAGGTTGAGACCAATTGAGTGGTGTCCTGCACCTTCTTCCATAGAGAGCTTCAAAAGGTGCCATCTTTAGGCTGGATTGATAACTATTGTTATAAGCAAACTCTACCAAGGAGAGGTGCTTATCCCAGTTCTTGCCACAATCGATCGCACAAGCTCTCAGCATATCCTCCAGGATTTGGTTTACCCTTTCCGTCTGACCATCAGTCTGTGGGTGGTAAGCTGAACTCCTGATTAGCTTGGTTCCCAAAGACTCTTACAATTGTTCCCAAAATCTGGCAACAAATTGGGCTCCTCGGTCAGAAACAATGGTTCGAGGTAATCCGTGCAAACACACGACCCGGTCAATATACAATTCTGCATACTTCTGAGCCTTGTCAGTGGTGTGCACAGGAAGAAAATGTGCCACTTTTGTCAATCGGTCCACAATAACCCAAATTGAATCATGATGACGAGAGGTGTTGGGCAGACCCACAATGAAATCCATGCTGATGTCATCCCACTTCCACGAAGGTATGGACAGTGGTTGCAAAGCTCCAGCTGACTTCAAGTGGCTTGCCTTTATCCTCTGACAGGTGTCACACTCTGATACATACTGGGCTATCTCCCTCTTCATTTTGGTCCACCAGTACAAAGGCTTCAGATCATGGTACATCTTGGTGCTTCCCGGATGCATAGAGAATTTGGAGAGATGAGCCTCATCCAAAATTTTCCTCTTGAGATCCTGGTCCTTAGGAATCACCAATCTGCTTTTGAACCATAGCACACCTTTTTCATCCTGGCGGAAACAATTATACTTCTCAACCTTCTGATGGAGATTCTTCTTGATAATCTGCACTCCCTTGTCACTGAGCTGGGCCATGATAATCTGGTCTTGCAAAGCTGGCTCAACAGAAATGTGAGACAAGGAACCAGAAGGAATCACTTCAATTTGCATCTTGCTCAACTCATCACACAAGGTGTTAATGCGAGAATCCATCAGAATACAAGTGCATTGCAACTTCCGACTCAAGGCATCTGCTACCACATTAGCTTTTCCTGGGTGATAATGTACCTCCAGGTCATAATCCTTGATCAGCTCTAGCCATCTTCTCTGCCTCATGTTGAGATCAGCCTGAGTAAAAATGTACTTAAGGCTCTTATGATCAGTGAAGATGTTGCAGTGGGTTCCCATTAGATAGTGCCTCCACATCTTCAATGCATGAACCACTGCTGCCAACTCGAGGTCATGAGTCGGATAATTTTGCTCATGAGGCCTGAGTGCTCTTGAGGCATAAGCAATGACTCGGTTGTCTTGCATCAAGACACAACCTAGCCCGGTGCCTGAGGCATCGCAATATACATCAAAAGGCTTGCTACTATCGGGTTGCGCCAATACTGGTGCTGTGGTCAGATGCTGCCTTAATGCATGGAAGGCATCTTCGCACTTCTGACTCCAAACAAATTTGACTTCTTTCTTCAGCAACTCAGTAATAGGCTTCGCAATTCGAGAGAAGTCCGGAATAAATCTTCGGTAATAACCAGCTAATCCCAGAAAACTCCGAATCTGGCGAACAGTTGTTGGTGGCCTCCAGTTCATTACCTCTTGCACTTTATCAGGATCAACAGCTATTCCAGCCTGAGAGATAGTGTGACCCAAGAATTTGATTTCCTTTAGCCAAAAATCACACTTGGATAACTTGGCATAAAGGTGGTGCTCTCGCAGACGTTGAAGCACTACATGCAAATGCCCGACATGTTCTTCTTCGTTCTTTGAGTACACCAGAATGTCGTCGATGAAAACCACCTCGAACTTGTCCAATTCCGGCATGAAAACAGAATTCATCAGATACATGAAATATGCTGGTGCATTTGTCAGCCCGAATGACATCACCAAGAATTCATATAGCCCATATCTGGTTGAGAATGCCGTCTTCGGAATATCACTTGCTCGTATTTTGATCTGATGGTAGCCAGAGCGAAGGTCTATCTTGGAAAACACCTTGGCCCCGACCAACTGGTCAAAGAGAACATCAATACGAGGCAAAGGATACTTGTTCTTGATAGTTACCGCATTAAGAGGGCGGTAATCTATACACAGCCTCAAGCTTTCTTCCTTCTTCTTCACAAACAGTGCTGGACATCCCCAAGGCGAAGTGCTTGGGCGAATAAAACCCTTATCCAGCAATTCTTGCAATTGCTTCTTCAACTCTGCCAACTCAGCGGGTGGCATTCGGTAGGGCCTCTTGGAAATTGGGGCCGTTCCCGGTTGCAACTCGATGGCGAATTCAATATCCCGGTCCGGTGGCATTCCTGGCAATTCATCAGGGAAGACATCTGCATACTCACAGACCACTGGGATCTTCTTCAGGGGTAACTCCGTCATAGAGAAAGCACATGACTGAGTAGAACCCTGACTAGGCAGAATCAAAGTGAAATTCCCGCAGAACAGAGAATTAACTTCCACGGTACGACTGGCTACATCAAGCACAACTTGGTGCAAGGTCATCCAATTTGCCCCTAGAATAATGTCCACATTCTCCAATCCCAACACAAGAAGAGTGGTTTTGACAATGTGGCTTCCCAGTTGAATAGGCACACTTTGGTTTAAATGATTAGTTGCAATTTTACCCCCAGGTGTGACTATCATGAATGACCCTTTTGAGTGAGAGAATGGCAGTTTGCATTTAGCACTGAACTTTTGGCTAATGAAACTATGAGATGCACCAGAATCAAACAGAATTAAAGCAGGTTGATTATAAACTGAAAAGGTACAGGTCATGATAGGAGCTCCTTCTGGTACTTCCTCCAGAGCAGTGCAGTTGAGCTTCCCTTGCCTGACTTGCACCTTCTGCTTTCTTCCCTTGTCTTGATTTGGTGCTGGCATCTGCCTCTGCTGGTTCCTGGGACAATTCTTGGCATAGTGGCCCACATTGCCACAAGTGAAACACTTGTTCCCATTGCCCTGGCGGAACTGCTGCTGCTGCGGAGGCTGATTGCTCCTTGGGGCGGGAGCTGGGTAGCGGTTCGGTGCCGGCTGCTGCTGCTGCTGAGGTGGCCTGATCACCCATCTGCCTGCCTGCTGCTGAAAACCCCTGCTCTGATTGTGAGAAACAATCGGGAACCTCTGAGCCTGAGCGGATGGTGCTGCCATTGGTGCCTTTCTCTTCTTCTCTGCCCGGTGAGCTACAATACAATCCTCCTGGGAGATGGCCATATTGACCGACTCATTGAAGCTATCGGCCCGGACAGTGTTGAGTCGTTCCCGCAGCTTGGTATTGAGACCCCTGCGGAAGCGATCCCTCTTCTTTTCATCAGAATCAGCATGATACCCTGCATACTGGCATAAGTCGTTGAAGGCTTGCGCATACTGCAGTACCGTGCGGGTTCCTTGATTAAGGGCCAGGAATTCATTCAACTTCCGATCAAGAATGCCAGCTGGGATGTGGTGTCCTCTGAAGGCAGTCTTGAATTCCTCCCAAGATACTTCACGATCAGCGGGGAGCATAGCACGGAAGTGGTCCCACCAAGTCCGAGCAGGGCCGTGAAGCTGCTGTGCGGCGAAGCGAGCCTTGGCCTCATCAGGGCAGTCTCCCGTGAGAAGGGGAAACTTGGACTCGACGACATGAAGCCATACGTCGGCGTCCAATGAATCCTCTGCCTTGGTGAACAAGGGCGGCTGCGTGCTCAGAAACTCCTGGTAAGTTGCCATAGCCGGAGGTCGCTGATGCTGGCCTCCACCATGCTGCTGAGGGTGGGGCTGACGCTGCAAGAGCTGTCGCAAAATCTCATTCTGCTGGGCCATCAGCTCCTGCACTATGGGAGCTGGAGGAGGTGGCGGGGGAACCTGCTCGTTCTGCCCGCGACGGTGCCTAGCTGCCATCTGAAAACAGAGATTGTCGCCATTGTTATCCCAACTCACAGTTCGAACGACAAGATATCATCTCATACGGAAGGAAAAATGCCATAATCATAATATTAGGTTCGAAATGAAGATAACATGGTGACAAATATCCCACAGATTTCAAAGGTTCACAAGGTTACATCAATCAGGGGAAAGTACCCATAAGCCTAGTCCAAAATCTGACATTAACTAAGCTCGCATAGGTTTCTCTCCGCCTAAAAGTGTCGAAGTGACTGCTTAACCCTGAGCGGTGGAAGCGACACTGGATACGGGTGAAGGAGGCATCGCGGAGGTAGTCCCATTGGCACTAGGGGCTGGTCCTAGCTCCTCGGGAGCCTCTTCTCCCACGCTTCCTGCTTCATTGGCCTCCATCTCCAGGTGGTGCATGTCCAAGTGGTCATTCGCTTCTTCGAGTTCCCTCTGCACATCGTGAAGCTGGTTCTCCAAGACATCGATAGTGTTGTCTCGGATCTCCACTTGCTGCTCCAAGGTGGTGATGCGCTGGTTCAGCCTTTCCACCTGCAGATCCTTCTCCACCAACTCTGTGGATAGGTCGACCACAAAATCTTCCCGACTGTCGAGAGTGAGCTTGGCAGTCTGAGCGGTGTTAGCAAGGAGTGCCATAGCATCGCTCTGAAGGGCCTGAAGGCGGTACAGCGCACTCATGCACTGAACAGTGACCCTCCCAACCAAGTCAGGATACATTGCCCACACATCCTTCACATGGCTCACGCGGTTACACCACATGGGATCATCCTTCTTCTCAGCAGGGAAGAGTCCCAAGGGGTGCATCACCATCTCCAGGGGATGGTAGCCACAGAAAGTCGTCAGAGTCTTCATGGCTGCTGCCTCAACGGTGTCGTCCGTCCTGAGTCCAATCATCTCAGAATCAAGAGAACGCCAACCTGGCTGAAGGGGATGAGCCTCCAAAGTCAGCCAGACCCGACAACGAGGTACCCGATGCTCCTCGTACAACTGCACCGTGTACAAAGGGGGCGTAGGGTAACCGGCGGAGTTAAGCACTTCCCACAAGATGGAGGGAAAGCCATCGCGAGAAAGGAAGTCAGAACTGAAACGAGAGTCTCCTCCACTGGCGGGGGTGGGTGAATTCATCTGCGGAAGGGAATAAAAGATAAAGATTATGGTGGAAGGAAAAAGAAAAAGAGCGCCCGGATGGTCTTTAAGAAAGGGGGTTAGCTCAAAATTTTAATTCCTCTTTATGTTTTATAATGCATGCATGCTGGAAGAAACGTTGCCTCTCAAAGAGAAAATAGGGTGCCTTTTTAGGGCATCCTTAAAAATATAAGTACTGGCCCACGGGGCCTAATTAATTAGCCACCTATTTCTCCCTCTATGCCTAAGGCCTTTCGTCCTAGGTCTAGCGGTCTAGTCCTGACGATCTGTAGTAGTTTCTAGGCAAGTTTTAGATTTTGAAAAGTGGTATTCATGGTTTATTGTCCTTCTTTGTGGTGGAATTTGCTCCGATACCAGCTGTGGCAGAACCACCCGAATTATTCCAGCTTAAGTGCCTAAGTCACGTCTCAGGGGCCGTAACACACTTAAATCGGAATAACCCGTCAGTCCTTCAGATCTAGTCTGATAGAGCCACTTTACCAGGATCAAATTCCACAATCTCACTCGAAGGTGAGTCACAGAAGAAATACAATAAAACAGGAAACCTCAAATTAAGTGCGGAGTTATTACATAAATCGGAGTTTTTGAGTAGCAAATAAAGTTCACAAAATAAAGTGCAGCGGATAATCGATGTCGTCGGTAATGAGGAAATGGGCAAGGCCTAGCCCACTACTCCTCATGCTCCTCTCCTGCCGGAGCAACATCCCACTCGACCGTCCAACCCGGTGGCAGGGTGGTAGGCCAAGTCACACCATCAACCATTTCCTGAATGGTACCTGCAAAAATGGTGCCACAAGCAAGGCTGAGTATACTAATACTCAGCTAGACTTAACCGGTGTGAGGAGTCTACTCCTCTACCTCTAGACTATGTAGCTGTTTGGCTGAGGGGTTTGGTTTGCCAAAAGCACTAGCTGTTTCTAAAATCAATTTTTAGCTTTTCAAATTCTATCATCTTTAACTTAGCTAGATTTGCTCCTTCTAAGCATACATGGTAACAATCAATTAGTTCAATCAACAAGTTATCTCTTGTAACCACATTTCACTTCTTACTCGATGCAGTACAAGGAATCAAGCAGTCTCATTAGCTGCGAGAAGCAGACGATTCGAATCGAGTTTTAACCTTGCAAGGTAAACCTAAACACACGGCATGTCAGGGTACTCCGACCCCACACATGACAACCGTCCCCATCGATTCCCCGTTCGCGTCCAGGCCTCACCGCCTTGGCATACAATGCTCCACTGACCCCGGCTGCCGCCGTGCAGTGACCGCACTTGTACCCACCATAGCTAGCATGGGAGACTCAGTCTCAGGTCGCATGAGGGATAAAGTCCGCGCCCGGCTTCACTCAGGTACTAGGTTTACCGGTTACCATTTTTCCCGGCATGTGCTTAGTACGTTCAAAAGCTTGACTCAGGTATCCACACATTAATCCTTAATTCCTTTTTTCCGTCTCATGGACAAGGCATCCTCCCTAGATCCAAATCCATAGACCAACATAGATCCCGTTATCAAGATGAATACAATCAATTCCTGACCTCGCGCGAGTGCTAGAAAAATCACTCGACTTCTACCGAGATCCTGATTAGCAAGCAGCTACTCGACTTACCATACTAGTATTCATCTCAAAAAGGAGTCCTAAGTTCATGCAACTAGAGGTTTCAAGCAACTCCTACACTTAAGTGCACATTGCAATCCTACAAGCATTAAGTGTAGTAAAATAGCATAATTAACAGGTTATGCATAAAACCGGGGCTTGCCTTCAATTGCTGGGGCTACGGGGAGATCCTCAATAGCAGCCTCTGAAGCCTGCTCCTGGTCCTCCTCTTGGACAGGTCCTTGCTCGGGGATGAGCACGTACTCTCCGTCGGCAAGATTACAATCTAATGAATGCAATGCGTAAGATACATGCATGATGTGATATGTGCTTTTAGAAATCACAACTTTAAAGGTGCATGATCTTCTTGAGTTAAACAAGGTTAACTTTACTTATGTAAGACCCTTGGGTGGTACACTTGGTAAATTGGGTTAAGCTTAGCTAAGGTAAGTGGTAGGTTTATCTTTGGGGTTCCACTGAATTCCTTTTAAGTCTTAGTGAGAGTTGATAAGTACTCAAGTTAGACTTATTGAGGTGGGGTTTATTTCTTCTTTCCTTTTCCTTTATTCTCTTTAATGTTTTGGAGTGGGTTTGAACTACAAGTTGCTTTTATAAAATTTTAAAAATTCTGCAAAAATTACAGTGGCTTGTTACTGGTGTGTATTTCTCTGTCTCAAAATTTGGGGATCAGAAAGTGAATGGTTTTCTCTGGACAAAATTATTAAATTCTAGGGCAGAAGGGGTGCTTTGAACTACAACTATTATTTAACAGTGGGCAATTTTCCAAAACTTATTTTTGCTGGCTTTTAGGTGTTATAACATGACTTGATACAGATTTCTAATCATTAATACCTTTTAATTAGTTTTCTATGGTTTTCTCAAGTTTCTAGCCAAATGGGTGCTTTCTACTACCACTATATTTGAAAAGCATCAAACAACAGAGTTCTTATTTTTCATAGTTATTATTTTGTGCAAGAGCAATCATTCTGAAGTTTGGCCTCTTTTTGCTTAAGGGAAGGGGTGGTATGCATTATTTGAATTAAGTGGCCTTTCTCTTAAATCATTAGCAATTGGTATGGGTTTGCTTCTTTTTCATGGGTTTGCATTTTTCTCTAGTAGTTTATCTCATCATGGACTTAGCTAATTTTTGGTTGCCCATTATCACATTAATAGGGGTTGTTCATGATTTATTTGGAAAATGCCTTATTACCACTTTGTATTTATTTTCCTTACTTAAAAAGTTGGGCTGAGGTGTTCTTTATTTTTGTAGTGGGGCTCTGGTGGTTGTAAGTCCACTGGATTTTTATTAATCATTTTGGTTATAGTTTTGCTACTCTAATAATTGATTTTCAGTCTAAATAAGGCTAAATAAAACATTTTAATTTAAAACTGGTCCAAATTAATGGTCTCTGTATTTTTCCTAGGTTCTCTGTTACATAAGTAAACTAGGAAAAATAATCTTAATCACTGTTCATTAACTTCTAATGCCATTCTGATTTTTCCTAAGTTTTGGGCAAATGAATATCTACATCATATTTTCCAATGCTGGGGTTCCTACTATTTTTAAACAGTGCCTAAATGAGGTTTGAACATCTACAAATTTTCTTAGGTTCAGTACAGAAGAAAAACTAATTTTCCTTAATTAAACTGGGTTTGGTAAGTTTCTGTTTTTAATTTTAAACTCTAAAATTTAGAACAGAAAGCATAGGGTTTATCATTTTTAAATGATAGTTCATAATATTCAGGAGCTAGCAAAATTAGTTTGACAACTTTTTATTAAGAAATCATCAAGTTATGGATTTTCTAAGTTCTCTGGTCATTTAAAAAGATTAACAGAATTGATTAAATGGAAATCCACTTTGCACTGGGGTCCCTGGCGGGTTTTTCAAGTTTTCTTCGCGGATCAGTCCTTAAGCTACTATTCACATGAGTCACTGACGTTTCAGAAAAACCCCTCGGGTTCTACAAATCCTAACTCGAGGTCCTTCTTCTACCTTAAACAGTAACCGCGGCGGAAGAAAGGGCGGAGGGGCTTACCAGCGGCGAGATTGCTCCGGTGAAGTGGTTGAGGACGAAGGGGAAGTCTCGGGGATCACAACGGTGTGCGGGACGCCGTCGGAGATGGCCGGAGTCGGTCGGTTCACGCGCGCAGGCGGGGATGCTCGTCGGCGGCGAGGAGTCCGGCCTGGTCACGGCGAGATAGTTCAATTAGATGGGTCAGGGAGGTTCACGGGATGCCAGAGAAGATATGAGCGCAAGGGATTGGACGGAGACTCACTGGATAGCTCGGTCCACGCGCGGCGGCGGAAGACCGAAGTCCGGTGAGGTCGATCTCGGGCCTCCGGTGAAGTCTGGCCGGGTCCGAGGGCTTGGCAAGCTTCACGGGCTACTGGCGGAGCTAGCCGAAGCACTGGCTCGACTTGAGGGTGGCTGGAGTGGGCTGGCCACGATGGCCGAAGCTCTGGCGGCAATGGCGGGCGGAATTGAGCTCGCCGGAGCTAAGGAAAGGGGGCTGGCCGGTGAGGGTGAGTGTGGGGCGAAGTGAGGTGTGCCCGGGGAGACTTTATAGGAGTGGGCGGGCACGGCCGAGGGCATGGGCGCGCGGTGGACTTGACCGGACGCCGGGGTGAGCGCGCGCGCTGGTTGGGCGAGCTCTGGCGTGCCGACCAGGGTCGAACACGTGTGCCCGTGCGTTCTGCCCATGTTCTGGCGCGTGTGGTCGCTCATCTGAGCCTGCTCTCGCCTTGGTCAGTGCACAAAACCTCTTCTCGTCCCTACAAGCTACCAATCTTGTGTGGAGGTCATAGGATTTTGCCTACTGGTTGCAGAGATATGGAGCCAGGAAATCCGGTCTGTCTCCCTGCCCAAACCCGAGGCAAATCCAAGGTTTTGTCGTGTCTAGGGCTCGCGTCCCAATGCCATCTTCTGGCACACGACAGAGGGGTTAGTTAGACACAATTTTGTCAATGGGGCCATTAGGATTCGAGTTAGGGATCAAGGTGAACATCCCTGATCTTTGGCTCAAGGTCTGAATTTCAGAATTCTGAAATTCAAAATTCCCGTTAAGTCCCCACATGAGAAGCTTGATTTGGGGCTTTAATTGAGTTATTTTGGCTAAGCTTTCTCAACCTTTCTTGTTGCTTATTAAATATACTTCAATTTTTATAATTGGCTCAAGTCATAATTTTAAACTTTTCATCCCCTTTTTCTTATTTTCTTGAAATTTGCTCATGGGGCTCACTTAGGGTTTTTAATTTGGGTTGCACATTCTACCCTTTTCAAGGACTCAATTGTTTTGATCAAGATACTTTTAAGTATATACTTGGTGAATTCTTTATTACTTAAGTTATTTTGATGCTCATGCTTACTTTGATTCACATGAAATAATGGCTCTTGGTTTGGCATTGGAGAGAAACCCTAGGTGACACTGGGGTGTCACACCTCATCCCTCCGTTTACCTACCGTTAGTTATATTCCGCTACATTCCGAACAATGATCACTACTTTTGGTAAACTCCGATGATGTTGTAATAAATTAAATACTCCTCAATGTATGGTTTTATGCTTTACTGTATTTGCTCTGTGCCTCACCTTCGAGTGAGTACGTGGTACTTGATCCTGTTAGTGGCCTCGTCGGACTAGATCCAAGGGACTGACGTTTTATTCCTATTTAAGTGTGGTCTAGCCTTTAAGGTAGGACTTAAGCACTTAAGTTGGAATAATTTGGTCGGTTCCACCACACTTTATACCTTGTTTTACCACTGAAATATTTTCGGGTAGTACTTGCTATTGCTTTATGTGGATTTGGGTATGGAGATACATTATTCATGATAACATTTTTATTCTCTATTTGTTATTGTTGTTCATGTTAAGATCATTATGTTAATGGGAACATGGAGCGACCACCCGGGAAAATAGTGCTACCACAAGGGTAGTATGGGATGCCCTTGGCTGATTAACTAGGAAAGCTAGTGGATGACTACCTTACCCGAAAGGGGCAAGGGCAGTAGGGGAGTGGTCAGTGTAGGGAGGTCCTTGGGTTGATTTTGTTGCGACGGCGGTTAGGCGAGGGATTCCTGCACTGGAGCTTCCTATAAACTGTAGAGGGTTTTCTGAAGCTAGTGGAACTTTGTAAAGGCCTCGTAGTGTTACCCTGCCTCGCCTCCTCGGTAGAGGTGTATGGGATTGGTCGTCTCTTGGCAGATGGGTAACATGTCTTGTGGGTAAAGATGCGCAACCTCTCCAGAGTGTAAAACTGGTATACTAGCCGTGCTCACGGTCATGAGCAGCTCAGACCCTCACATGATTAATCTATGGAATTAAAATTCAATTGTCATTTGCATCGCATTGGGAATTATTTTACTATTACTTTTATATATTATTACTAAGGTTTGGTATTTACTTATACTTAGTAATGGCTAATAAAATTTGGACTAACTTATAAAAGCAATGCTCAGCTCCAGCCTTTATTTTATTTGATCAGCCTTACACTTCACTTGAACTCCCATCTTTGGTGAGTTCAAGCACATTATTCCCCATGACTTGTTGAGCTATGAACGTATGTGAGCTCACTCTTGCTGTCTCACACCCCACACAGGAGAAGAATAGGTGGTCGAAGAGGAGCCGCCTAACACGGAGGCTTTCGACTTGATCTAGGTGGCGTCTCCCAGTCAGCTTTGTGGCACCAGGGAATAATATTTAGTTCGCTTTATTTTATCATTTATTTTTGTAAGACTTCCGCTATGTAATAAGTATATTTATGATATTTATGACATTGATCTCCATGCACTCTGTTATTATATGTGTTGTGTTTTCTGGCGCATATATGAAATGCACCCGGCTTTGTTCCTTAAATCCGGTGTTACAAAAATACAAGGCCACATCTGCGGAGCAGTGGGGCAAGAGTCATGTTCATCACCCCCTGAAATGTTGTGGGTGCTCTCGACAATCTGAATGCCATAACCTTGAACTCAAAGTGGTCATGGTGGGTGTGAAATGTCATCTTGTGCTAGTCCTCAGAAGCCATTCGTATTTGATGAAAGCATGCTCAAAGGTCCAGAGTGGAGAACCAGGCAGCCCCGTGAAGCTCATCTTGAAACTCATCAACAATGGGTATGGGAAACTTGGTTTTGACTATTAGTGCATTGAGATGACTGTAATCAACACAGAAATGGTATGTGTTGTCTTTTTTCTTGACTAAAATAACTGGAGATGAAAATTCACTGTTGCTGTTCTGAATAATCCTAGTTTGAAGCATGTCAATGACTTGTTTCTCAATTTCTGATTTTAGGGCTGGAGCATAATGATACGGCCTGAGTTGTACTGGTCGTGCACCTAGAACCAAGGGAATACGGTGGTCGCAGTCGCGTGGAGGAGGCAGACCTTGGGGTATTTCAAATATATCATCATACTGAGTTAGCAGCCACTGCAATTCCACTAGCAACTGATGGACAATGGCTTGATCCTTGTTGGTGAGATTATCCAAGGAAGACCTCCATAGCTATACACTCCAGGTCATTAACCACCATACCACACAACTTGATTGAAGAACCGTGGTAGGGTATAATCAGCCACTTATCCTCCAAGTGTACCAACATAGGGTTGTAGTAACTCAACCAGTCCATGCCTAAAACTAGGTCATAATGAGTAAGGGGAAGAATCTTTAGGGTTGATGAAAAAACATAATCATTAAGATACCATGTGACATCGGCTAGTTCATGTTCACAGGACAACCTACAGCCATAGGCCATCTGTACTATAAGAGCAGTAGGAAGTTGAGTCCAATTAGGCAGATGAGAAGCAACTCTGTGACTTATGAAAGAACAACATGAGCATATCCATCCCTCCAATGTGGCCCAGAAAATGCATGGTCTTTGGAGCATCTGCACTATGAACAGCAGCCTGGGAGATAGACAATAGATGCACCTCTTCAGTTGTAGTATCCGTAACAGGTTCTTCATCATCAGACAACTGAAGTGATTGCTACAATTCTTCAACAAGGTGTAACTGCACAGTATCAGGACATTTGTGACCACAGGCATATTGGAGTCCACACTTGTAACATAGTGCCTTAGCTTTTAGATATGCCTACAGAGTGGCTAATTTGTCTTTAGACTGAATTGGTTGAGGTGGAAGTGTAGCAGTGGCCTGATCCAGCTTGTGTAGGGAAGTAAACTTATAGACTGTTTGGTTTGAGGGATGAGCTAGTCCATCATCTTCTCACTCCTCACTTTTTTTTGTTTGGTTTTGTGGAATGGAATGAGTTGATCCATCATCACCTCATTCCTTATAGTTAGTTAGTTAGTACTAATATGAGGAATAGGATCATTCCACCAAATTTGAGGAATGGACCCATGATGCACCACCACATTTTGGATGGAGTGATTCCTCAAACCAAACACCCCCTTAATGTCTGGTGTCATTCCAGTCAGTGAGGACGCAGGTTTACTAAATACACGTGGAGTAAACTTGCCCTCACGCTGTCTGGTACCCTTGTGCACCTCCTCCTGCAACTGAGCAAGGACGCAGTATCAAGATCTTTGGGACATTTCACTAATACAATAGATTTAACATCATCACGCAACCCATCGATAAACTTGGTGGTATAGTAAAGTGGGTCGGCATTGGGTTGATAAGCATTCAATTGGTCAACTAGTTGTGCAAACTGTTCAACATAATCAGAGACGCTGGAATGTTGTTGAATATGAAGGAGCTGCCTAAGAAAGAATTCATGCTGGTTTTTTCCAAATCCCTCTTGGATAAATGGCCCAAGTTCGTGCCAAGTGACATGGGGTAGATGGTGTTCGATCAACTGCAACCATGGGGCCGCAGGACCGGTAAAACTCATGGTGGCCACTTGAATCCAGACGGATGGATCCACAAAATACGTACAAAAATAGGATTCACAGCGTGATTGCCATAGCTTTGGGTTGGAACCGTCAAACATAGGGAAATTCAGCTTGGGCAACTATCCTAAGTAATTTGTGAACTGAGCACCATATGCTCGACCCTCGAATGGTGCATGAGGAGGATGATAATCAGTGCCCGAAGCAACCCCAAGATGAAAATCCGATGCAATGGAAGGATCCACAGAAGGATTTGAATGCATACCCATTGCCAGGAGGGGGTGATGGGAGTAAACCCCCCCCCCCCAAACCCGTCTCACGTGGTTGAATGTCAAGGCGGTGCCCGATTGGGCCATCGGTGCTCCACACTACAGTAGGTACGTGCTCCACCACTAACTGATGAGGCTCGAGGAAGCCATGCGGATCCGTCAAGTCGTGATGGTGCCACGTTCGAGGAATCAGGGCACCTTGGATAGCTCCGCTTGGATGGCCTTGACGGATTCCTTCACGGAGGGATGAAAACGGACAGAAATGGACAGAAAACCCCTCTCCCGTTTCCGTATCCGTATTTTATCATCGGAAACAGGATCGGGTCCGGAATAGTCGGGAACGGAAACGGGAGCGGGATAAACGGAATTGCAAAAACGAACGGAAACAGAAATACTAACGAAAACTCATAATTTAATACAAATAGAAATGTTATTGATGTTTGACTAGTGATTGATTGGCAGAACAATAACATAAAACAAATAGATATAGAGAGGCAACATTCTATTGTTGTTTGGTTGCTAAATGTGTACATTTAGCTACATCTGATGTTGTTTAATACTTTAGATCACTTGTCATTTGAAAAGAGCCGGTGGTTACAATGGCCAATTATGCTATAATTTGTCACCTAAATACACGAGGATTTAGTTTATATACTAATGCATATTAGGCTCGTCCCATATTTGTCAAATACGGAAATAATACGGGTTCAATCCGGAAAAAATAGGATCCCGCAAAAACGGACGGAATAAGCCCTCTCCCGTTTCCGTTCCATTTCCATATTTTTCCGTAAATACAGAAACGGTTAGGTCAAATGTAGAAAATGTTCACGCCGTCTATCGATGCCTCGACGCACGACCTCCATGATTCGAAGGCGGAGGTGACATTCTCGAGCGCGGGCACCCGGGTCATGGCATCTGCCACGAACTCTTCGATGGGAGCCACCCGAGAGCACCTTTTGTGTTCGGTGGGGCAGAATCGCGATTTGCGATCTGTGTCTGGATCGCAGCGATTTCGTCGGAGTTGGCGACTACGGACTGCTCTAAAGTACGCCACCTTACGTCTTGGGTCTCCAATCGATCACATAATTGCTGCAGCAGTTTGGATTGGTTGGAGATGTTCTTCGATTGGGCTTCAAGTTGCTTGGACTGTGTGGTCAGAGCCGCCGCAAGGCTGGGATCGGACACACCCACCATTTTTGTAGCATGAGTGAAATACAGAGGAACCACTAGGGCCAAGATCGGTAGTCTGATACCACTTGTTAGCATCCTACTCTAGATCGGAGGATGAACAACTTGGGGAAGAAGAAGAGAGGCGAGGAAGAAGGGTTTAACTGGAGTTCGACATCGATTTTTCCATACCCTTTATAGACTTCCCCGATAAGCTTTAGTACCCAACCCCTTACACGGTCCATTCTGGATCAGAATACCGAGTGTTTGGCCTTTTGGCTCTGTGGCCCACCAGGCGCAAAGGCGAGACTGGGTCTGTGTTGGTGCCTCGATGGAGGTGAGCGGCGGCCGGCGACACAATTGTGAGTGAGCAAAAGCATAAGGTCATGGAGTGGTTGTGGCAGAACCGCCCAAATTATTCCAGCTTAAGTGCCTAAGTCACGCCTCAGGGGCCGTAACGCACTTAAATCGGAATAACCCATCAGTTCCTCAGATCTAGTCTGATAAAACCACTTAACCAGGATCAAATACCACATACTCACTCGAAGGTGAGTCACAGAAGAAATACAATAAAATAGGAAACCTCAAATTAAAGTACTGAATTATTACATAGATCGGAGTTTTTCAAGTAGTTGGTAAAAGTTCATAAAATAAGATGCAGCGGATAATCGATGTCGTCGATAGCGAGGAAATGGGCAAGGCCTAGCCCACTACTCCTCGTGCTCCTCTCCTGCTGGAGCGGCATCCCACTCGACCGTCCAACCCGGTGGCAGGGTGGTAGGCCAAGTCACACCATCAACCATATCCTAAAGCGTACCTGCAAAAATTATGCCACAAGCAAGGCTGAGTATACTAATACTCAGCTAGACTTACCCTGTGTGAGGAAACTACTCCTCTACCTCTAGACCATGCAGCTGTTTGGCTGAGGGGTTTGGTTTGCCAAAAGCACTAGCTGTTTCTAAAATCAATTTTTAGCCTTTCGTATTGTAGCATCATTATCTTAGCTAAGTTTGCTCCTTCTAAGCAAACATGGTAACAAGCATTTAGTACAATCAACAAATTATCTCATGTAACCTCATTTCACTTCTTACTCAATTTAGTACAAGGGGTCAAGCAGTCTCATTAGCTACGAGAAGCAGACAATTCGAATCGAGTTTTATCCTTGCAAGGTAAACCTAAACACACGACATGTCAGGGTACTCCGACCCCACACATGTCAACCGTCCCCATCGATTCCCCGTTCGCGTCCAGGCCTCACCGCCTTGGCATACAATGCTCCACTAACCCCGGCTGCCGCCGTGCAGTGACCGCACTTGTACCCACCATAGCTAGCATGGGAGACCCAGTCTCAGGTCGCGTGAGGGATAAAGTCCGCGCCCGGCTTCACTCAGGTACTAGGTTTACCGGTTACCATATTTCCCGACATGTGCTTAGTACGTTCAAACGCTTGACTCAGGTATCCACACATTAATCCTTAATTCCTTTTTCCCATCTCATGGACAAGGCACCCTCCCTGGATCCAAGTCCATAGACTAACATAGATCCCGTTATCAAGATGAATACAATCAATTCCTGACCTCGCGCGAGTGCTAGAAAAATCACTCGACTTCTACCAAGATCCTGATTACAAGCAGCTACTCGACCTAGCATACTAGTTTCCATCTCAAAAAGGAATCCTAAGTTCATGCAACTAGAGGTTTCAAGCAACTCCTACACTTAAGTGCACATTACAATCCTACAAGTATTAAGTGTAGTAAAGTAGCATATAATAATATGGTTATGCATAAACCGGGGCTTGCCTTCAATAGCTGGGGCTGCGGGGAGATCCTCGATGGTAGCCTCGGGAGCTTGCTCCTGGTCTTCCTCTTGGACAGTTCCTTGCTCGGGGATGAGCATGTACTCTCCGTCAACGAGATTACAATCTATTGAATGCAATAAGTAAGATACATGCATGATATGATATGTGCTTTAGCAATTAAACTTTGATGGTGAATGATCCACTTAAATCAGATAGAGTTTAATCTTGCTACTAAAGATTTTTGGTGGTATACTTAGTAATTTAGATCACACTCAGTTAAACTAAGTGGTAAGTCCACTTTGGTGTTCCATTGAACTCTTTTTAATGCCTTAGTGAGAATTTATCAAGATTTCTAGTTGAACTTATTGGAGCGAGGTTTATCTTTCATTTCCTTCCCTTTATTTCCTTTATGTTTTTAGAGTGGGTTTGAACTACAAGTTGTCTTAATAAATTTCCAAAACTTCTGTAAAAATTACAGTGGCTTCTTACTGGTGTATAATTCTATATCATAAAATTTGGGGCTTAAAGAGTGAATAGTTCTCTCTAGACAAAATTGTCAAATATTAGGGCAGAAGGGGTGCTTTGAACTACAGCTACCATTTAACAGTAGGTTATTCTCTAAGAATTATTTTTGCTGGCATTTAGATGTTATAACATGACATTGCACAAATTTCTAGCCATTAATACTTATTAGTTATTTTGCTATGATTTTATAAAGTTTCTAGCCAAAGGGGGTGCTTTATACTACCACTATATTTGAAAAATATCAAACAACAAATTTCTGATTTTTCCTAGCTTCTTCTTTGTGCTAGAGCAATCATTCTGAAGCTTGGCATCTTTTTGCTTAAGGGAGGGCTGGTAGGAATTATTTGGATTAAATGGCCTTTTCCATGAAGTATGACAAGAGCTATTATTTTTGCATCTTTCAAATGGGTTTGCATTTTTCTCTAGTGGCCTATCTCATTATTGATCTAGCAAGATTTTATTTGCCCATTATTGCACCATTTTTTGGGTTGCTCATGATTTATTTGAAATGGGGCCCAATATCAAGTTTTATTTGTTTGCCCTAGTGAAAATGATGGGCTGGGGTGGGTATCATTTTTGTAGTGGGGTTTTAGTGGTTACAAGTCTACTGGATTTTTATTAACAATTTTGGATTTGTTTTTATAATTCCAATAATTGTTTTCTAGTTGGAATAATGCTAAATAAAACATTTTACTTTAATTCTGTTCTGGACTAGAGGTCCCTTTATTTTCCTAGGTTATCTGTTACTTAAGTAGGCTAGGAAAAATAATTGCACTCATTGTTCACTATTTTCTAATGCCTTTATGATTTTCCTAAGTTTTGGGCAAAAATGGCTTTTAATAGATATCCCTACTAAATTTTTCAATACTGGGGTTCTCACTATTTTAATCAGTGTTTAAATGGAGTTTGAACATCTCCAAATTTTCTTAGGTTCAGCACAGAAGCATAACTAATTTTCTTTAATTTAATAAGGTTTGGTCAGTTTCTGTATTTAATTCCAAACTCTAAAATTTAGAATAAAAAGCATGGGATTCAGTATTTTCAATTGGTAGTCCATAATATTTAGAATCCAGCAAAATTGGTTTGACAATTTTTGGTTAAGTATTTCTCAAGTTATGAATTTCCTAAATTCTCTTTTTATTAAAAAGATTAAACAGAAATGATTAAATGGGAAACAACTTTGCAACAGGGTCCTAGGCGGGTGTTTTCAAGTTTCCTTATAGACTAGTCCTTGGGCTACTATTCAAATGTGTCGCTGACAGTTCAAAAAACCCCCTGGGTTCCTCTAAACCTAACCCGAAGTCCTTCCCCCAAATTAAACAGTACCCGCGGTGGAGGAAAGCGCGGAGGGGCTTACCGGCGGCAAGACTATTCCGGTGAGGTGGCCGAGGGTGTAGGGGAGGTCCTGAGGGTCACGACGATGTGCGGGTCACCGTCGGGGATGGTCGGAGTCGGCCGGTCCACGTGCGCAGACGGGGGAGCTCGTCGGCGGCGAGGAGTCCGGCCTATCCAGGGCACAATTGACCAATCAAATGGGTCAGAGAGCTTCACCAGTGATGAAGGAAGGTGTGTGTGCGAGGAATTGAAGAACGACTCACCGAATTGCTCGGTCCACGCGCGTAGGCGGGCGACCGAAGTCCGGCGAGGACGATCTTGGCTTTCCGGTGAAGTTCTGCCGGGTCCGAGAGCTTGGGAAGCTTCACAAGCTCTTGGCAAAGCTATCCGAGCGGCTGGCGCGGCTGGCGCGGCTTGGAAGCGACCGGAGTGGGCTGGCCACGGTGGCCGAGGCTCAAGTGGCAATGGCGGGCGGAAGAGAGCTCGCCGGAGCTAAGGAGGGGCGTTTGGCCGGCGAAGGTGAGAACGGGGTGAGGTGAGGCGCGCCCGGGGAGGCTTTATAGGCGCGGGCGAGCACGGCCGAGGGCGGGGCTCTGACAAGCGCTCGGGGCATGCACGGGCGAACGCCAGTGTGCGCTCTGGCGCCTGGCACGGCGTCGAGCACGAGGCAGCACAGAGAGAGGTCGAGTTCAAGCGTGGATTGGCTCCAAATCTTTGAGATTATGGCCATGATCCCGTTGAGAGATCTCTTCCTCTGACATTCCTTTGTCGTTTGTGTGTGGAGGCTTGCAGGTTTTGCTGACTAGATCAAGAGATAGAGAGGGGAGAAATCGTGTTTGTCTCACTGCCGCGCACAGAGAGAAGATCGCGGGTTTGACGTGTCCAAGGCATGCGTCCCGATGCCATCTTCTGATATGAGATAGAGGGGTTAGTTAGGCACAATTTTGTCAATGGGGTCATTAGGGATTGAGCTAGGGATCAAGGTGAACACGCTCGGTCTTTGGCTCAAGGGCTGAAATTCAGAATTCTGAATTTCAGAAATCCCTATTGAACCCTCACTTGAGAAGCTTGTTTGGAGTTTTTATTAAACTATTTTGGCCAAACTTCCATAATATTTATTGTAGCCTATTTAGTATATTTCAATGTTTATATTTGGCCTAAGCCATGATTTTATATTGTTCATGGTATTTTACCCCTTTTCTTTATTTCTACTTAATTAGCTCAATTAGGGTTGGTATTAGGGTTTCAACACTTTTCCCTTTTAAAAATCTTATTTGTTTGGAACATGATTCTTTAGATATATACTTAGTAGATCTTTTCTTCTTAAGTTAATTTGATGCTTCATGCTCAATTTGGTTCACATGAAATGTTAATTCTTCGGTTAGCACTGAGAGAAACCCTAGGTGACACTAGGGTGTCACAGCCTTCCCCCCTTAAAGGAATCTCGTCCCAAGATTTGGGTCAGAGTCCTTCCGGGGTGAAGCGAAGGGGGAGACTCACAGGAAGTGGGTGCTCTATTATTAGGGTAAACTGCTCTTCGAATGTCATTCTCTTTGCAACTTCAGAAGGAAGTCCTTTTAAATTTTGTTTCATAATTACTTCATTTTGATTTAAGATTATATTTCTGAAATTTAGATTCGAAGGGTAGGAGGAGGGGTTGGGTATGATTACGTACCAATTTCCTTAGGTAGGCAATCGGGGAAGTCGGATCGCAAAAATTCCTCCGCTCTGAAGTAGCCTCTTCCTCTGATTGATTACTGCACTGGACCTTATACATCTTGACCGATTTAGCCCGAGTTGATCTTTCTTTGCAATCCAAAATCTTGGAAGGGTACTCATGGTACGATAGATCTAGCTCTATCTCCAATTCTGGTTCTGCTATGATCTCGGTCGGCAATCGAACACACTTCTTCATCTGAGATACATGGAACACATTGTGGATGGCAGTCATTATTGGAGGTAACTTCAATTTATATGCTACGGGTCCACATGCTTCTACGATCTCATAAGGTCCAATGTAACAAGGTAGAGCTTGCCTTTGATTCCAAACCTCTGCACTCCCTTGGTGGGTGATACCTTCAAATACACGAAATCTCCCACCTCGAACTGGAGAGGTTTCCTTCTCTTATCATGGTAACTCTTTTGCCTGGCCTGAGCAGCTTCTAGATTCTTCCTGATTAGTTTGACCTTCCTTTTGGCTTCAGTCACTAAGTCAGATCCGAAAACTTCTCTTTCTCCAGGCTGAGACCAATTGAGTGGTGTTCTACACCTTCTTCCATAGAGAGCTTCAAAAGGTGCCATCCTTAGGCTGGATTGATAACTGTTGTTATAAGCAAACTCTGCCAAGGAGAGGTGCTTATCCCAGTTCTTGCCACAATCGATTGCACAAGCTCTCAACATATCTTCAAGAATTTGATTCACCCTCTCAGTCTGACCATCAGTCTGTGGGTGGTAAGCTGAACTTCTGATTAGCTTGGTTCCTAAAGACTCATGCAGTTGTTCCCAAAATCTGGCAACAAATTGGGCTCCTCAGTCAGAAACAATGGTCCGAGGCAATCCGTGCAAACACATGATCCGGTCAATGTACAACTCTGCATACTTTTGAGCCTTATCAGTGGTGTGCACAGGGAGAAAATGTGCCACTTTCGTCAGTCGGTCCACAATAACCCAAATCGAATCATGATAACGAGAGGTGTTGGGCAGACCCACGATGAAATCCATGCTGATGTCATCCCATTTCCACGAAGGTATAGATAGGGGCTGCAAAGCTCCAGCTGATTTCAAGTGGCTGGCCTTTATCCTCTGACATGTGTCACATTCCGATACATACTGGGCTATCTCCCTCTTCATTCTGGTCCACCAATACAAGGGCTTCAGATCATGGTACATTTTGGTGCTTCCTGGATGCATAGAGAATTTGGAGAGATGGGCCTCATCCAAGATTTTCTTTTTCAGATCCTTGTTCTTAGGAACCACCAATCTGCTTTCAAACCACAATATACCCTTTCCATCTTGGTGGAAACATTTGTACTTCTCGGTCTTCTGATGGAGATTCTCCTTGATAATTTGCACTCCCTTGTCACTAAGCTGGGCCATGATGATCTGATCTTGCAAAGCTGGCTCAACGGAAAGGTGAGACAAAGCACCAGAAGGAATCACTTCAATCTGCATCTTGCTCAACTCATCACACAAGGTGTTAATGCGAGAATCCATCATAACATAGTTGCATTGCAACTTCCGACTCAAGGCATCTGCTACCACATTGGCTTTTCCTGGGTGATAATGTACCTCCAGGTCATAGTCCTTGATCAGCTCTAGCCATCTTCTCTGTCTCATGTTGAGATCAGCCTGAGTAAAGATATACTTAAGGCTTTTATGATCAGTGAAGATATTGCAGTGGGTTCCCATCAAATAGTGCCTCCACATTTTTAATGCATGAACCACTGCTACCAACTCTAGGTCATGAGTGGGATAATTCTGCTCATGAGGCCTAAGTGCTCTTGAGGCATAAGCAATGACTCGGTTGTCTTGCATCAAGACACAACCTAGTCCAGTGCCAGAGGCGTCACAATACACATCAAAAGGCTTGCTGCTGTCGAGTTGCGCTAACACCGGTGATGTGGTCAGGTGTTGCCTCAAAGCATGGAAGGCATCTTTGCACTTCTGACCCCAAACAAACTTGGCTTCTTTCTTCAGCAGCTCAGTTATGGGCTTCACAATTTGAGAGAAATCCGGAATGAATCTTCGATAATAACCTGCTAATCCTAGAAAACTCCGAATCTGACGGACAGTCGTTGGTGGCTTCCAGTTCATCACTTCTTGCACCTTATCAGGATCAACAGCTATTCCTGCCTGAGAGATAGTGTGACCCAAGAATTTGGTCTCCTTTAGCCAAAAATCACATTTTGACAACATGGTGTAAAGGTGTTGCTCTCGCAGACGTTGAAGCACTACATGCAAATGCCTGGCATGTTCTTCTTCGTTCTTCGAGTACACCAAGATATCATCGATGAAAACCACTACGAATTTGTCCAGTTCAGGCATGAAAACAGAATTCATCAGATACATGAAATATGCTGGTGCATTAGTCAGCTCGAAAGACATCACCAAGAATTCATATAACCCATATCTGGTTGAGAAAGCCATCTTCGGAATATCGCTTGCTCGTATCTTGATCTGATGGTAGCCGTAGCGAAGATCTATCTTGTAAAATACTTTGGCTCCGACCAACTGGTTAAAAAGAACATCAATACGAGGCAAAGAATACTTGTTCTTGATAGTCACCGCATTAAGAGGGCGGTAATCTATACACAGCCTCAAGCTTTCATCTTTCTTCTTTACAAACAAGGCTAGACATCCCCAAGGCGAAGTACTTGGGTGAATAAATCCTTTGTTCAACAACTCCTGCAATTGCTTCTTCAATTCTACCAACTCAGCGGGTGGCATCCGGTAAGGCCTCTTGGAAATTGGTGTCGTTCCCGGTTGCAACTCGATGGCGAATTCAATATCCCGGTCTGGTGGCATTCCTGGCAATTCATCAGGAAAGACATCTGCATACTCACAGACCACTAGAATCTTCTTCAGAGGTAACTCTGTCATAGAAAAAGCACATGACTGAGTAGAACCTTAACTGGGCAGAATTAAGGCGAAGTTCCCACAGAACGGGGAATTGATTTCCACGATACGACTAGCTCTATCAAGCACTACTTGGTGCAGGGTCATCCAATTAGCTCCCAGAATAATGTCCACATTTTCCAAACCCAAAACAAAAAGGGTGGTTTTGACAATGTGGCTTTCCAGTTGAATAGGCACACTTTGGTTTAATTGATTAGTTGCAATTTTACCCCCAGGTGTGGCTATCATAAATGACCCTTTTGAGTGATAGAAAGGCAGTTGACATTTAGCACTGAACTTTTGGCTAATGAAACTATGAGATGCACCAGAATCAAACAGAATTAAAGCAGGTTGATTATAAACTAAAAAGATACCGGTCATGATGGGGGCTCCCTCAGGTACTTCCTCCAAAGTAATGAAGTTGAGCTTCCCTTGCCTGACTTGTATCTTTTGCTTTCTTCCCTTGTCTTGATTTGGTGCTAGCATCAGCCTCCGCTGATTTCTGGGGAAATTCTTGGCATAGTGGCCCACATTGCCACAAGTGAAGCACTTATTCCCATTGCCCAGGCGGAACTGCTGCTGCTGCGGAGGCTGATTGGTCCTCGGAGCGGGAGCTGGAAAATGAGTGGGTGCCGTCTGCTGCTGCTAAGGTGGCTTGATCACCCATCTGCCTGCCTGCTGCTGAAATCCCCTGCTTTGATTGTGAGAAACAATCCTGAACCTCTGGGCCTGAGCGGGTGGTGCTGCCATTGGTGCCTTTCTCTTCTTCTCTGCCCAATGAGCTACAATACAATCCTCCTAGGAGATGGCCAGGTTGACCAACTCATTGAAGCTATCTGCCCGGACAGTGTTAAGACGTTCCTGCAGCTTGGTGTTGAGACCCCTGCGGAAGCGGTCTCTCTTCTTCTCATCAGAATCAGCATGGTAACCTGCATACTAGCACAGGTCGTTGAAGGCCTGAGCGTACTGCAATACCGTGCGGGTTCCTTGATTAAGTGCCAGAAACTCATTCAGCTTGCGATCGAGAATTCCGGCTGGAATGTGGTGCCCTCTGAAAGCAGTCTTGAATTCCTCCTAAGACACTTCATGATCAGCGTGGAGCATAGCACGGAAGTGGTCCCACCAAGTTCGAGCAGGGCCGCGAAGCTGCTGCGCGGCAAAGCGAGCCTTGGCATCATCAGGGCAGTCTCCCGTGAGGAGGGGAAACTTGGACTCAACGACGCGGAGCCACACGTCGACGTCCAACGGATCCTCTGCCTTGGTGAACAAGGGTGGCTGCGTGCTCAGGAACTCATGTTAGGTTGCCGCTGCCGGAGGTCGCTGATGCTGGCCTCCACCATGCTGCTGAGGGTGGGGCTGGCGCTGCAAGAGCTGTCGCAGAATCTCATTTTGCTGGGCCATCAGCTCCTGCACTGTGGGAGCTAGAGGAGGTGGCGGGGGAACCTGCTCGTTATGCCCGCGACGCTGCCTAGCTGCCATCTAAAAATAGAGATTTTCGCCATTGTTATCCCAACTCACAATTTCGAACGACAAGCTATTATCTCATATGGAAAGAAAATGTCATAATCATAATATTAGGTTCGAAATAAAGATAACAAGGTTACAACATCCCACAGATTTCGAAAGTTCACAAGGGTTACATCAATTAGGGGAAAGTACCCGTAAGCATAGTCCAAAATCTGACATTAACTAAGCTCGCGTAGGTTTCTATCCGCCTAAAGCGTCAAAGTGACTGATCAACCCTGAGTGGTGGAAGCGACACTGGATGCGGGTGAAGGGGGCATCGCGGAGGTAGTCCCATTGGCACCAGGGGCTGGTCCTAACTCCTCGGGAGCCTCTTCTCCCTCGATTCCGGCCTCATTGGCCTCCATTTCCAAGTGGTGCATGTCCAGGTGGTCATTTGCTTCTTCGAGTTCCCGATGCACATCGTGGAGCTGGTTCTCAAAGACATCAATAGTGTTGGCTCGGATCTCCACCTACTGCTCCAAGGTGGTGATACGCTGGCTCAGCCTTTCCACCTGCAAATCCTTCTCCACCAACTCGGAGGATAAGTCAACCACAAAGTCTTCTCGGCTGTCGAGGGTGAGCTTGGTGGTTTGAGCGATGTTAGCAAGGTGTGCCATAGCGTCGCTCTGCAGGGCCTAAAGGCGATACAGCGCACTCATGCACTGAACAGTGACCCTCCCAACCAAGTCGGGATACATTGCCCACACATCTTTTACATGGCTCACACGGTTACACCACATGGGGTCATCCTTCTTCTCAGCAGGGAAGAGTCCCAATGGGTGCATCACCATCTCTAGGGGATGGTAGCCACAGAAAGTTGTCAGAGTCTTCATGGCTGCTGCTTCAGTGGTGTCGTCCGTCCTGAATCCAACCGTCTCGGAGTCAAGAGAACGCTAACCCGGCTGAAGGGGATGAGCCTCCAAAGTCAGCCAAACTCGGGAACAAGGTACTCGATGCTCTTCATAAAATTGCACCGTGTACAAAGGTGGCGTAGGGTAACCGACGGAGTTAAGCACTTCCCACAAGATGGAAGGAAAGCCATCGTGAGAAAGGAAGTCAGAGCTGAAACGAGTGTCTCCTCCACTGGCGGGGGTGGGTGAATTCATCTGCGAAAGGTAACAAAGGTAAAGATTATGGTGGAAGGAAGAAAAATAAAAGAGCCTGGATGGTTTTAAAAGGAAGCGGGTTAGCTCAGTTTTTAATTCCCTTTAGTTTTTTATAATGCATGCATGCTGAAATAAATGTCTCCTCTCCGAATGCAATAGAAGAGGGGTTCCTAGGGCACCCTTCAAAAGTTAAGGATTGGCCCACAGGGCCTACTTACTTAGCCACCTATTTCTCCCACTATCCCTAAGGCCTTTCGTCCTAGGTCTAGCGGTCTAGTCCTGAAGATTCTTACCAGTTTCTAAGCAAGTTTTAGATTTTGAAAATTGATATTCATGGTTTATTGTCCTTCTCTGTTGTGGTATTTGCTCCGATACCAGCTGTGGCAGAACCGCCCGAATTATTCCAGCTTAAGTGCCTAAGTCACGCCTCAGGGGCTATAACACACTTAAATCGGAATAACCCGTCAGTTCCTCAGATCTAGTCTGATAAAGCCACTAAACCAGGATCAAATACCACATACTCACTCGAAGGTGAGTCACAGAAGAAATACAATAAAACAGGAAACCTCAAATTAAAGTACTGAATTATTACATAGATCAGAGTTTTTCAAGTAGCTTGTAAAAGTTCATAAAATAAGATGCAGCAGATAATCGATGTCGTCGATAGCGAGGAAATGGGCAAGGCCTAGCCCACTACTCCTCGTGCTCCTCTCCTGTCGGAGCGGCATCCCACTCGACCGTCCAACCCGGTGGCAGGGTGGTAGGCCAAGTCACACCATCAACCATATCCTGAAGCATACCTGCAAAAATTATGCCACATGCAAGGCTGAGTATACTAATACTCAGCTAGACTTACTCGGTGTGAGGAAACTACTCCTCTACCTCTAGACCATGCAGCTGTTTGGCTGAGGGGTTTGGTTTGCCAAAAGCACTAGCTGTTTCTAAAATCAATTTTTAGCCTTTCGAATTCTAGCATCATTATCTTAGCTAAGTTTGCTCCTTCTAAGCATACATGGTAACAAGCATTTAGTATAATCAACAAATTATCTCATGTAACCTCATTTCACTTCTTACTCAATGTAGTTCAAGGGGTCAAGCATTCTCATTAGCTGTGAGAAGCAGACGATTCGAATCGAGTTTTATCCTTGCAAGGTAAACCTAAACACACGACATGTCAGGGTACTCCGACCCCACACATGTCAACCGTCCCCATCGATTCCCCATTCACGTCCAGGCCTCACCGCATTAGCATACAATGCTCCACTGACCCCGGCTGCCGTCGTGCAGTGACCGCACTTGTACCCACCATAGCTAGCATGTGAGACCCAGTCTCAGGTCGCGTGAGGGATAAAGTCCGTGCCCGGCTTGACTCAGGTACTAGGTTTACCGGTTACCATATTTCCCGACATGTGCTTAGTACGTTCAAACGCTTGACTCAGGTATCCACACATTAATCCTTAATTCCTTTTTCCCGTCTCATGGATAAGGCATCCTCCCTGGATCCAAGTCCATATACTAACATAGATCCCGTTATTAAGATGAATACAATCAATTCCTGACCTCGCGTGAGTGCTAAAAAATCACTCGACTTCTACCGAGATCCTGATTAGCAAGCAGCTACTCGACCTAGCATACTAGTTTCCATCTCAAAAAGGAGTCCTAAGTTCATGCAACTAGAGGTTTCAAGCAACTCCTACACTTAAGTGCACATTACAATCCTACAAGCATTAAGTGTAGTAAAGTACCATATAATAATACGGTTATGCATAAACCGAGGCTTGCCTTCAATAGCTGGGGCTGCGGGGAGATCCTCGATGGCAGCCTCGGAAGCTTGCTCCTGGTCTTCCTCTTGGGCAGTTCCTTGCTCGGGGATGAGCACGTACTCTCCGTCAGCGAGATTACAATCTAATGAATGCAATGAGTAAGATACATGCATGATATTATATGTGCTTTAGCAATTAAACTTTGATGGTGAATGATCCACTTAAATCAGATAGAGTTTAATCTTGCTACTAAAGATTTTTGGTGGTATACTTAGTAATTTAGATCACACTCAGTTAAACTAAGTGGTAAGTCCACTTTGGTGTTCCATTGAACTCTTTTTAATGCCTTAGTGAGAATTTATCAAGATTTCTAGTTGAACTTATTGGAGCGAGGTTTATCTTTCATTTCCTTCCCTTTATTTCCTTTATGTTTTTAGAGTGGGTTTGAACTATAAGTTGTCTTAATGAATATCCAAAAATTCTGTAAACATTACAGTGGCTTCTTACTGGTGTATAATTCTCTGTCCTAAAATGTGGGGCTTAAAGAGTGAAAAGTTCTCTCTGGACAAAATTATCAAATATTAGGGCAGAAGGGGTTCTTTGAACTACAGCTACCATTTAACAGTAGGTTATTCTATAAGACTTATTTTTGATGGTATTTAGATGTTATAACATGACTTTGCACAAATTTCTAGCCATTAATACGTATTAGTTATTTTGCTATGATTTTCTAAAGTTTCTAGCCAAAGGGGTGCTTTCTACTACCACTATATTTGAAAATTATCAAACAACAGATTTCTGATTTTTCCTAGCTTCTTCCTTGTGAAAGAGCAATCATTCTAAAGTTTGGCATATTTTTGCTTAAGGGAGGGCTGGTTGGTAGGAATTATTTGGATTAAATGGCCTTTTCCATGAAGTATGGCAATATGTATTATTTTGCATCTTTCAAATAGGTTTGCATTTTTCTCTGGTGGCCTATCTCATTATTGATCTAGCAAGATTTTATTTGCCCATTATTGCACCATTTTTGGGTTGCTCATGATTTATTTGAAATAGGGCCCAATATCAAGTTTTATTTATTTGCCCTACTTAAAATGATGGGCTGGGGTGGTTATCATTTTTGTAGTGGGGTTTTAGTGGTTACAAGTCCACTGGATTTTTATTAACAATTTTGGATTTGTTTTTATAATTCCAATAATTGTTTTCTAGTTGGAATAATGCTAAACAAAACATTTCACTTTAATTCTGTTCTGGACCAGAGGTCCCTTTATTTTTCCTAGGTTCTCTGTTACTTAAGTAGGCTAGGAAAAATAATTGCACTTATTGTTCACTATTTTCTAGTGCCTTTTTGATTTTCCTATGTTTTGGGCAAAAATGGCTTTTAATAAATATCCCTACTAAATTTTTCAATACTGGGGTTCTCACTATTTTTAAACAGTGTTTAAATGGGGTTTGAACATCTACAAATTTTCTTAGGTTCAGCACAGAAGCATAACTAATTTTCTTTAATTTAATAAGGTTTGGTCAGTTTCTGTATTTAATTCCAAACTCTAAAATTTAGAACAGAAAGCATGAGATTCAGTATTTTTAATTGGTAGTCCATAATATTTAGAATCCAGCAAAATTGGTTTGACAATTTTTGGTCAAGTATTTCTCAAGTTATGAATTTCCTAAATTCTCTGTTTATTAAAAAGATTAAACAGAAATGATTAAATGGGAAACGACTTTGCAACGGGGTCCTTGGCGGGTGTTTTCAAGTTTCCTTAAAGACTAGTCCTTGGGCTACTATTCAAATGTGTCGCTGACAGTTCAGAAAACCCGCTAGGGTTCCTCTAAACCTAACCTGAGGTCCTTCTCCCAAATTAAACAGTACCCACGGCGGAGGAAAGGGCGGAGGGGCTTACCGGCGGCGAGACTGTTCTGGTGAGGTGGCCAACGGTGTAGGGGAGGTCCTGAGGGTCACGGCGATGTGCGGGTCGCCGTCGGGGAAGGTCGGAGTCGGCCGGTCCACGTGCGCAGGCGGGGGAGCTCGGTGGCGGCGAGGAGTCCGGCCTATCCAGGGCACAATTGACCAATCAAATGGGTCAGAGAGCTTCACTAGGGATCAAGGAAGGTGTGTGTGCGAGGAATTGAAGAACGACTCACCGGATCGCTCGGTCTACGCGCGCAGGCGGGCGGCCTAAGTCCGGCGAGGACGATCTTTGCTTTCCGGTGAAGTTCTGTCGGGTCCGAGAGCTTCGGAAGCTTCACAAGCTCTTGGCGAAGCTATCCGAGCGGCTGGCGCGGCTTGGAAGCGACTGGAGTGGGCTGGCCACGGTGCCCGAGGCTCAGGTGGCAATGGCGGGCGGAAGAGAGCTCGCCGGAGCTAAGGAGGGGCGTCTGGCCGGTGAAGGTGAGCACGGGGTGAGGTGAGGCGAGCCCGGGGAGGCTTTATAGGTGCGGGCGAGCACGTCCGAGGGTGGGGCTCTGACAAGCGCTCGGGGCGTGCGCGGGCGAACGCTAGTGCGCGCTCTGGCGCCTGGCACGGCGTCAAGCACGAGGCAGCGCAGACAGAGGTCGAGTTCAAGCGCGGATTGGCTCCAAATCTTTGAGATTATGGCCATGATCCCGTTGAGAGATCTCTTCCTCTGACATTCCTTTATCGTTTGTGTGTGGAGGCTTGCAGGTTTTGCTGACTGGATCAAGAGATAGAGAGGGGAGAAATCGGGTTTGTCTCACTGCCGCGCACAAAGAGAAGATCGTGGGTTTGACGTGTCCAAGGCACGTGTCCCGATGCCATCTTCTGATATGAGGTAGAGGGGTTAGTTAGGCACAATTTTTCAATGGGGTCTTTAGGGATTGAGCTAGGGATCAAGGTGAACACGCTCGGTCTTTGGCTCAAGGGCTGAAATTCAGAATTCTGAATTTCAGAAATCCCTATTGAACCCTCACTTGAGAAGTTTGTTTGGAGTTTTTGTTAAACTATTTTGGCCAAGCTTCCATAATCTTTATTGTAGCCTATTTAGTATATTTCAATGTTTATATTTGGCCTAAGCCATGATTTTATATTTTTCATGGTCTTTTACCCCTTTTCTTTATTTCTACTTAATTAGCTCAATTAGGGTTGGTATTAGGGTTTCAACACTTTTCCCTTTTTGAAAAATCTTATTTGTTTGGAACATGATTCTTTAGATATATACTTAGTAGATCTTTTCTTCTTAAGTTAATTTGATGCTTCATGCTCAATTTGGTTTACATGAAATGTTAATTCTTGGGTTAGCACTGAGAGAAACCCTAGGTGACACTAGGGTGTCACAGTGGTGAATCGTGGTCATGCACGGAGGGCACGACCATCGATGCCGAGCAGACGCACGAACGGGGACGGGCAATGGCATGAGCTGGAGGAAGGGGATGAAGGGGGGGTACCGCTGACATGCGGGGTCCACAAATCAGAGAAACATAGAGAGGGGAGAGGATGACAGGCGGGGTCCATCGATAAGGGGGAGGGGAATGGGAGGGGGCATGACTGGGCCTAGCTTGGGCCGAATACGACCATGGGCTGAGCGGCTGATGGGGTTTTCTCTTTTTCTTTTGTTTTGAAATTTCCTTTTCTTTTCTTTTCTTTTTCAAATAACAATATATATATTCCAGAAATTCAAAATAATCCCAAAAATATTATTAACATTTTAAAATGCATACTTCTCATAAAAAATATTATTTTAACAAATAAGTTTTTCTCTGGAAATTAAATCTAGAAATCGGATTCGCGGATCAAATCAAACAAAATTTGTGATCAGGCATGAATGCATCAATCACTTGGTAAAATTTTATCTGTTTAAGAAATCGTTTGATTTAGTTATATCACTATTTCATTATTCGAAAATATAACTACTTTTCTTTCTATTGGAAATTACTAAATTAAACTGAGTTGCTTTTAATTGATGGGTTTAGGGTGTTACAAGAACCAACTAACATTTTGTCTTGAGATGACCAAACATTTCAAATAGCATGCATCCTACTATTTTAAAGGCTGCACTAAGCAGGAGAGGTTATCCCACAAAAGCCAATAGTGCTAGTATTGAAAGGATATTAGGGAAAGTAATTTGGACTTTGCCCATTTGTAACTCACGGAAAAATGCGAATTCCAACGTTACATGAAAATTGGAGCGGAAGGAAACCGTAATTACCAGGTTTGCTTGGAGTAGTATAGTAGTAGTTCTTTCAGGTATCCTAACTACAACCAAACTTTTCGGTCAATCATTATTAGAAGTATCACCATCTCATGATCTTAAGGAGGTACGTGTTGCTGTAAACTTTTAACCTTGTATAAAAAATAAGGTAATTTTCCGAACTAAGTGGTGAATGTAGTAGAAAAGGCATAATTAATGACCCTACACTACAGTGGCATGATGGAACAATATAATGTAGAAACCAAGTGACAAGCAGAAGAGAGTCAGAGACTCATTCAAGTGATACACACTAATATCAAGGAACAGGTTATATTCAGATTTCAGATTGGGAAGCTATAGAGGTGGTGTATATTACGTTCCTGCACTAGGTCTAGGACCACTAGTACAAAGAAGCTCTGTAGAAGCGATTCATATAACCCATTTACACTAGCGTTTTACAAAACCGACAATGCTAGAGTGCAGTGAAAAAGAATTACTCTATAGGCAGTTATCTAAGAACCACCACTAGAAATCTTTTTCTATTGGCAGTTCAGTTAAGAAAATTGGCAGTGTAAGTCTAATTTCTACTGGCAGTTGATTAGATGAACTGCTACTGGAAATACATTTCCACTGACGTTTTTTAAGACAACTTCCACAGTTATTTTGTTTTCACTTGTGGTTCATTTAAGCAACCGCCAGTAGAAATTTGACTTACACTGGTGGTTTATTTAAGTAGCCGCCAGTAGAAATAGAGAGCTTAATTCATGCCTTTTTTTCAAAATTTTCACCACTAAACACTATTGTATCATGTTCAATTATAAACATCAAAGTATTGTGTAGTCTATGCATGGACAATATATGTGATTTGTCTTTGTTCTCTAAGCATGGTTCTTATTACCATCAATAAATCTATGGACCTCGATTATGTATGATGGATCTAGTCTTGATAAATTATACATCAAAATGGCCTCTCCATATTTACCTATAAAAGTTAGAAGAATGAAATTTACCCCATTAGGTTACCTCAGTCAATAACAACATAGTAGTGAAGAAAAAAACCTAAATTAACAAACCTATGTTTCTCTCTCCATGCAAACACACCATTCATGAAAGATAAAAACATAGTGGATAATTAAAACAAATTGAGAAATAAAGGGAGATTTTTAAAGACAAATACCTAAGTAACGTAATTCAAACACTAACAAAACCCTTTATTTATCTCTCTACATAAACACACAAGAACACACTAAGAAAACAACTAAATATATATTGGAGAAACTAAATTAAGAATTAAACATGAAAAAGGAGAGAGAAGAGACATTATCTAACCATCCTAAGCAACCTCATTTCAGGAAATAGAGACAATAACCTAGCTACTCTTCTCTCTAAAACATGGTGAAACCCTAGATAAAAAAATGTGGCTAAAATTGAGTAAGAATGATCAAAAAGAAGCACAATAAACATAAACTAACCTTTCTTAGCTACCTCATTCCAAAAAATGAAGGTCAAAACATCTTCGCATGTATTTTGTGAAATCTGGTCCTCCACAAAAGCCTCTAATGTAAGGTGGTTGCGAGATAGAGTTCTGCACAGGGACGAAGAAGGGTATTTATACCAGAACCTTCACTGGTGGTTGGTTAGGTGAAGTGCCAGTGTAAATTTGTTTTCACTAGCGGTTCAGTTAATGAAATTGCCAGTGTAAATCATGCATTTCCATTGGCGGTTTCATTAAGTAAACCGCCAGTGGAAATACATTTGCATTTGTGCTTCACTTAAGTTAACCACCATTGAAAATGTATGATGTCCATTAGCGGTTAACTTAAAAAACCGCCAATGTAAATGTGTTTCGTTTATGGTTCTTTGGTCGGACCGGCCGTTTTACTTCCACGGGCACACAATAACTGAAGCCGCATGTAGAAATTAGTGCCCATGCAGGCATAGAGTTGTTTTCTACAAGTGAGTGATTTCTTTATGATTGCCTAATTCGGTCCTTCAAATTCATTAATAGTTGCTGGACATTTGTTGTTATATTGATGCTTATAAATGATTTTCTATCATGTTTATTACTTGATCATTTCTACTTGTGAACAATATGAATTTGTCATTGCGTATATTTGTTAGTGCCTTCTCTAATGTAGATTGGGTAGGCCGGATGCTTGGGTGGACTTTTTTTATGTGGATTGTGTAGGATACTCGGATGACCGATGATCCATAGGAGGATTTGCTGTTTTTTCTTGGTTCAAATTTAATATTCTAGAGCGCTAATGAAACAGAATATAAGTCTTTGGTTAGTGCTACTATCAAAGTAATAAATGTGGGTTCAGAAGTTATTTGAATAACTAAAATTTTCATTGCCAAAGTAGACTGATCGATTACGGTGTGACCTATCTTTATGCAAGTCTAGTTTTTTTATTCAAGGACAAAAAATGTTGAGGTGTATTACGATTTTTTCATGTAGTAGAGTGTCTTGTAAGAAGTAATTAAATATTCACTGGTGTCTACTGAAGATCAAGTCACTAATGTTTTGGCAAGCCCCACGAGGGAAGGTGTTAGATATAATAATTACGAATACCCTAGTAGTTGTAATCCATCTATATTTAGGCGCTAGGAAGAATAGTACCCGGTCAAGATAGTTAGAGATATTCTTTTATATTTTTTGCGTGTAATAAAAGCCTTGGCCAGGTCAATCTTCAATTCTTCCATGTATTTCTAATTAAGACTAGGGTACATTCCTGCTCTATATATAAACATGCAGATTACAGTAGCAACAACAGGTACATGGAAACTATGTGGAACTCGCATCATGCACATACACATATATGTTTTACTTACACTGAGAGTTTTAGATCAGTTATGGAAAACATGATGTACTTCCAAATATTGTAGCGTACTTATGAAACTGGAAGGACGTCCACCGAATCTCATTGAACCAATGTTGGAGACCATTGTATTATTCATGCAAAGATTTTCCTTTTCAGAAAACAGAAGATTGAAGCAAATATGTTGAATTCCTAGAGCAGAAACAGACAACTACTATAGAGAGGATGAGGCTAAACTACTATCTAAATGTCTGAGAGGTCCCTGCCAAGAGACATTATGTTCCTAATAAAAATTAACAAAGATGATACAACTACTTTTTACAGAAGACACAGTGACACAACCCATAGATTCCTCCTTTTATACACCTGTGTTCCTTCACTACATTCGGAGGCGTTATTAGCTGCGATTGAAACCAGCACTGGCTCTTGCACATCCAATTCTTGCAAAACATGGCCCTAAAATCTGCATAGCTGCATATGTCTGCAAAAAGTAGGTGTATATTCACATGTTAAATTCTTACAATCCATGCATCTTTGCTCGATTGAATCATTCACATGAAAATGTCTATCAACAAATAAACAAAACTATAGATATCACTATGAGTTGTTAGTTTGTCAGAGGAAGAAAAAGAGAGAGTCAAATGGTACTTTTTTTCAAATCAAATAAAAAAGCAAATTATACAAGCTAGCAGATGAATAACTGTGAAACACAGATGCATGTATAACTGTATAGATTTGGAAGTCTCCACTCATTGTATGTTAACACCAAACTAATAATCAAATAGAGAAGGAAGCTAGATTTCTCGAGAAATATAATACGAACCAGCAGCAGATGTTTGATCTGACTGCAGCATGAGGGCTAAGAGAAGACAACAGATAATAACATGTTTCATGGCCATCTTGTTTAGCAAGGATAGAATAATGGTAGGACAAAAGGCAGTACACACAAGGATATATATGTATTTATAGATAGCAATAGCACCTAGATGATGCCTTATACTTATCCTAACAAACTAAACTGACACCTAGATGATGCTTTGACTGGCGGGTTCAAGCATAGCATGCAACCACTATATTCACAGTCTAAGCCATTCCGTTTAATGATCCATTTGAATAGAAGTTCTGTCATTCTGTTGCTTCTCTTGAAATTATTCCGAAAATTTTTCGTCAAAAATAACTCGACATTTTTGTACACGCACGTTATATATTGTTAGGATTTATGGGCTAGGCCCAAATTGAGAAAATCAAATAAATCCAAGAAATAGGTGGAACCAAAAGCCCATATAAGTGTATGGCTAGGGAATAGGTGGAACCAATAGCATCATATTGCTAGTTCTAGTGGAGTAGAGCTAGCTTAAATATGGAAGCCACACTCACTCACCAAGTCATGGATGAGAGGAGAGAGTGTGGAGAGCCACACGCGCTCGCTCGCTCGCTCGCCTGGCCGGGGCGGGGCGGGGCGGAGGGCGCGGGCGCACGACATGCGCGTGAATGGTCCGTCGAAATCCGGCCCCTCGCCTTGCGGGGGCGTGACTTCCTTTTGCCGTTTGAATTTTTGGTAACTTGGCTGTTAAGTTTAGAATCCTAACCGATCGCTATAAAATCTAAACTGAACGCGAGATTTTCGCGGGCGGATAAGATTGAAGAGAGCTATCTGGTCGTGGACTCGGCCCTATAAAAGGCGCCTGGCAGCCAGCATCCAATTCATCCCAATTTCGCTTTCGCCTCTCTTCATAGCTGAGCCGCCTTTCCAGTTCCCTTCATCCCGACCGCAGACGTGCATCTGCGATAAGGAGAGCAGGTCTCCGGAACCCTTCGTCTTCTAGATCCTGCACCGGGAGAGGGCGAATAAGGTTTTTGGGAAGCGTCTTCACACGACTGCTCGTGATCTTCTGACCTCGTCGACCCTGCTGATTTCGCTGCTTCGACGTCGTCGACCCTGCTGATTCCGGCGCGCGCCATCTATCAGTATGTCTAATCAGTACGCATCATCTGATTTGACTTTTTACTTCAGTTCTTCTGATTTGGTCATGATTTATATTCGGAATTTAATCTGGACTTTATCTAATTATTCAACAATCCAAAAATCTTATTGTAGACAATTACCTAGTTTTTCTATGGCTGTTTTTGCCGACGCGCTGAAGCCAGAAAAGTTCAATGGTATGCACTTTAAGAGATGGCAAGTCAAGGCCACGCTCTGGCTTACTGCTATGAATGTCTTCCATGTTAGTAAAGGCAAACCTGAGGGTCCACTGACTCCTGAACAGGAGAAAGAGTACGACCATGCCAATACTATTTTTACGGGAGTCGTTCTTAGCGCCCTTGTTGACCGTCTGGTTGATGCGAATATTCAGCACACAGACGGGAAAGTGTTGTGGGATGCACTTACTACTAAGTATGGTGCATCAGATGTTGGCAGTGACCTGTATATCATGGAGAGCTTTCATGATTATAAGATGGCTGATAATCGCTCTATTGTAGAGCAAGCTCATGAAATACAGTGTATAGCCAAGGAGCTCGACCACCTTAAGATAGTCCTTCCTGACCGATTTGTGGCTGGATGCATTATTGCAAAGTTGCCTTCTACATGGAGGAACTTCGCCACATCTCTGAAACATAAGAGACAGGAGATATCAGTTGAAAATCTGATAGCGTCTCTGGACGTTGAGGAGAAAGCTCGGGCTAAGGACACGGGATCTAAAAGAGGTGAGGGCCACTCTAGTGCCAACATGGTTCAAAGGAACCACAACAAGGGCAAAGGAAAGCCAAAATCTAACAAGCCCAACAAAACTACCAACTTCAAGAAGAAGAAGAACAAGGCTGAATTGACATGTTTCGCATGTGGCGAGGCGGGTCATTTTGCCAAGGATTGTCCTGATCGAGCGGATCGCCGTGGCAAAAAGGGCAATGTCAACACAGTGGTAGCTAGCAATGAGGAAGACAAAGGGTATGGTAATTTACCTTTCATCTTCTCAGTATTTCAATCACCTAGTTGGTGGCTTGATACTGGTGCTAATGTTCATGTGTGTTCTGACATTAACTTGTTCTCTTCTTATCAGGTTGCCCGGGTTTCTTCCGTCCTAATGGGGAATGGGTCACATGCTTCTGTTCATGGCACTGGCACGGTGGATCTGAAGTTTACTTTGGGAAAGATCGTGTAGCTGAAGAACGTGCATCATGTCCCTTCTATACGCAAGAATCTCGTTAGCGGAACCCTTCTATGTAGAGATGGGTTCAAGTTAGTTTTGGAGTCCAATAAATTAGTTGTGTCTAAGTCTGGACAATTTATTGGTAAAGGCTATGATTGCGGAGGCTTGTTCCGCTTCTCTCTGTTAGATTTCAATAATAAGTCTGTGAACCATATTTGCGCTAATGTTGATGATCTTGCGAGTATTTGGCATTCTCGTTTGTGTCATATTAGTTTTGGCTCTATGTATCGGCTTGCAACCATGAGTTTAATTCCGAATGTCACCATAGGCAAAGGTTCTAAGTGCCATAGTTGTGTGCAGTCGAAGCAACCTCGAAAGCCTCACAAGGCTGCTGAGGAGAGACACCTGGCACCTCTAGAACTCATACATTCTGATCTTTGTGAGATGAATGGTGTGTTGACAAAGGGTGGTAAGAGATACTTCATGACATTGATTGATGATGCGTCTAGATTTTGCTACGTATACTTGCTAAAAACTAAAGATGAGGCTTTAGACTACTTTAAAATCTATAAGGCTGAAGTTGAAAACCATCTAGAGAGAAAGGTCAAACGTCTTAGATCAGATCATGGTGGTGAATTCTTTCCCAAAGTCTTTGATGATTTTTGTACAGAACATGGCATTATTCATGAGAGGACGCCTCCCTATTCACCCGAATCAAACGGGATTGCTGAAAGGAAAAACCGTCCTTGACTGATCTGGTGAATGCCATGTTAGACACTTGTGGTTTATCTAAGGCATGGTGGGGGGAGGCAGTCCTGACTTCATGTCATGTTCTGAATAGAATTCCTATGGGCAAAGAAGACAAAAACCCTTATGAGAAGTGGGTTGGGAGAAAACCATCACTTTCATACTTGCGCACTTGGGGGTGCATGGCGAAAGTCAATGTACCAATTAATAAAAAGCGCAAGCTTGGTCCAAGGACACTGGATTGTGTCTTTCTTGGATATGCTTCGTGTAGCATAGCATATAGATTTTTAGCAGTTAAATCTGAAGTTCCTGATGTGTATGTTGATACTATTATGGAATCACGTGATGCTACTTTCTTTGAACATATATTTCCAATGAAAGACATTCATAGCAATTCTAGATACTCTTCTGAGATAACTCCTGAACATAGTACACCTATTGAGAGTTTTGAACAACCACATGAAATTGTCCTAGAGGAGGATGACAATGATGCTTCTAAAAGGAGCAAGAGACAAAGGGTTGAAAAATCCTTTGGTGATGATTTCATTGTGTACCTTGTAGACGATACTCCTACTACCATTGCAGAAGCATTTGCATCTCCAGATGCAGATGATTGGAAAGAAGCAGTTCATAATGAGATGGACTCCATTCTTTCAAATGGTATGTGGGAAGTCACTGATCGACCCTATGGATGCAGACCTGTGGGTTGTAAGTGGGTGTTTAAAAAGAAGCTCAAGCCTGATGGTACAATTGATAAGTACAAGGCTAGGCTTGTGGCTAAAGGCTATACTCAGAAAGAAGGAGAAGAATTCTTTGATACTTACTCACCTATTGCTAGAATGACTACTATTCGAGTACTACTTTCCTTGGCTGCCTCGTATGGTCTCATTGTTCATCAGATGGATGTAAAGACAACTTTTCTTAATGGAGAGCTAGACGAGGAAATCTATATGGAACATCCTGATGGATTTGTAGTAAAGGGTCAAGAAAGCAAGGTGTGCAAGTTATTGAAATCTCTGTATGGTCTGAAGCAAGCACCAAAGCAGTGGCATGAGAAGTTTGACACGACTCTAACGTCTGCAGGCTTTGTCATTAATGAGGCAGACAGGTGTGTATATTATCGCTGTGGTGGGGGAGAAGGAGTTATATTGTGCTTACATGTTGATGATATATTGATATTTGGCACAAACATTGATGTGATCAATGAAGTCAAGTCTTTTCTATCAAAGAGTTTTGATATGAAAGATCTGGGAGAAGCTGATGTGATTCTAAACATCAAGCTGATTAAGGCAGATGGTGGGATTACTCTCTCGCAATCTCACTATGTTGAAAAGGTTTTGAAGCGATTTGGCTTCTCTGAGTGCAAACCTTCACCAACACCTTATGATCCCAGTGTGACACTGCGAAATAATAAGAGAATTGGTTTAGACCAATTAAGATATTCTCATATTGTCGGTTCACTCATGTATCTTGCTGGTGCAACAAGGCCCGATATCTCGTTTGCTGTGAGCAAATTGAGTAGGTTCATGTCAAACCCCGGGACTGATCATTGGCATGCACTTGAGCGGGTTATGCGCTACTTGCAAGGTACAATGAGTTATGGAATTCACTATTCTGGTCAGCATGCAGTACTTGAAGGATATAGTGATTCGAACTGGATATCTGATGCAGACGAGCTTTATGCCACCAGTGGTTATGTCTTTACTATTGGTGGAGGTGCGGTATCATGGAGGTCATGCAAGCAGACCATTTTGACGAGGTCAACCATGGAAGTCGAGCTAGCTGCACTTGACACAGCAACCGTTGAGGCAGAATGGTTGCGTGAACTCTTGATGGACTTGCCGGTGGTTGAGAAACCAATATCAGCTATCCTTATGAAATGTGACAATCAGACAGTGATTGCTAAAGTGACGAGTTCTAAGGATAATGGGAAGTCATCAAGACATGTCAAAAGACGATTGAAGTCTGCCAGAAAGTTGAGAAACTCTGGAGTTATAAGTGTGACTTATATTTCAACAGATAAAAATCTGGCAGATCCTTTTACTAAGGGACTACCACGTAATGTGATAGAAATCGCATCGAGAGAGATGGGTATGAGACCCGAATAAAGTTGTCATGGTGGAAACCCAGTCTATGTGATCGGAGATCCCGTGAATAAGGTCCTGGGAAGAACAAGCCATTGGTTAACTGAGGAGAGTAACCTTTGACCCTCTCTAAGATAAGATGCAATACTCTCAAATGTTGTAAGGCAGGTTGGCTTTGTACCTTAATGTGTTCTGTTGGCTTGTATTAGCAAAGATGTTGTCCTGCAGAACATTCTTGAAAGAAGACACCTATATGAGTTAGACTATCTAACGTCGCAGTCTATGAGATCTGGTGATCTCTAGTAAACTCATGAAGAGACCTTGGAGTACGACGTATATGCTCCACCCGAGAAGGGGACTACTGGTAGCCAAGTACTGGTCATGACTTCAAGTGAATCCCATTCATGCAAAACTTGCAATTCAAGGCATAGTCCATTGTCCAAGTTGTGGGTTGGTGTAGCTTGGAGTTCTAGGCGGAAGTTCAACTTAACAGTCTCTGCTGAAAAACTAGTATATTAAACAGTAGTGAACAGTGGCGAAAACTGCAGATGGGCATTTGAGATCTGGTGGGGGATTGTTAGGATTTATGGGCTAGGCCCAAATTGAGAAAATCAAATAAATCCCAGGAAAATCTCAAAAGCCATAAAAGCGTATGGCTAGGGAATAGGTGGAACCAATAACACCATATTGTTAGTTCTAGTGGAGTAGAGCTAGCTTAAATATGGAAGCCACACTCACTCACCAAGTCATGGATGAGAGGAGAGAGTGTGGAGAGCCACACGCGCGCGCGCTCGCTCGCTTGGCCTGGCCTGGCCAGGGCGGGGCGGGGCGCTATAAAATCTAAACTGAACGCGAGATTTTCGCGGGCGAATAAGATTGAAGAGAGCTATCTGGTCGCGGACTCGGCCCTATAAAAGGCGCCTGGCAGCCATCATCCAATTCATCCCCAGTTTCGCTTTCGCCTCTCTTCATACCTGAGCCGCCTTTCCAGTTCCCTTCATCCCGACCGCAGACGTGCAGCTGCGATCAGGAGAGCAGGTCTCCGGAACCCTTCGTCTTCTAGATCCTACACCGGGAGAGGGCGAATAAGGTTTTTGGGAAGCGTCTTCACGCGACTGCTCGTAATCTTCTGACCTCGTCGACCCTGCTGATTTCGCTGCTTCGATGTCGTCGACCCTGCTGATTCCGGCGCGCGCCATCTATCAGTATGTCTAATCAGTACACATCATCTGATTTGACTTTTTACTTCAGTTCTTCTGATTTGGTCATGATTTATATTCGGAATTTAATCTGGAATTATTCAACATATATAGGGTGTGTTTGATCCTTATGATGTTTGGTTGGCTAGGTGTGGTGAACCAACTTTTATTCTTGATAGGTAGATGAAATCACACTAGTTAACCAATGTTACTTTTCAACTTTAGGTGGAAACAATTACTGATATAATAATAAATGACAATGGTTTCTAATATTGTGAATGTAGTTATAAACAAATAATAAAATATTGCTCTAATAAATATTTATTAACGAAAAATAGACAATTGCTCGTAATGAATAATAATTGTTAAAACAACAAAATAGATCAATTGTACAAGGTTATCAAAGTGAATGCCTTCTATACTAGTTTTGACTAGACAAGCTCATCCAATGTGTAGCACAATACTCCCTTTACCAAACTAGTAAATTTCTCGCGATTGGTGTGAGACTGTGCTCAATATGTTTACACATATAAAAGGCAATTCGGCCAAGATGTTGAACTAGTCATAACTCAAAAATCGAGTAATGTGAGTTCCATGTTTGTAGTGAGCGATTGAGGGAACTGATAGCTACGTGAGTGCGTAGAAGTCAAGACCACAATGGAAAATAGAAGAGAACTGACGGACATGTGCACGAAATTTGTTCTTCCCTTTCTTGATTCTTCATATGTAAATTGTTTTAATTACAAACTAATTGAAAGGAAACTCACAAAAAGTATTTTCGAGGTCTACTTTAGAAAGTTTGTGTTTGAAGAAAGTGGTGCTTATTACTTATTGTTGCACAAATTAAAATGGTATTAAACAAAATGTGAAATATGTGGCAATAACATCGCTAATGGCTTGAGGTGCAACAAAATAGTTTTCATTGCAATATAAAATCTGTCTTCACCAATCTCACACTCCGTGAAAAAATTCTAGCAATCTATAATCAGAAGCATATCAGCTCAGAAAACAGGCCCCGTTTGTTTCCTTTCATTTTGAGGAATTAGAATCTTACTAATGGAATAGGCTATTTTTTAGAATATGACATTCCACCACTTTCCAAAGTTATCATATAAGTCTATCTCAAATTCATGGGGTGAGAGATGGAAATTGATTATATAGATTTACATGCTAATTTTCCGATGTATAACGTATAGCACACTCTTCTACTTGCGTCTCTATAACATAAATGTACTATATAACTATCTCTCTCATATGATTTAGGATAATATATAAATATATTACATATATAAATATATAAACTTAATTAGTTTTATCTAAATTATAATTTTTAAAATGGAATTCAATTCCGACGAAACAAACGGGCCTAAAGAAATTCGGAACTATACATGACTGATAGTTCCTTTCGTTTAACACAATGTGTTCAGTGTGCAACGTATAATCAGGATTTTCTAATAGAGATACCACACTAAGAAAAGAACCAACTAATATTTTGTGTTGAGATGACCAAACATTTCAAATAGTAGGCATCATTGAAAGCAAAATTTTCTATATAACAAACGCGGACGGAAACCGCGCCCTCCGTTCGGCCACGTTAGCTTAATTAATTCCTGTCGTCAGATCGTGAATCAACGTTGTACATCAACCTTAGCGAGACGTTGCGCTCGCCTTCGGGTGCGTGCTGGAAACATCCAGAACGCGATTAAAAAACAAAACAAAGGGCTGATACAAAAACAAAGGGAGAAAACACCACCTTCTAGGTGGGTGAAAGAGCAGACGCGGAGCAGAGGCGCACCCGCGCGGAGCAGAGGCGCAGAAGGCGATGCAGGTACAGAGGTACTTCTTCATTGACGCCTTGCATTTTCATCCCCTCCCACCTCCCGTTCGAATTCGCGTCGGGCCGTCACATCCCAGTTCCACCTCCTTCCTCGGGCCACCGCATCCTAGCTGCCTCTCTTGCTTCTTCAGCAACGGTGCATTCAGCCATACTGCCTACTGCGCCTCCTCTCACTCCGTCAGGAACCAGTTCGTCGTTTTCACCACGCGCGCGCAGGGCGCGCACTAGCTACTAGTGTTATTGAACACTTACCAGTTGATAGGAACTGACTTTTGCGAGGATATGAGCATTTGACAAACCAATGCAAGACAATAACCTCCATCTCAGTTGCAGCCGGAGAGGTTATCCAACCGATAGGTGACTGGATTCTAAGCGAAGCTACTCGTCACCCGTAACTTTGGAGGTGTCGGTTAGTTGACACATGTATTCACTTGTACCTCGTGCGATTCCTTATGCGTGTACTTTCGTGCGTTCTATATGGGACGCACCGACGCCCATAAATCGATTCATGACTATGTGTAGTACTGTTGTGTGTACCTTGAATTTCTTTCTACATCTTCCTGTGGTGGCATAGAATGCGCGTGGTAAGGTATGGTCGACCCTCTATTGGACGTGCCCTGTGTATTTATGGTCCATATGCTTTTTTATTTAAATGTTGTTTCTCTATTGCTCCCTCCGGGTAACAGATTGTTATGGACTTGGGTGTTGCTTAATGGCCCTTGTGCCTCCTACCTCGCCTATAATCTGGGTTAGTGGGACATTCAGGCCTACAAAGTTCTTTTATTGAGCTAGCAATGAAGCTAGTACCGGATGCAACTTGCATCATATCTCTCTTACATTTATGAACTAGCAATTGATCCAATCCATATGTGTGATCTCCCCTCATCTGCTTGCAGCTGCATTCCACCAATGGTCAGATTGATGCATAAATCATCATGTGTGTGGTGATTCAGGATAAACTAATTGCCTGATTAGGTTTTGGGTGTTGCCAATTTATCTGCATAAGTTTTTGTATTGTTGTCATACATCTCTATAAGCTTTTCTAATCTACATAGGCTTTTCTAACTCGTTTGAATAGAGAATAAATTAACATCTTGTGAAGGATTGTTGGGATATATAATAGTGCAAATGTAGTTCAAGCGACCTTTTGGATCTCCCTGCAATTACTGATTAACTAGACATATAACTCATATTTACAAGAAGGCAGAAAATGATGCAAAATCTACGCGGCCTTTTGGATCTCACTAATTGTCAGCACGTCTGCTTCTAGCGAAGTTCTAGAGAAGGTATGTTCTTTTGATAAATGCAAAATCTAGCATTATTTTATCATTTTTTACACATTTATATGACTTTTGTGATATGTCACATTGTGAAGTGTTCAACTGTGTCTAACTACTTAGTATTGCCTTCTCCTTTTTGTTGTACAGGAAAAGATGGAATGAAACTCAAATTTTGGTGGCGCTATAAGTGTGGAGATTTGAATTCATATATACTTAGTTAGGCTCAAAGTTATCGCAAATAGTTGATGACCAAGTTTTTCCATTAGTATTTTAGTTTGGATTTAAAGTACACTTATGTATGAGTTATTGACAATGCTTATTTATGAGATATTGAATGATACTTATCTATATTATATTAATTATAATGTTATTAAATATATGTGTGTATGTATATTTCTCTTTCAAATTATTATACTGTGGTATCTCAAAAATGATTTATAAATTAAAGAATGTAAAAATAAGATGGTTTAAATCTTAATAAGACGGTTTCTAAAAACATCCAATATGAGTCATCTAAATAAGACGGTTTCTAAAACGTCCAATATAAGTCATCTAAATAAGACGGTTTCTAAGACGTCCAATATCAATATCCTAAATAAGATGGTTTTCTTGTTACAAGCGTCTATTATTATAGGATTGTAACACCCTGATTTTGGGGTATAAAATTTCTTTCTAAATATCACCCAAAATCAGGTGTTACTCTTCTTTTTCTCACTCTAGGTTTTCTTTCTCTCTAGATTCATTCTCCCTTTTTCCTTTTGGATTAGAGATAGTCTAAACTAGTGGAGGTTAATTATTTATTTTTGCCAAAACCTTATGAGTCATGACATGTTGCATCATGCTGAGTTTAAAATATTCTTTGAAGTGTTGCACAAGTTTGAATTTATTTGAATTTGAAACCTACTTTGAATTTGGATTTGAAAAACCCTATAGAAAAAGAAATGGAAAAGGAATTAGAAAATTCAGAGAAAAATAAAAAAGAGAAAGCAGCCCAGTCGGCCCACTAAGCCCAGCCAGGCCGCGCGCCCGCGCGCCCGTGCCGCCTGACAGACGGACCCCGCCTATCAGCGGCAGTTTTCCCTCGTGCGTGCCCTCCCTCTCTCGCTCACTGCCCAGTGGGGCCGATCTATCGGAGCAAGTTTCCTTCACCCGCGCGCTCTCTCTCTCTTTCTTGCGGGCCCGGATCGCCAGTTGCCGAGCCGTTGCCCCCCGCGCCCCTTCTCTCTGCGCCGTGGGCCAGCCCTATCAGTTCCTCCCCCTCTGCGCTCGCCATGGACGGGCACGTGCGCACTCACGCACGTCGCCGGATTTCTCGGCCACGATGCCCGCCCACGCGCCCAGCTCCCTTCTTAGAGCCCCGCCAATGCCCCGCGCACGCCCCTCGCCTCATTTCGCTCAACTTCACCCTCTCTCGCGCTCTGCTCACGCCGCCAGCCGCCGCTGGAGACCCGCGCCCATGTTCCCGGCCATCCACTCGCCTAAGACCGCTCCAAGCCTCCCCGAGTTTCGCCCTGAGGTGAGACACCCGTCCCCATGCCCAATTTCCCCTATTGTGCCCTGTGTTCGGCCAATTTCGCCTTCGCCAGTGCTCGGCCGTGGCGGTCCGCCGTGTTCGCGCGGTGGCTAGCCGATTTAGCCCGGTCTAGTTCACCGGAGTATGTCCCTGTGTCGCCCCTGCCTCTACTGAAGTTAGCCAAGGCCTTAGCGCGCCTTAAGTCCCCTCCCCGTGGCCGGAATGGCTCACCGGAGTTACTCGAGCCCGCCCGAGGCTTTCTCACCGCCGTTCTCCCCTCTCTGCCCATGGATTCATGGCCCCTTCCCCGCCATTGAGTTCGCTATGGCACCCTCTTCCTCTCTGCCCAACTCCGGCGACCCCAGACCCCCCTAGCTCACGCCTGCCTCAACTCTGGCGACCTCACCGCCGCGGAGAGGAGCAGCGCCGCCCGCAGCCGTCTGTTTTTCCCCCGGTCTGATCCCCTCCGTCCGATCCTGATCGCACGGCCCGAACCGCGGGTACCGCTTCGCGCACGCACGCCCTGCGCCCTTGGCCCACCTGTCAGCGCCCAAGTCCTCTGGTGTTGGGCCCGCTCGGTCAGTGCGCCCTCCCCCTCTGCCGCTGACGCCCCTGGCCTCGCTTGTCAGCCGCTCCTGCGTCGTGGGCGTCTGGTCCCCTCCGTCCGATTCAGATCGAACGACTCGGACCACGGATAACGCTTCGCGCACACGTGCCCTGACGCCCCTGGCCCCGCTTGTCAGCCGCGCCTGGGCGCCCGCACCCGCGCGATCTAATCTCAGCCGTCGGTTTCTGATCCAACGATTGAGGGAGCCCGATACCCCTTCGCGTGGCTGTTTTGCTTAAGAAACCCCCTAGTTTTAGGAAATCAACTCGTCGTCCTCTATTTTAGCGCATAGGTCCCTGGTTTGTTTTAATTAGACCCCTGGACTTTTATTTAATCACAAAATTAGCCCTAATTTCATATTTTGAATTCCCAAACTTGTTTATTTCATAACTTTTCCATATGAACTCCAAATTTAATGATTCAAATTGCAAAATGTTCATAGAATTATTCTCTGTTTAAATAAAATGGTTTCACCTACGGTCTGCACATTCTAATTTTTATGATTGAATATGAACTAATATAGATGTAGTTTTATTTATTTAATAAAATAAATGAAAGGAGAACCTTAGAGATTTAATCATGTTTAAACATGTGAGATTAATGATAGGTATTGCATGAGTTCACTTCCGTTCTAAATTTTAGGTCACAATAAAATAAGTTGAACTATGTTCATGTACTTGAAAGTAACACTTAGGGGAAATAATAATCTATTTTCAAATAAAGTTAATGTATGTTATAGTTTATGTTATACTTTGAATTCATTATCCCTTATGTAGTATTGTGTCTTTTTAAGATGTTTTCCAATGTTTGTACATGTTTGGTGTGATGTTCATTTGCACTTTCCAAATGTATTGAATGCATGCTCGCTTTATTTAGACAACGAGCAGTCTGAGGTTCCTGAGTGTGTGGTTGGAGACCTCCCTGAACAGCAACCTGGTGAAGGCAAGCGTCCTCTGACCTATTATGTCCTAAAACTTTATGATTCACTATCCCGCATTACTTTGTGAAACCTAAGGATTGACTAGTCTGTATTCACTTATCCTTGTTTACCTTTTGGGTTATCATGGTTAGCATGTTGCTACTACCTTAACTTAATCAATGAACATGATGTGAACATTTATGATACGATACTGTTATCCTGATTATGTGGATGATCTTGTGATACCTTAGTGGGCTCAGGCATTTTTTCTGAGTACCTCTCTATAAGGACCTGTTCGTGGAGTGACCACACGGGATAACAGTACAACCATGAGGGTGGAATGGGACGCCCTTAGCTGATTAATTAGATGAACCTGGGGGTGTAGTTGGCTTTGCCGGAGGGCCATCAATGGGGACCAGGGCGTAGTGCTCGCTCTGCCAAGGTTGGGGTGCAGAGGTTCTTTCGATTTGGTTTTGTTAGTCACCCACCTTGGGGAGGTGTACTGCGTTTGTACGACTGACGAAACCTAACGACCAGCTATGCACCAGGGGAGTCTTTGTAAAGGCTACATAGTGTATCCCTGGCCATTCACCTTGGTAGTGAAGATCAGGTCTGTACAACCCAGGCTGAAAGGGATCACGACTTGTGGGTAAAGTGTACAACCTCTGCAGAGTGTTAAAAACTGGTATATCAGCCGAGCTCATGGTTAAGAGCAGCCTTGGGATCCTCTTTGATTAGAAAAACTTTGGATACTTTTATGATGATGGTTAATAATGATGTTATAAAATCTGATCTATGGTATTTCTTCGTTTGAGGAGGTACTTCTGGGTAATAACTGGGTTTATTACTAAAACTTGGCTCTACTAATAGTAATAAATACTTGACCAACTAAAAGCAACTGCTTGACCTCAAACTCCACATACAGCTAGTCCACTTTTGCCAAACGGGACATTTGCTGAGTACGTTGATGTGTACTCACCCTTGCTTTACAAACCACCCCCACCCTAGGTTGTCCCCAGTGTACCCAATGCTCAGGAGGTGATGCTGGCAACATGGATGACTTCGAGGAGTTCCAGGAATATGACGAGTTCTAGTCCTTTCTTAGTGGCAAACCTCCAGTCAGCTGCCTGTGTAGGCTTAGCATCTACATTTCGTATTTCCGCACTTTGATAATTATGTTAAAAACAATGGTTATGTAATAGACTCTATGGATGTCTTGGACATCTTGATGTAATAAAGTACCTTTCCACTATTTATTTCGAGCATTGTGTGATGATGTCCAATTATGTAATCGTTGTGTACGTGAGTTTCTGATCCTGGCACGTACATGGTTCGCATTCGGTTTGCCTTCCAAAACCGGGTGTGACATAAGTGGTATCAAAGCCTTGCTGACTGTAGAACCGCTAACCTAGACTAGAATGGTCGACTTAAGGACTATAGACCCTTACTCTTACCTTGATCTTAGAGTCTTTTCAAAAGTTGGTCATCTTGACCAACTCTATGTTATTTACTCATCTCAAAAAGTTTTGTCTCACTTTTCTATCTGTTTACTTTCTGGTCTCCTAGTTCTACTCTTACTATTGTGCTTACGATGTATTTTGTAGATGGCCCGTATCAGGTGCACTGTACGTAAGTCTGTGATCCCCTTTTTGCCTTCCCGCCTGGCGGAGCGTCCCCTGCTTCGCACGGTGCCAGGTCAGTCCAGTCACCTGGAGAGACTGCATCGTCACCTGCACGAGGAGAAGGAGCACCGACGCCAGGAGCAGGAGCAGCAGGACTCTTCCCCTCGCCTCAGCGGGAGGTGGAGTCTGAGAGGCCGTCTTCCCCTGAACCTTAGCCAGGGATGCCCCCTGCACCACCTCAGGGCATCCCGGCTGCTGGTGGAGACCCTGACAGAGACGGAGACGTTGACGACGCTGGTGGCAGTTCGAGCCACGGCATGGAGCTTTCGGAGGAGCCAGAGCCGGAGGGATGGATCGCTAGACCCATCACTCGTGACGCCGTTCACAGGTGTTACTTCCACGACGTTCTCGATACCCTGTTGCGTCGGGCCTTCGACCGACACACATGGTCTATCGAGTATCGTTGTGTAGTCTACCAGCATCGTCATGGGCTATACCTGGACTAGTGGGAGGCTACTTGTTTGGTGCGCCGTCCGGACGATGATCTCCAGGGTGCAGAAGCCATCTCAGAACACTATTCGATTATTGAGAGGGATACTGCCGAGGCAGCCATGCAAGATGCAACACGACAGACACTTTCTCAGTATTGCTCATTGTTCAGCGGGGTAGCTGATGGCCTCGACCTGAAGTACTACCCATGTCGTTTGACTGGCAGTGCTGGAGGTGTGATTGCCTCGCCAGTTGGTGAGGGCAACCCCAGGCTGAACAGCATGGTCAACTTGGCTGTCGTGCTCAACACAAAGTTGGACCACGCCCTTGATGAGTTGGGCAAGGTTCGGGCGAAGGTTGCAGAATTGCGTGCTGAGTGCGCAGCACGCCACTATTTGGATGGTGGTTCTCCTGCCCCTGTCGGGATTCAGCACCATTACCGTTCACCGCCCCGTGGTCGCTTCGATTATGGTACCCTAGACTACAGGACCCGGATAGATTTGGATCCCTAGATCGACAGAGTTGGAGTCTGTAATAATGCTTAGTTCAGTGTCTCAGTCTAGTCAATCTTAGTTAGAGTTAGTTTGCTTATTTTATGTTGGATGCTTGTTATGATGGACATGTACTGAAGTTGGATCTTTGTAATGATTGTCACCAAGGTGTGGGTGTCCCCTGCAACTTGGTGTAGTTATTAATAAAAGTAAGTTATTTAGTTGGGTAATCCATTTATATCCACTTTCCTCTTTATCTGAGAAGTTGTCAGTGAAGATGATCAATTGTTCAGTGCTGTGAAGATTTCTGTATATATTTTCTTATGCTGAAAGACTACAGAGTCAGATCTGATATGTGTGTGATTCCAACAGATGTCTAAGAACATGCGCAGAGGTGCGAGGCGTGCACAGCCAGAGCAGCAGGCACCCCAAGAGGAGGCAGCTCCGCAGCAGCATTTGCCACCGCCACCCCCGATGACCATTGAGCAGATGTTCTTGATGCAGACCCAGGCAGTTCAGGCAATTGGTCAAACATTAGCAGCAATGCAGCAAATTCAGCAGCAGCCACCACAACCTCAGCCTCTAGTGCAACTCCAGATGCCTCAAGTGCCCAGAGACAAGCGGGCAGAGTTCATGAGGGGCCATCCCCCAGTCTTTGCCCACTCTGCTAATCCCATGGACGCTGAAGATTGGCTGCATACCGTGGAGCGTGAGTTGCACACTACCCAGTGCAACGATCGTGAGAAGGTGTTGTATGGTCCCCGACAGCTGAGGGGAGCAGCACAGTATTGGTGGGAGTCCTACCTCGCCACCCATGCCAACCCTGAAGCCATCACTTGGGAGGAGTTAAGGGATAACCTCTGTCGCTACCATGTGCCTGAGGGACTGATGATAGTGAGGAAGGAGGAGTTTCTCGCCCTAAAGCAAGGTCCCGTGTCCGTCAGTGAGTACAGGGACAAGTTTCTGCAGCTGTCGTGTTATGCCCAGAGGATTTCAACATGGATGCCAAGAGACAGTACCGCTTCTTGAGAGGATTGGTTGATCCCCTCCACTATCAGCTGATGAACCACACCTTCCCTACCTTCCAGCATGTAACACTCCTGGTGTTACTGCCACTAAAACTTGAGCATAACATCATGAGCATCAGCATATCATGTGATTGTTACCCTTAGAATGCATTCACTAGGCAAAAATTTCAAACAAGTTGTATTGATGTGACTAGTCATGGGTAAAAACCCTAGAATAGGGTACTTAACCCTAAACTGGGCTTAAAAGAGTAAACAAAGCCTAAATAAGAGAAAACTTCAAAACTCATTAGTAATGATCATAAAATGTCACCACTAATGGACTTAAGTGGCATCCAAACCCTATAAGTACCAGAAACCCTAATAGACACCTGGAAAACCCTGGATTGAAACCCTAGGGGTTTTATGTAAATGTTGCACACTTTTGGACCTAAGTGCAAAAACGATGGAATTAGGGTACCTTAAGTCATATGGTTCACATATTTGAGGGTTTGCAAACCAGACCTTGAGATTTGGGCTCATTTGCAAAAAAGGCCACTCTAGTGCTCATGTGTGACTAAGTCTAAAAATCAGTCAATATGGCTGACTTTGGAGCCCTACATCTCAGGATTCTTGAAGTTTTTTCTCAAAGTTAATATAGAAAAGTTGTTGAGCTATCATAGGAGAACATGTTTGATTAAGTGACTGAGCACTGGTGCTGCATAGAAATTGGAGTAAAATAAGCCCAAAGTCGGGCTATCATTCAGCCTAAAGCCTGAGTTCTGATTATCAGTGTGTAGGATCAACTTTGGAACCATGTGGAGCTCGGTTTAATGGATGTTTAGCAAAAGTTCCTGTGACAAAGTTAAAGCTGGATTGATAAGCTACAACGTTGATGCAGAGTATTGATCTAGTCACCACACAAAATCTAGAGAGAATTCGCACAAACAAGCTCTGTTAGCCCAACTGATGAAGCCTCTGATGGTACAGTGGCAAAAAAATCTATAGATTCCGTGAATCTCGCTGCCGGTGACCCTTCACCGCGATTGACGTCGATCGTCGCGATTCGTGCACCGTGGCTTGCAGATAACTGTGGACAATGAAAGATCTCAACTCAGGAAAGGAGTACAGACTTATCGCCGGACTATTCATTGTGACACTTGTCGCGCATTGGACAGAGGTGTCCTCGTCGGAGTTTGCTGTCGATCGTAGCCATGCCACGTGCTTAGAAGAACTACCACGTCGCAGTAGATATCCGTAGCAGGTCTGTTCGTCGCCGGAGACATTACCCCGGGTGACGCCACGATAGTTCACGCCGGTGACTCACCTCTCCCCTCGGCCGCCGGTCTCCCCCTTTAAAAATTGGACACCACCGCTTAGCGCCCTTATAAATTGACGACACGGTCTGCTTCGCTAAGTTATCACCAAGCCAAAGCATCCATCACTGCCCTCGATTAGCCACTACAGCCGCTGAATTTGGGTTTTCCCCCAAATTGGTCGACTGCGTCGCCGTGAATCACCTCATCGCGGCTAGCTGCTCCCAGGTCCGCACCCACCCTCTGTGTTCATGTTTTAGCACCCTCGCATACTTGTGATGCTTATTGACTCAACTAACTGAGCTTGACGGCATCCACTCGTCGGGAATGCCTAGATTTGGTCTCGGTGATTGCGGTCATCGTGGGAAGGCAAATCCAGGGCCGGATTAATCCAATTAGAGCTTGTTCTAGACTTATTTCGGTTCAGTGATGCTTGCCCAGTAGTTAATTTGGGCAGTCGCCGTTGTTCTTGGCTGGTCCAAGCAACAGGATGGTCGGCGGTGAGCGCGTCGTGGCCAAGGGGTCGAGTTAGAGAAGAAACAGAAGTCGAGGGACCTCTGTGCAAATGTGAGCGAGACAGAGGAACAGTGGTGATATGACCACGCCATTAAGCAACATGTTACAACCCCCAAGTCATACTACATCAACTCAAGTACAACCAACATCATCACCAACCCAAGTCCTTGATGGACCAATTACACGTAGCCGAGCTAAGAAGCTACAGCAAGAGGTGCACGCGCTACTTTATGAATTTCAATTAAATACTAATGAGAACTTTATGCTACCTAAGTCGTGTATGTTGATATTACTTAGGTTCACCAAAGAGGAAGGACAAAACATATCAAGGGCAAATCAGCAAGAAGAGCTATGTCCGAGTGAGTCCAGCGCTACAGAACCGTCCAGAAGAAACAGTCATATCTTTTGATTCCCAAAAGCTATGAAGGCCCATAAGTACTTTTTGGAAAGCTCTTGAAGTCTAGTTTCCAATGCTTCTAAAGCCGACTTAACCACATCTACCAGAAAGGCAGCCGACCTACTTTAGTGCTGACTGGTCAGAAGGTCAACAGTCTGCTTGATAACCAAGTTTTCGTATTAAACTGCATCATTCTACGAAGTTTCATTAAGAATGCTATATATGGTGAGAAAGCTTATCAAGTTAGCTTTCCAATGCAACCAGTCCCACGTCATTTGAAGATTCCTAGAAGAAGTTATTGTCAAAATACTGAAGGCTGCGCAGAAGTCAAACAGACACACGGAAATCAGCTCTGCAGATCTCCCGAAGAGGCTCCTTCACATTAGCTCGTGAAAATACTTTTGTTTTGTGTTTATACCTCGCTAAGGCTGGTTGTTACTAGTATAAATACCTCCCTATGTCTATGATGTAAGGCAGCTTATGATAATCTAAAACAGAACCCCTTTGTTCAGCTGTGTGCTAACAAATATTGAGAGTGATCTCTACCCCTTTGCTCTTGTGAATTCCTTCGCGGGATTGCAGAAGCGGCGGCTTCATCCGCTCCCAATTGGTGCTCCTACTCCCTTCGAGGTCTCCTCGATTGATTGTAGGCTGTGTTGGTTGGTTCTTTGAGAGTGTGGTTGGGCGAATCCTCGATTCAGGCTGCCGGTTAAAGACGATGGTTGGCTTCGAGTTTTATTTATCAGGTTGCACTAGTTATCGCTGCTTGCAGCAAGTTATCTTGGCTTCTTTGAAGCTAGTTATCTGAAGATTGATCCTACGTCGTGAAGATCGGGCATCGTGACGCATCATCTTGTATCAAAGCCTCAGTTGCCACGGTAGGATTCTTTACCCTTAGCTACATATATTTTATGTTCGTCCTATCCACCAAAAAGCCATAAAATATTTTGTCATAGCCCTTTGTTTCAATCTGTTATTCCAGTGAGTTTTGTTAAGTTTCAGTCCTTAGAGTCTTTGTTTAGTTGCTGGTCACTCTATCCTTTGTGTTTCCTTTGAGCCTCTTATATATATCTGAAAATATCCACAAAAAGAAAAATCTGAAAACCCTCATCATTTCCTTCGCGTTAACTTTGATCCTATTTAAGTTATAGCTGCTGGTTGAGTTCTTTGTTAAGTATTATAAAGTGTGCAATATCATATCAGATCTCTGTGTTTAGTCTATAAAAAAGAGCATCAAAAAAAAGAGAAGAAAGAAAAGTACCAAAGAAAAGTGTTGAACAAGATTGTGAAAGAAAAGTAGAACAATCAGTTTGTTTATGTGCATAAGTGCTGAAAATTTTATCAAGTTGTTCAACCAGTTTGCTATTGTCATTTGGTGCAAAATTTTGGTTGGATCTGATTGCAACACTTGCATTCCAATCATACTCCTTGTCTGCATCAAATCTGAAATTTCTTGCGCGTGTGTTTGATCTATTTACATCACTCGAATCTTGTGGTCAGCACTAGGCAGGGAACTTCTAGTCGGATGGTTATTTAACTTAACAACAACTAGAATTCAGATTGTATCCCTTGTTTATTAATCCCCACCAAGCTCCACATATAAGCCATCGTAATCGATACTCTGGTCTTGTATTCGCTTAACCACCACTTTCTTGTTACCACCACACATTTTCTTGCAACCCGTAGGGAACTCATAAGAGCTTTGGTTGGTAAGAGTGGTGAGGTTGTGAGATTCTATATAGCTTCATATTCCACCTATATTTGTTGCCTTGTTGCCACTAACTTTGCAGGAAGATGGATCCCAACGTTGAAATTGAAGAATGTGTCACCCTAATACAATTCAATGAGCTCAAACAAAGCATAGAAGCCAAGCAAGATCTGTTGGCACAAGATCTTCAGATACTTATGGCTGAAATCAGAGGTCGTCGTCGACTCCCCGACGGTGTAAGAAACCATGATGAAGATGGGGAAGAAGATGAAGGAAATTATTCTAGAAGAGCAAGTGAACATGGGAGGAGAAATCAAGGTGCTGCATATGGTAGAGGAAGAGGCCGGAATCGAAGAAATAATGACAATGAAGAATCTGAATTCGGGGATGATCAGTCTCAACATCGCTATGGTCGTCGTCATCATAGAGGCGTCAACCAAGAAGAGAGATTTGGGAAACTTAAGTTTACCATGCCAAAATTTGATGGTAGATCTGATACTGAAGATTATTTCACATGGGAATTGAAAGTGGAGAAAATCTTTCGCCTACATAATTATTCAGAGGAGAAGAAACTTGCAATGGCATCTCTTGAGTTTGAAGGATATGCTCTGATTTGGTGGGAGCAACTTCTTCGTGATCGTGAAGAAGATGGAGAGGACCCTATTATTACTTGGCAAGAGATGAAGCGAGAAATGAGAATTCGTTTTGTGCCGAAGCATTATCGGCGTGATCTTTTTGATAAATTGCAGAATTTGAGGCAAGGAAGTTTCTCTGTTGAGGAGTACTATAAGGAGATGGAGAAGGCCATGATTAGAGTCAGTGTGTATGAAGACGAAGAGCAAACCATTGCACGTTTCATGGCTGGGTTACACCGCAACATTCAGCGTATTGTTGAGTTTCAGCCGTACCAAAGTCTTATTGATTTGGTACATCAAGCCACCAAAGTTGAATGCCAGCTGCAACAAGATGCTAAGAGTAGCAAGCCCTTGTCATATGGTGCACGAACCATGACTAGAGGAAGCAAATCGATCTCAAGGTTTACTGCTGCATCCTCAGCAACAAAAGGTTCAACTGGAGGCTTGCGATCCAATATTCAAGGCAATTCTAGTGGAAAGAATGGTGCTGCTCCAAACACGAGTTATAAACCAGCAGCATCCACTTCAACATCAGTGGGTTCAACAGCCAAGAGTAGTGGTATTCAGTGCTTCAAGTGTGGAGGTCGTGGCCATGTCATAAAAGAGTGTCCAAATAATCGTGTGATCCTTGTGACTGATGATGGAGAATATACATCAGCGAGTGAAGAGGAAGCTGAAGCAGGAAATCAAGATGACATTGATAAATCTGAAGAACATACGGGATGTGAATTTGAGCATGGTACTACTCTTGTGGTTACACAAATCTTGAGTGTTCAAATGAAAGAAGCTGAAATTGGACAGCGACATAATCTTTTTCAAACGCGAGCCAAAGTGCAAGACAAAGTAGTAAAGGTGATCATTGATGGAGGGAGCTGCCATAATCTTGCAAGTCGTGAGATGGTTGACAAGCTTGGTTTGAAGTTGCAGCGACACCCTCATCCATATCATGTCCAATGGTTGAATGAATCGGGAGATATCAAGATTGGTTATAAGGTGAAAGTTCCGTTCAAGATTGGAGAATATGTTGACACGGTGGAGTGTGATGTTGCACCCATGTCTATTTGTCACATGCTACTTGGAAGACCTTGGCAATATGACCGATATTCTCAGCATTGTGGAAGAACAAATCAGTACACGCTAGATCTGAAAGGGAGAAAGTTTGTACTCAAGCCTATGACCCCTCAACAAATCATGGCTGAACATTTACAAAAGAAAACTGAAATTAGTACAGCCAGTAGAGGAGGAGAAGAGCAAAAGAAATTGAGTGCCATCCACAATTCGGTGAGCGAGTGCTACAAGCCAAATTCAAGAGATAAAAGGAAGGAAGAGGGAGAACATCTAGTTATGCTAGCCACAAAATCTGAGCTGAGAGAAGTGAGGAACAACCCATATCAAGTACTCTTTGTACTTGTGAACAAAGATGTTTTGATTTCTGCTAACGACATAACATCTCTTCCTAGTGTTGTGGCTGATCTTTTGCAGGACTTTGAAGACGTGTTTCCACAAGAAACACCGGCTGGACTACCTCCAATTCGAGGGATTGAGCATCAAATCGATCTTATTCCAGGGGCTGCACTTCCTAACCGTCCACCATATCGAACCAATCCCGAAGAAACTAAGGAAATACAAAGGCAAGTACAAGAACTTCTTGATAAAGGTTTTGTTCGTGAAAGCTTAAGCCCTTGTGATGTTCCTGTGATTTTAGTACCTAAGAAAGATGGATCTTGGAGGATGTGTGTTGATTGTAGGGCTATAAATAATATTACCGTTCGCTATCGCCATCCTATTCCACGGCTAGATGACATGCTTGATGAATTAAGTGGTTCCACAATTTTTACTAAAATTGATTTGAGAAGTGGATACCATCAAATAAGAATGAAAACTGGAGATGAATGGAAGACTGCATTTAAAACAAAATTTGGGTTGTATGAATGGTTAGTAATGCCCTTTGGGTTGACTAATGCTCCTAGTACCTTTATGAGATTAATGAACCATGTCTTAAGAACTTTCATTGGAAAATTTGTTGTTGTCTACTTCGATGATATTCTAATTTACAGCGAGTCTTTTGATGAACATGTGAAACACATTCGACAAGTTTTAGATGAGCTTGGAAAGGAGAAATTATTTGCTAATCTTGAGAAGTGCAGTTTTTGCACAGACCATGTTGTGTTTCTTGGCTTTGTTGTTTCAGCAAAAGGAATAGAGGTGGATGAATCCAAGGTGAAAGCCATCAAGGATTGGCCAGCTCCAACGAATGTAAGTCAAGTAAGAAGTTTTCATGGTCTTGCTGGTTTTTATAGAAGATTTGTGCGAGATTTCAGTACCATCGCTTCTCCTTTAAATGAATTGACAAAGAAAGGTGTTGAATTTAAATGGGGAAACTCACAAGAAGATGCTTTTCTAGAATTGAAGAAACGTTTGACTGAAGCACCTGTACTTATTCTTCCTGATTTCACTAAAACTTTTGAAGTAGAATGTGATGCTAGTGGGATTGGGATAGGAGGAGTTTTAATGCAACAAGGAAAACCTATAGCATATTTTAGTGAAAAATTGGGAGGTGCTCAATTAAATTATTCTGTGTATGACAAAGAATTGTATGCTTTGGTCCGAGCGCTTGAAACATGGCAGCACTACTTATGGCCAAAAGAGTTTGTTATTCATTCCGATCATGAAGCTTTGAAGTATTTGAAAGGGCAAGCCAAACTGAACCGTCGCCATGCCAAATGGGTTGAGTTTATCGAAACATTTCCATACATTGTGAAATATAAGAAAGGTAAGGACAATGTGGTCGCTGATGCCTTGTCTCAAAGGAATGTGTTATTGAATCAACTAGAGGTAAAAGTTTTGGGTCTTGAAAATTTGAAAGAAATGTATAATGATGATCTTGAATTTTCAGAACCATACAATCATTGTAAAGATGGAAAAGGTTGGGAAAAATATCATATACATGATGGATTTTTGTTTAGAGCTAACAAACTTTGTGTACCAAATTCTTCGGTTAGATTGCTTTTATTGCAGGAGTCACATGGAGGCGGTCTAACAGGTCATTTTGGACAAAAGAAGACTTATGAAATGCTCAGTGATCATTTCTATTGGCCCAAGATGAGGAGAGACGTCATCAGATTTGTGGAGCGTTGTGTCACCTGTCACAAAGCTAAGTCAAAATTGAACCCTCATGGTTTATATACTCCTTTACCCGCTCCTAAAATTCCTTGGGAAGACATAAGCATGGATTTTGTTTTAGGACTGCCGATGACTCGAAAAAAGAGAGATTCTATTTTTGTTGTGGTTGATAGATTTTCAAAAATGGCTCATTTTATTCCATGCAACAAGAGCGACGATGCTTCACATGTTGCTAATTTGTTTTTCAGAGAAATCGTGAGACTACATGGAGTGCCCAAGACCATCGTATATGACCGTGATGTGAAGTTTGTGAGCTATTTTTGGAAGACATTGTGGGCAAAGCTTGGGACTAAACTTTTGTATGGGTTCAAACCTATTGCTCCCATAGATTTGTTGCCCCTTCCATTGCAGGAAAGAACCAATATGGAAGCTTCCAAGCGTGCTGCATATATAAAAAAGATACATGAGAAGACCAAGGAAGCAATTGAGCTCAAAGCAGTGCGCAAGGCTGCAAGTATGAACAAGCATAGGAAGAAAGTGTTATTTGAGCCGGGGGACTTGGTTTGGATTCACTTGCGCAAGGAGCGTTTTCCTGATCAGCGCAAATCCAAATTGATGCCACGAGGGGATGGTCCATTTCGTGTTCTTGCCAAGATCAATGATAATGCATACAAGATAGATCTTCCACCAAGCTATGGCGTAAGCAACACGTTCAATGTTGCTGACCTCTTACCATATACAAGCGAAGACATTTCAGAGTCGAGGACGACTCCTTTTCAAGGGGAGGAGGATGATATGACCACGCCATTAAGCAACATGTTACAACCCCCAAGTCATACTACATCAACTCAAGTACAACCAACATCATCACCAACCCAAGTCTTTGATGGACCAATTACACGTAGCCGAGCTAAGAAGCTACAGCAAGAGGTGCACGCGCTACTTTATGAATTTCAATTAAATACTAATGAGAACTTTATGCTACCTAAGTCGTGTATGTTGATATTACTTAGGTTCACCAAAGAGGAAGGACAAAACATATCAAGGGCAAATCAGCAAGAAGAGCTATGTCCGAGTGAGTCCAGCGCTACAGAACCGTCCAGAAGAAACAATCATATCTTTTGATTCCCAAAAGCTATGAAGGCCCATAAGTACTTTTTGGAAAGCTCTTGAAGTCTAGTTTCCAATGCTTCTAAAGCCGACTTAACCACATCTACCAGAAAGGCAGCCGACCTACTTTAGTGCTGACTGGTCAGAAGGTCAACAGTCTGCTTGATGACCAAGTTTTCGTATTAAACTGCATCATTCTACGAAGTTTCATTAAGCATGCTATATATGGTGAGAAAGCTTATCAAGTTAGCTTTCCAATGCAACCAGTCCCACGTCATTTGAAGATTCCTAGAAGAAGTTATTGTCAAAATACTGAAGGCTGCGCAGAAGTCAAACAGCCACACGGAAATCAGCTCTGCAGATCTCCCGAAGAGGCTCCTTCACATTAGCTCGTGAAAATACTTTTGTTTTGTGTTTATACCTCGCTAAGGCTGGTTGTTACTAGTATAAATACCCCCCTATGTCTATGATGTAAGGCAGTTTATGATAATCTAAAACAGAACCCCTTTGTTCAGCTGTGTGCTAACAAATATTGAGAGTGATCTCTACCCCTTTGCTCTTGTGAATTCCTTCGCGGGATTGTAGAAGCGGCGGCTTCATCCGCTCCCAATTGGTGCTCCTACTCCCTTCGAGGTCTCCTCGATTGATTGTAGGCTGTGTTGGTTGGTTCTTTGAGAGTGTGGTTGGGCGAATCCTCGATTCAGGCTGCCGGTTAAAGACGGTGGTTGGCTTCGAGTTTTATTTGTCAGGTTGCACTAGTTATTGCTGCTTGCAGCAAGTTATCTTGGCTTCTTTGAAGCTAGTTATCTGAAGATTGATCCTACGTCGTGAAGATCGGGCATCGTGACGCATCAAGTGGGGGGCTCTTTATACGTATTTCAAACCGCCAGGGTCCCCTGCACAAAATGGACACCGCAACGCGCGCGGGCGCGTGTTCTCCCCGTTTCTGGGCCGACTTGGACCAGATTCAGCCCAACACTGTTCATAGTTTCTCTTTTTCTTTTTCTTCTGGACTTAGAGAATTCCTAGAAAATTATGGAAAATGCTAAAAATACCAGACCAATTTTGCTAGGCTCCTGATTTTCTATAGTATTTAATAAAAATAGTTTTAGGATTTTTATTCTAAATAAGGAATTATGGAGTATTTAAATTAGCCAAAACTCATACCCCTGGAATTTTTAGAAATTAATTAATCATTTCAAAAATCACCAAACTTTTTAGATAAGCTTTAAATATTATTTAGAAGCCTTGGGTAAAGTTTGGCATGATTTGGACCATGTTTGGTACCTAGAACCCAAAACCCTAGTATCCTGCCCTATGAACTTCACTATTGACTCCAAAAACCGTAGTTTCCTGGAGATTCGTGCAGGAAAATTATATTCAAGACCTAAGATAATATACTTTTATTATCTTTGCATTTTCATGAGCATTACATGAGCATTCATGATTATATATGGCTATATATAGAAAACGAAGAAGAGATAGAAGTTGAAGAAGCAAGGACTACACCACCACCACCTGAAGAACCCTAGGCCGGGAACTGCTTTTATTTTGACATCTGTGGAGCAGAGCCTGACTCACCTATAACACAAGGCAAGCCCCGGTGCATTTGCCACCTCCTTGCTATTTTAAAAATCTTTCTCACTTGCTTGATGTATTAGGTTATAGGAGTTGTGTGCTAAACAAATTGTTGCATTTCCTTCCTTGAGAATTTGATTACCTTTCCTTGATCCCCTATTTTACAAAAAGGCTTTTCTTATGCTTAGCTTTGCTTTAAAAAAACAAAATGTTTTGTTTTGACAAAATATGATGCTTCAAGTGGGTGGGATGTTTTCAAAATAAAACTTGAGGGTGGATCCATCATGGCCGTGATGGGTTCAACGTCGAAAAAGATGTACCTCTGTCAGGTACCAAACTTTGGGTTTGAAATGATAAAGCTGAGACCGGGCGGGTGAATTGCACGAGAAGAGAGGCTCAGTGTAGTGTCTCCATCTGAGTCGATTAAGGACCTTCTCGATGTAGGCTTGCTGATCGAGGACCCTATAACTGGTCACATGCCTCATCATGGTTAAGCTTTGCCTCGGGCAGACTAATACCAGAATAAGATAACACGCAATGGGAGTGGAGAGATGGAGAGAGTAGTGTGTACCCTCCGTGGCAAGAGGCTAGACGATGGTGTATCTGTGCTCTCGGTTGGCGTGATCCTGATCTGGTCTTAAGAACCCCAGTGGCGAGTTGACATATGCAAGGGTTAAGTGCTACATATGTCGTGTGATTGGAGATCCTTAGCTGAGTATTAATCAATTTGGATCGCCGTTACTTCTTGGACATGAAGACTTGGTCACTGCCCTACACGTAGCAATCGAGTGAACAAGAAGGGTTGATAAGAAATTTGCTAGTATAGGTCAAGTGTTTGAACTAGGGTAGAAAGAACTCTAGAACTCAGATAATGACTTAACTTGCTAATAAAACTGGACTTTTAAGGATCCACCATTAGTAAGCATTTCTACAAACAGAGTCTTTGATTATTGATAAGCCATACCTTGATTCCCAAAGGCCAGCATATCCTTGAGAGTCTCTTATTTTGACGGGTAAGACTTGCGAAAGTACACTCCGTACTCAGGGTTTTCGAACCCATGTTGTTGTAGGTGAGGAAGCAGCAAATTTTTGTTGCTTTTGTTCCAAGGTGGTGCCTAAGGAAGAAAATCAAGACAGAAGCCTCGGGAGGAAGTGTCCTCCTCTTAAAACTTTTTACTGTTAATCGGGAGGGGTTTTTGCCTCCCAAGTTATGTAATAATATTACTCCAGCACTCCTACATTTGCTCTGGTCTGTAATAATACTACTCTTTCTATACTTTAATATAAAGTATGTTATTGTAACTGCTTCCGCATACTCGTTCCTCCGATGTGTTGTAATGTCTGTGTGGCGGGTGAAACGCTCTTGGGCAAGGTAAAGAATTCAGATACCGAACTTGTCAAGTGATCAGGTGCACCTACCGGGTTGTCCGAAGTCCGATGGACAAGGACAACTGTAGGTAGGCCTAATGACTTGGGAGGTTTCGTCACAGCTGGTATCGGAGCAAAGCCTATCTCTGCAGATGTTATGAGGCATTTTCAAAAAGAATTTTCAAAAACTTACCTAAGACAATTCTTTCCTTCTTATCTAACTACCTTCTGAAATACTTATATTAAGACCAGATAGTAGAGTGCAATGTATAGAAGGTTCTGAATCAACTAAGGTTGATTCTGTAATTTTGCATGCATCATGTTAAAAACTATCCTAATAAGATTTTCCCCCTTATGGAGATATGCCACCACGCACGAGGAAAACCGCGCGCAAATCCACTGGACCGATTGGCATGCCTCGCCATCAGCTGGCTCCAAGGCACGAGGATAGTAGCAGCGGCAGCAATGATCCCATTGGAGATCTGGAAGCCCAGGTGGAGCATCTTCGAACGGAATTGCGTCATAGAAATAGTGTGTGGGTCGAGGATGGTCAGCGCAAAAGTGAGTTAAGGACTGACATCTGGCATCTACAAGACAAGCTTGCCGAACGAGATTTGGCACTCGATTGGGCCATCAACTCGAGTTCCATTGCTTGGGACCGAGAGGCCAAAGCTCGAGCCCGTGTGGAGGAGCTTAGCACGGCCATGGATAACTTGCAGGTGTACTGCAGTACATTGCATGAGGAAGTTCATGAATTGTATTCACGACTGCACCCTGACGTACCTACAGACCCTGTCGGAATCGGAGCTGGACCTTCTGGAACAACAGGTGAAGCTTTTGGTGGGAAACTGGATCTTTTCAAGCCCCCTCCTTCAATGAACCTGGCTGATGTATGGACCCCTACACCCGACAACGAATCTGCTAAGGATAATAAATACTAGTAGTAGTATAGTTTAGAAATAGTGTTAATGTAAAATAGGTAATGTAGTCATGTTGTACATTGAGTTTGTAACATTACATCTTAAGTAATGTAAAATGATGGTATGCATCAGCATGTGATATTTTCCAAATATTTCTTTGCTTCAGATGCCATCTCAAACTCGTGCACATGACGGTGCGGGAACATCCCGTGGCCAAGATGATACACCAAATCCACCACCGGTTCCACCCACGCTAGCCGAGGCTATCGCTGCCTTGGTTACCGCGACAACTGACAACACCCGCTTCCTTCGTGAAATGGTGGGACAGCAACTTCAGCAGCAAGGCGGAAGAGCTTATCTGCAAGGACCCCGCGAAACTTCATATTTGGATTTCTCGGAAACACGTCCCCCACTATTCGTCAAAGCCGAAGATCCCCTCGAAGCCGACGAATGGATTCGGGTTATTGAGCAGAAGTTTGGACTTATCTGATGCACTAAGACCCAGAAGCCATTATTTGCGGCTCAATAGTTAAGAGGCCCTGCCAGCACCTGGTGGGGAAATTATGTGGCCATTCAGCCTGCCGGCCATCAAGTCACCTGGGACGAATTTAATTTGATATTTCGGGAGCACTACATTCCAGAAGGAGTGCTCCATATGAAGCAAGAAGAATTCATGAAGCTTAAGCAAGGCGGAGATACTGTTACACAGTATCTCAACAAGTTCAATCATTTGTCCCAGTACGCAATTGACCAGGTCAACACTGACCCAAAAGAAGAGAAACTGTTTTATGAGAGGCCTCAATGACCAGCTACAACAAAAGATGGCCACCTGCCTCGACCTCTCCTACAGTAGGGCTGTCAGCATAGCGCTGGCAGTTGAAGCCAAGTATGCAGGCCCAGGGAAGTCAAAGGGCTTCAGAGGTGACAGGTCCAACCAAGGGCCTGAAAAGAGACAAAGGTTGGTGATCCGACCTTTCAATCAAAACCGTTCTTCACCTCGTCCACCCTCCTACCCCTTTAAACAGCCTGTATTCATCCACCCTGCCACTGCCCCCACTTCAACAACTCAGCCGAGTGCCCCTGGTACTCGTTTCCCTGCACTCCTGAGTTCATCTACTGGTTGCTTCAATTGTGGGAAGTCTCGACATTTCATCAAAGACTGTCCATATCCAAAGCGGAACAACTCCAATAATCAGCAGAACCCGGGAAGTTCTAGCTGTGGGGGACAAATATCCCCCGGGTCCACTAGAAGGCTAGAAGACCTCGCGAAAGGCTTTGGGCCCGATATTTCGCAAGGACATCCCTTCATGGGCCTAGGGAGGAACGTCCGGCAAAGTGGATCAGCGCAAGATCGGATCAACTCGAGCCCAGACAGGCCAACGGATTCGAGCGACATCCACAGTAGTGACCCAACTTTCTCGCGCTGCGTCCTCAGGCGTCGAAACTGAATGGCGATAAGTCGGCAGAATTATAGGAAGATAGGCTCAGTCGGTTCACTATTACTTAGGCTCACGTTGTTATCATATCCACATGTAACGCCCCACGGTCGAGTATATAAGGCCTAGGGGGCATCCCCTCAAAAACATCTCACTCCTTAGCCATCTACTCAGCTCTCTAGGATCTCTCATACTAGAGAACTCCCTTATAACCCGCCACAACAAAGATCCACAGCAAGACGTAGGGTGTTACGCATCTCAAAGCGGCCCGAACCTGTACAAGATTGTCTACTGTCTCTCATGCATCTGGCACAAACCATCGAGCTACAGTTGGTAACACTGTCCTACTCCAAAAAGCTTCTCAAGGGGCAACCCTGGGTGCGCGGTCGGACCCAAAACACCGATAGCTGGCGCGCCAGGTAGGGCATGTGTCACTAATCAAAGCTAGCTCAATGGCCATCACTTTCCAGCACAAGATCATCCTCCGCCCTGGATCCGTGTTCTGCTTTGGAACCATTTCATCCGTGGTAGACGAAGAGGGAACTCTACATCGCATCGTGGATCCGCCGGAGAGAAAACCCTCCTCGACAATCTCCAGGAAAGCCGGAGCGAAGCAGGAAAAAGCGCAACCTCCAGCGCTCCGAGTGAAGACTACCTCCTGCAAGCCAGGAGCAGAGGATCCGTCTACCCGGAGAACCCCGCTGTCCACCTCCTCAACAGAAAAATGGACACGGATTATGAGGAAAAAGGAAGCAAACGAGGTAAAGGCTCGTCAAGCTGCTCTTCTGGTACCTCCACCCTCAAAGGAGAACAGAAAGAAGCTTGTCGCTACAATGGTTCCATTCTACCCCGACGTCCTCTTTATCGGGGGAAGAGTAAAATCGACCCCCATCTCCGACGATGAACCAACCGCGCTGGGGGAGGAACCTCCTCAGCAGGAATCTCGCCGACGAAGGAACCAACGCCGAAATATCCGGCGACATCATGAAGCCAGAGAGCGGGATCCGGCACAGCCTGTGTCACGAGATGAGATCTCGGAGGTAGGAGAAACTCCAGAAGAACGAGTCTTCAGGGAAACAAGGAATTCCCGAAGACGTGATTGTCGGCAAGCTCAAGAGCAGGTCGAACAGGAGGCGAGACAACGCCGAGAGAACCCTCTTCTCGGACGGATCCTGAACCCTGACTTTGCCCGAGCCATGAACACACCGAGTGAGGTTGGTGGAGTGTTGGCTCGGATAGCCGATGGCCTCCCCCGGACTTCGGACGCCGAGGGCTATCGACAGCTGCTCACTTGGGCAGGTAATCATCTTCTGCCTCTCGCCCATCCACCGAGCGATCTACGACATGCCATCAACAGTCGGCAGGACGCACAGAGCTCCATCAATGCTTTGCACGAACGATGACACGAGAACGAGATCCGGCGCCGAGAAGAGTATGATCGGAATCATGGCATCCCTGCGTGAAGTCAAGCCACTAGAGTTGAGTTGGCAACGGCTTCAACTGGCGGCACGACCCGGGGACGGTCGAGGCACCACGTCAACAACTCCCCTCCCCAGGACCGACATCATCATCGTCGATAGGAGGACACATGTGGAGTATCGGCGCTCACTCCACGTCTCAGGGCCATTCGGTGGCCCCCTAACTTCAAAGTCTGCAACGTCAACAAGTACGAGCCTAAGCAGGACCCGGGAAGCTAGTTGGCTGTCTACACCACCGCTGTCCGAGCCGCTGGGGCAACTGAAGATGTGATGACCGCGTACTTGCCCATCGTCCTCGGGCAGGATGCGCTGCAATGGCTACGACACCTACCCCGACACTGCATCGACGACTGGAGCGACTTCAGTCGGCACTTCATCGCCAGTTTCCAATCTCTCTCTGATAAACCGGCGCAGCCATGGGACCTCAAATCCATCAAGCGCCAAGGGGATGAGACTCTCTGGTCGTACCTCAAAAGATTTCAGACCATGAGAAATCATATCCCCGAGGTTGCGGAAGCAGCAGTAATCGAGGTCTTCTACCGGGGATCTAATGACTCGGCCTTCATTCGAGCCATACTGCAAAAGGCGCCGACTACCTCCGAGCAGCTATTCCAGGAAGCAGACATCTACATCACCACCGACGAACGAGCTTAGGACCTCATCGAAGGAGCGAAGCCTGCACGGTGGCACCGCGACGCGACACGAACCAACAACCCGACAAGTGTTGGGAGAAGAGGCCTCGTGAAGAAGTCCACGCCGCCAGACCACCCGCCTCTCGCGCCCGACGAGCACCTCACGGAGGCGAACGTACATTGGACGACATTCTCGACGCCCAGTGCCTATACCACAAGGACATGCGCCACACCCTCCGGAACTGCAGAGACTTCAAGCACTCCGTTGGGAACGGCCAACCCTTCCAACCTCTACCACCTCCCCCACCTCGAGGAGGACCCGGAGAACATCGACAGCCTCAACAATAGGAAGGGGGAGGAGGCGGAGCATTCCCGCGCGTCAACAGAGAAGTCAACGTCATCTTTGGCAGACATGGGTCGCAAGAAAGCAAGAGGCAACAGAAGCTCAATGACCGTCAGATACTGGTGGCGGCCACCGGTCCTCCCGCCCCGTATCGATGGTCTGAACATCCGATCACCTTCACTCGGGTGGATCAGTGGCTCAACTTCGATCACCCGGGCAAGTACCCACTCCTCATTGATCCGGTGATCCGAGAGAGCAGGGTAAAGAAGGTGTTAGTGGACGGGGGAAGCAGCATCAACGTCACCTTCCCCCCGGATACTTCAAGGCTTGGGAGTCGCACTCAAAGAGCTCCACGAGTCAGACACTCCTTTCTTCGGCATCGTGCCGACTGAAGGAGAATATCCACTCGGACACATCTACATGCTGGTCACCTTCGGAACTCCAAAAAACTACAGAACCGAGTTGTTGAGGTTCGAGGTGGCAAGCTTCGACTGCGGATACAACGCCATCATCGGAAGGCCTGGATTGGCGAAGTTCATGGCCATTCCGCATTATATGCACATGATATTGAAGATGCCTACACCACAAGGAATCATCACTGTGCGCGTTGACTTCCAAGGCGCCGCAGAGTGTTTCCGAGTGGCCATTTAGGCGGCCCTCACCACCAAACCATCGACGACTTCTTCCGCGCAGGCGAACTCAAAGCCTGAGGAGGATTTCACAGTACCTGCAAATGAAGCTCAAGTCGTGACCTCTATGCGGCCGACTGAGGAAACCAAGAGAATCAACCTCGGGTTCGCTGATGAACACAAGACTGCCATCATTAGCTCCAGCCTGGATGACAAATAGGAAAGCGCGCTCATCCAGTTTCTGTAAGATAACCGAGACGTATTTGCATGGCAACCTACTGATATGCCGGGAGTCCCGAGAGAGCTGGCCGAGCACAAACTAAAGGTCTATCGCCAGGCGAGGCCGATTCAACAAAAGTTGCATCGTTTCACGCCCGACAAGAGAGAAGCCATCAGTGCTGAGCTAGCTCGCCTAGTCGCGATAGGATTCATTAGATAAGTACTGCATCCTGAGTGGTTAGCAAATCCTGTTCTTGTACTAAAAAAGAATAAAGTGGATTGGCACATGTGCGTCGACTATTCGGATTTCAACAAACACTGTCCGAAGGATCCCTTCGGACTTCCTAGAATAGACCAGGTGGTAGACTCGACCATCGGGTGTTCTATGTTGTCCTTCTTGGATTGCTACTCTGGGTATCATCAGATCAGCCTGGCAAAAGAAGACGAGAAAAAAACTGCATTAATCACCCCGTTGGAGCTTTCTGCTATACCTCCATGCCGTTTGGTCTCAAAAACGCCGGAGCGACTTACCAGAGAGCCATTCAGACATGCTTAGCCGATCACTGGGGCAAGCATTTAGAAGCTTATGTGGATGACGTGGTGATCAAGAAAGAAAACTCAGAAAACTTTATTGAAGATTTGCAGCTGGTCTTCAACAGTCTGCGGCGATATCGGTGGAAGCTTAATCCAGAAAAATGTGTCTTTGGAGTACCTGCAGGAAAATTGCTCGGATTCATTGTCAGCCACCGAGGAATTGAAGCTAACCCAGAAAAGATCAAGGCTATCATGAGGATGGAAGCACCGCGGTCACAGAAGAAAGTGCAAAGACTTACTGGATGCATGATAGCTTTAAGCAGGTTCATATCAAGGTTAGGAGAAAAAGGCCTACCGTTCTACAAGTTGCTCAAAAAGGTGGACAAGTTCTAGTGGACCTCAGAAGCTCAGGAAGCCCTTGATGCACTAAAGAAATTCCTGACAGCATCACCAGTATTAAAACTGCCGCGCCGAGCCATGCTAAGTCAACCGACCGAAGATCTCTTGCACGACTCACATGGTGAGCACCGCGTTGGTAGTCGAGCGAGCAGAGGAAGGACATGCATATCCAGTACAGCATCCTGTCTATTTCATCAGTGAAGTTTTGGGACCCTCAAAAAAGAAATATCCTCAAGTTCAAAAACTATTATACGCAGTACTTCTAACTGCACGCAAGCTCCGTCACTACTTTGATGACCACAAAGTCATAGTAGTCACTGGATTTCCAATAGGGGATATTCTCCACAACAAAGAAGTCATCAGAAGAATAGCCAAGTGGGCCTGCGAGCTGGGAGCTCACGACATCGAGTTTCGACCTCGCACTGCAATTAAGACTCAAGCACTAGTTGACTTCGTATCAGAGTGGACCGAGCAACAAGTGCCAGATAACCCGGAGACTGCATAAGTATGGCGGATGTATTTTGATGGCTCGTTGAAGCTGCAGGGGGTAGGCGCAGGGATCCTCTTCATTGCACCTGGAGGCGAACAACTCAAATATGCTCTTCAGTTGTTATTCCCAGCGTCTAATAATGCAGCAGAATATGAAGCTTTGATTCATGGATTGAATATTGCCATATCACTGGACATTAAGAGATTGATGGTATATGGAGATTCACTGGTGGTCATAAGTCAGATAAATAAAGAATGGGATTGCTCGAATGACTCTATGGGCAAATACTGCACAGTAGTCTGAAAACTAGAAGACAAATTTGAAGGGTTGGAATTTCATCATGTGGAGAGAGATCGCAACGCGACAGCAGACGCGTTGTCGAAACTAGGATCCAGTCGGACCCAGGTCCCGCTTGGGGTTTTCGTCCAAGAAGTACCACGCCCAAGTATTTTCTTAGATCGGGCAGAAGAGTGCAATGTTCTGAGCCTGCGAGAGTCAGATTCTAATGACTGGAGGGAGCCAATCATCAGATATATAAAGAATGAAGAGGAGCCAGATGACAAAGCTGCAGCAGAACACATTGCAAGGCAGTCAGCTCACTACACTCTCATTGGGGAGGCACTGTACAGAAGGGGCGCAACAGGAGTCCTCATGAAGTGCATTCTTTCGGCTACTGGGAAGCAACTACTAGATGAGATCCACGCCGGACAGTGTGGGATACACGCAGCATCCAGGACTCTGGTTGGGAAGGTCTTCAGGTCTGGTTTCTACTGGCCGACAGCAAAGAGTGATGCAGCCGAGTTAGTCCAGAGGTGTGAAGCTTGCCAATACTTATCAAAGCAGCAGCATTTACCAGCATAGCAACTGCAGACCATACCCGTAACATGGTCTTTCATGTGCTAGGGTCTGGACATGATTGGACCCTTCAAGAAAGCTCAGGGAGGATACACTCACGTGCTGGTTGCCATTGACAAATTCACTAAATGGATAGAGTACAAACCCATCGCTTCTCTGACTTCAGCTAAGGTAGTGGAATTCATACAAGATATAATATTCAGGTTTGGAATACCGAATAGCATTATAACTGACTTGGGATCCAATTTCACTAGCTCGGAATTCTTTGATTTCTACGAACAAAGAAGCATCTAGATCAAATATGCGTCAGTAGCACACCCAAGAGCCAACGGTCAGGTAGAAAGTGCTAATGGAATGATATTGGAAGCACTCAGGAAGAAAGTCTTTGACAAGAATGAAAAGTTCGCAGGAAAGTGGATCAGAGAGTTGCCGTATGTGGTTTGGAGCTTAAGAACTCAACCTAGCCGAGCCTTGCATGGAAACACTCCCTTCTTCATGGTCTATGGTTTAGAGGCAGTGCTACCTGCCGATCTCAGGTTTGGGGCACCAAGGCTGACCTTCGAAAATATAGCTGAGGCAGAAGCTACTAGATTGGAGGATATTGATATATTGGAAGAAGAACGATTGAATACAGTAATTCAATCAGCTAGGTACCAGCAAACCCTGAGGCGCTATCATGATAAGGCCATACGACATCGATCCTTCGTAGTGGGAGACTTGGTCCTTCGCTGAATTCTAATGGGGAAGGACGACACAAATTGTCGCCACTATGGGAAGGGCCATTCATGGTAGCAGAAGTCACTCGGCCAGGATCATATCGACTTACTCAAATAGATGGCACGGAAATAGGGAATTCATGGAATATAGAGCATCTCAGGAAGTTTTACCCCTAGCTAGATTTCAAAAGCTATCGGGTCAGCATTGTATTATGTAATCGGAAAAATACATCATCAATAAAAAGACTTCATTCTCAAAGGCACTCGAACTATTTATTATCAATCTACATGCTTACTCGACTTAGGGTGACCACTATACCCTACTAACGGAGCAATCAGCTTAAATCGGCAGTGACTTAAGACGGTGCAACATACTCACGCTTACTTAACTTAAGGTGACCACTATACCCTACTAACGGAGCAATCGACTTAAGTCGGCAGTGACTTAAGACGGTGCAACATGCTCACACTTACTTAACTTAGGGTGACCACTATAACCTACTAACGGAGCAATCGGCTTAAGTCGGCAGTGACTTAAGACGGTGCAACACGCTCACGCTTACTTAACTTAGGGTGACCACTATACTCTACTAACGGAGCAAACGGCTTAAGTTGGCAGTGACTTAAGACGGTGCAACATGCTCACGCTTACTTAACTTAGGGTGACCACTATACCCTACTAACGGAGCAATCGGCTTAAGTCGGCAGTGACTTAAGACGGTGCAACATGCTCACGCTTACTTAAATTAGGGTGACCACTATACCCTACTAACGGAGCAATCGGCTTAAGTCAGCAATGACTTAAGGCGGTGCAACATGCTCATGCCTACTCGACCTAGTATAAACATGCTTACGACCACTCATCTTAGGGCGATCTCCATGCCTCACAAAATAAGGAGAAGTTTCAAAACCAGCACATTGCATTTACTTCTGCAATCGTAACAACTGTTGAATTCAAACAACAGAAAAACAAAAATAGCATTCAGTACCAAGAACACGTTTTAACAGAGTATTCGGGCACATTGATCACATACACATATAGTTCATGAATGTATTCAGTATTTCTACTGGGCAATGTTTTTCTCAGGAGCAACCGATGAAGAAGGGCGACTCGAGGAGTCAGGAGCAGCTTTGACATCGACAACTATATCATCAGGAACAATCACGCCCGGCCTTCTCATCAAGATCCGCCCCGCGTAAATGGCTTTATCCATAGCTTTGTCGCGCTGAGCCTTCAGAATGGTGGAATTGTCTTCGACAACCTTGGTAGCCAGACGAGCAGCTTCTAGCTCCTGGACGACTGACCTTTTGGAGGCGCATAGATCCTTGATGACGATGTCTTTGCTCGACACCAACTGCCTAAGACGAAAGACCTCATCCTGGGATACTTGCAGCTCGTGATGGTGATGATCCAAATCTGCCATGGTAAAACGATGGCTCCTCTCCAAGATAGTCAGAGAATTGTTGGCGTCATGATACAACCTATCAAGGTTATCACGAGAAGCCGCAAGTACACGTTTTTCCTCCTACAGACAAGAATCAGCTCTCAAGCATCCAGTAAGCAGTAAAAACACAGCAGAGAAAGTCAAGTAAGCTTACCTCATTGGCTGCCCTTTTAGAGTCAAGCTGAGCACTAAGAGAGGAATTCAATGAATTGGCATCATCTAAGGAAGCTGAAACCCGAGCCAGGTCGATCTGACCTTGAGAATACTTCTCCTCGAGTTCAGAGTACCGCCGGGCCATATCTAACAAAAAACAGTTGAAGGACACATAGTTAAAAACAGACTAATCAAGTAGCCAAGGAAGAAACAAAGACACTAACCAGCATTTGTCATTTTCAAATCAGGTATCTGCTTCTGAAGCAGCAACAGATTCCATTGTGTTAGAAATAGAGCTCCTTCTGGGATAGGTGCACCTTGTGATCTCAATTGACCAGCCATCCCGTCGACCAAAGCCTGATATTAAAAACAAATGAGTACAAAGACAGTAATTTGCAAGGAGTATTGCCAGAACAGGAAAAGCCAAATTACCTGAAGATTAGAGAAGAATGACGGAAATCTCAAGTCACGAGAAGCTAGGTGGTGGCTCGATAAAGGAATATCAACCGGGGCAATATGAGGAACATCACTGGGGATTAATTCAACACCACTAATAGGCATCAGAACTCCAACATCCGGTGCGCCGACCTCTAAGGCGACTCCCTCACTTGAAGCATGCGCTGTTAGTACACCACCAGAATGTGGTGGAGAAGACCCAACGTGAACATCCATGGAGGTATGAGAAGGGGAGCCCGCTCGGACACCCTCGGGGGCTGCATTATAGCCCGTACTGCCCATCGGAGCCGGATCACCACCGGCAATACCCTTGGGGGCTTGGTTGCAGCTTGCGCTACCCACCCGAGCTAGATCATTACCGGCAACACCCTCGGGGGCTGGGCAACCGCTGGCACCACCCTTGAGGACTGGGTTCTCTGCAACAGCCACCTCTAAGGCTGAAGGATTCTCATTCACCTCCATGGGAATTGAACGACCTTGACCAATCTCTTGGCTTCGAAGACCGCCTTCCAAGGTCGACAACACACTAGACGCTGCCCGGGATACCTCTAATCCCACATCTGGAATGTCAGAGCAGATGTCCATCATATCACCATCAGTTGGCTCGGACAGTAGATCTTCGGGAACAACATTCTCAAGAGCCTGATCAAAATTTGCTAGGGATAATTCTTGCAGACCAACAAGAGTAGACAGAGCTGGAAAAGGAATATCGCTACTCCCCCCACTGACTCTGTAACGCCGACTGCTCTTTCGAATTAATGGGACTTCTTCTTTTTCTTCTTCGTCCTCGTCAACAATACGGACAATAAACGGCACATGATCACACCCATTGGGATCAGCATCAGTAGGGTCACACCCATTGGGTTCAGCTCTGGCAGGGTCACACCCATTGGGTTCAGCATTAGCAGGGTCACACCCATTGGGATCAGCTCCAGTAAAGAGTTCCACTGGTACTTCTTCAGCAGCAGGAACAGAAGGGCCAGCATCCTGGTCCAAACAAGAAACTCGCCGAAGCCGTCTCTTTTTCTTTTTCTTCCCCTCGGCAGGTGCAGTTGGACGACTGACCTGGCGGAGACGTTTCGAACGAGTACCCTCAGGCCTATGAGTATCCACGGTTTTTTTAGGCTCTAGGATAGTCACAACAGCCATTGTTTCAGCAGGGGCCGAGTCAGAAGAATCCCCAGCCAACATGTCCAACATAGCACTTATCTCTGCATCACCTGAACTCATAGGCATCTCAAAGTGAACTTGCCTCTCATCATTAGGAAGATCACCAAGTGAAGCAACCAGAACCTCAACTTCTCCGAGAGAGGGTCGCACTCTAAGACCCAAACCACTGTGACCAGCAGGAGGATTGGACACAAAATAAGGACTTAGAAGGTGGCAGATTCCAAGCAGAATATGCAACAGGAGCACCAATTTTTGATACTTTGCCTCTAAGGATCATTTCCAGTCGGCTCACCAAATCCACAGCAGGAATCCTCTTGTTGATAATCTGGGTTGAGTCGGTGACACCACTATACAAATAAGCCGGGTATGCTCTGTCCTTCAGTGGCTGAATATTCTTAAAAACAAAGTCTGCAACCACAACTTCAGCAGTCAGACCTCTCTCCTTCAACAAATAAATTTTAGCAAGCAGAACCTTGGCTTCTGTTATCTCCAAGTCTGTGGGAGACTCAATCCAACTTGAGGCACAAACATCTAGCTGTCTCCCTGACTGAGGAGGGAGGGACTTGCCATGGTTTTCCACAATGAACCACTCTAAGTGCCATCCTTTAATGCTATCCTTAAGTGGGATGTCAAGGTATACCATTTTCCTCCCACATCGCATCTCCAGACTCGCACCACCCACGAGCTGGTGTTGCCCCCCAGCCATCCCAGGACGACAATGATACAAGTACTTCCACAAACCGAAATGAGGAAGAATTCAAGGTAGGCTTCGCACAGATGAACAAAGACAGAAATTTGCAGAATAGAGTTGGGATTTAGGTGAGTTAGATTCAGATTGTAAAAGTCATGGAGACCGCGAAAGAAGGGAGAAATGGGAAGAGCAAGGTCGCGGATAAGAAAAGGGATGTAAACAACGGACTCGTGGGTATCCTCTATCGGGACAGTAACCCCACGACAAATCCGCCAAGAGCAAAGCTCCTTCGGAGGAAGAACTCCGATAGAGACAAGGTGGAGAAGATCCGACTCGGAAACAACAGACATATGATTACCTGCGAAAGGCAATTGGCTGTTGAGATCGATAGGAGGAATGACCGTTGTAGCAAAATTCTGATTCTTCCGCTTGGGCGCCATCGCAATCTCGTCGGCGGGCTGAGCGGAAGCGAAATCAAAGGGAAACAGAGAAGGTTCGGAGGCAAAAAGTGAGGCTAGGGCTTAGAACGCAGAGGCGTGCGGCGACGTGATGCAAATGGGGTTTTCCCGAGTCAGACACCGTTTCTAAAATTTGCTTAGTCATCACTCGGTCGTTATTTCTAAAACGCCGATGTGGCCTGATACGACTCGGTTGTTAGTTCTAAAACGCTAACGTCGCCAGTCATCACTCGGCCGTTATTTCTAAAACACCGACATGGCTCGAAATGACTCGGCTGTTACCTCTAAAATGCCGACGTCGCCAAGCACCGCTCAACTGTTACTTCTATAACGCCAACGTGGCTCAGCAGGACTCGGATGTTACAATCTAAAACACTGACGTCGTCAAGAACCATTCGGCTATTACCTCTGAAGACACTGGTGGTAACTCAGCCGTTCTTTCTCTACGTAAATGCAGGCAGAATCAAAATGCGACACAGCAATTACAAGTCGTTACTCGAGCAACAACGGCTGCATTGGGCATAAATAGAAACTGTCGATCGACTATAAGGGAACAATGGAAAGGCAAGAGATGTGCACAGAACAAGCCGAAGTTTTCTTCATTATATAAAGGGGGGAGTCCTTCCACAAACTTAAAGACCGACTCATTATGAGCCAGTCTTCTTCCCACTTTTCGATACATTACATTACTACATTACATTACACTACGCCATACTACTAACTACTACTACATTATTCCACTAATACTACTTCTACTACTATTTATCTATACTAATATCTAAGCCAGCGGCGCTTTGCCACTGGCCTTGCTACTACCGCTACCGCCCTAGCCGTCGCCCTTGTTGTCGCCCCTGTCATCGCCCTTTCCGCCGTCGCCGTCGCCATCACCATCACCGTCACCTCCGTCGTCGTCACCGCCGCTCCCCTCCTCAGACGAGTCAGAGGAGTTCTCCTCGTCCGAGGAGACCTCGTCGTTGTCATCATCACCGGAGCGCTCGACGGCCCGGATGTATGTCCACACCTCGGTGGCGATCCCCTAGGAATCGTCCGAGTCATTGGACGATGCCGGGGGAGAGGTGTAGACTGGTGATGTCACACCCGGTTTTTAGAAGGCAAACCGAATGTGAACCATGTACGTGCCAGGATCAGTTATTCACGTACACAACAGTTACATAACATGGACATCATCACACAGTGCTCAAATAGTATTAAAAGGGAAATAATAGTCGATTACATCATACGTTTGAGACGTCCATATAGTCCTTACAATAAATCAAAGTGCGGAAAAGAAACGTAGATAAACGCGGCCTTCACAGGTAGCCGACTGGGGGTTGCCGCTAACCCACGCCTAGAACTCGTCGTAGTCTTGGAACTCCTGGAAGTCTCCTTCCACAGCTTCATCTTCTCCTGAGCAGTGGTTGCAATGCTGACAACCTGGGGATGGGGGGGGTTTGGTGTGTAGAGCAAGGGTGAGTACACATCAACATACTCAGCAAGTATCTTGTTTGGCTGTAGTGGACTAGCTTTATGTGGGGATAAGTCAAGCAGTTGCTTTTAGTTGGTCAGATTATTATTCACTAATAGAAAGCCAAATTTTAGCATTAACCCAAGTTATTAGCCCGATGTACCCTTTCCAAACGGAAAGAATACCACTTACCAACACCATAGACATAACCAGAACCAGCAGTCTCATCGCCACCTGTAAACCAAAGTGTCTCTGCTCAAGTACCACTAATCACTGGAGCTCCCTTGGCCGCTCATAACCGCGAGCATGGCTGATATATCAGTTTTCAAACACTCTGCAGAGGTTGTGCACTTTACCCACAAGCCGTGATTCCCATTCTGGCCGGAGAGAGCTACTCCCCATTAACCACTACCTAGGTGGTCTAGCAGGGTATCACTACGTAGCCTTTACAAAGATTCCCCGGGGCTGTAGCCACCCGTTAGGTTTCCTAAATGCACCGCACTCCTCCCCAAGGGGCGAACCCAAACTTGGCAGAGCGAGCCGCATACACCGAGCCCCATTGACGGCACGACAGCTAAGTGAACTACACCCCGGATCCTCTAATTATTCAGCTAAGGGCATCCCATTCCACCCTCATGGTTGCACTGTTTTCCCGGGCGGTCATCCATAGAACAGGTCCTTACGGAGAGGCACTCGAGAAACCGCTCGAGCCCCCTTGAAGACCACAAGTATAACATCATAATAAGAGAGGGGAAAACAGCGTATCATAGATAATCTCATCATGTTCATTGATTAGAGTTTGAGCAATAGCATAAAGCTAAACAATAATAATCCAACCCAAATAGGTAAACAAGGACATGGATAACAAAACTAGTTAATCCTTAGGCATAAATGTGTAAAGCGGGAGGTGAATTAAAGAATGAATAGGACAGAGATAGGTTAAGGGACACTTGCCTCCACCAACCGACTGCTGCTCAGGGGCTTCTCCCGCGAGTTCTTCTTCGGACTCTTCAACCAGATCGTTCTCTATGCGATTGCAAGCATACACACATCCATACATTCAAATTAGGAAACAAACAGTACACCATACAAGAGAACAAATGAAGTAAATATGCATAGAATATCACATGCGATAATGAACTTACCATGATTAGAAAGAAATGAGAAAAGGTCTCGCGAGAGTCAAAGCTTATGCCCGAGACGCACTATGGGTTGATGAATAACTAGACGTCACGTGTTCTAATTCCAATTGGTTCTAACAAAAGACTTAGCTACATGCACTAACGTAAACGTGACCACTTTTAGTAGATTAACATTAAATGAGTTAGGCAATTAGCTATACAAATTAACTAATGTGACTAACTTCCAAATTGAGACTCCTATCTTATTAATACGAACAACGGGATTAGCGCGCATAGGACACGGGGGGGGGGGGGGGGGGGGGGTAGACGGGGCACGACGGGTCGTGCCAAGGCACGCGCGCGAGACCGCACGCACACACTACGAACTAGCTGTGCGCACGTCGGGGCCGAGCGCTAGCCGAGCTCAAAGCCGCGTGCCATGGGCACGCTGGGCCGAGCTCGAGGCCATGCCGGGGCCGTCACGACGCGAGCAAGGCACGGCGGGGCGAGCGGGCAAGCACGCCGGGGCGAAGACACGACCGACCACCACGCCGGGGCGGGGACGGCGCGGCCGAGCAGGGGCGGAGGCGGGCTTGCCGGGCGCAGCCGGGGGCGGCCGGGGCGAGGCCGGGCGCGGCGGGGCGCGACCGCGGCGAGGCTGGGCGCGGCCGGGCAAGGCGGGGCCGAGGCGGGGTGCAGCCGGGGGCGGCGAGCCGGGCACGGGATGGTGCGGGGCGAGCTCGCCGGAGCGAGGGCGGGGGAGGGGCGGGTCGCCGGGGTCGGGGGCGGCCGAGCCGGGGCGGCCAGGGCGCGGGCGGGCTCGCCGGAGGGCGGCGCGGGGAGGGCGGACGCCATGGGCGGGCGAGCTCAAGGCGGCGGGGCCGGGGGGCGGCCGGGCGCGACCGGGCACGGGACGGGGGCGGGGGCTCGCCGGAGCGGCCGAGGCGGGGCCGGCGCGGGGAGGGGCGAGGCGGGCGCGGCCGGGCACGGTGGGGCGCGGGCGGTCGAACCACGGCGAGGGGCGGGCGCGGGGCGCCGGGGAGCGGCACCGGCGGGCGGGGGAGGGGGAAGGGAGGAGAGGGGGGGCCTCACCGGAGGGGGGGCCTCACCGGAGGGGGCGGCGCGGCGGCGGCGCCGGGGGGGAAGGGGCGGCGGCGGCTAGGGTTAGGGGAGAGAGAGAGAGTTGGGGGAGGGGGAGGGGATGACGGGCGGGGCCCGCGGGGAGGGAATTTTGGAAAAAGAAAAAAGGGGGGCAGTTGGGCCGGCTGGGCCCAAAGGGGGAGGGGGGCGCGGCTGGGCCGCCAGGCGGCCCACGGCGGGAGGGGAAAAGGGGGGCGGATGGGCCGCCGCGAGGCCCACGCGGGGGGGGAAGGGGGGGCGTGTGCCTGAATTTGATGAGAGAAAAGAAGAAAAAATTCTACCCCCAAATTCAGGGCGTTACAAACCTATCCCCCTTAAAAGAATCTCGCCCTCGAGATTCAGGGTTGGCTAGCAAAGAGCTCTGGGTATTTAGCCATCAGATCATCTTCACGCTCCCAGGTTGCCTCTTCTTCGGAGTGGTGATTCCATCTGACTTTGCACATTCGGATGGTCTTCCTTCGGGTGACTCTGTCTGCAACCTCAAGGATCTGCACTGGCTTCTCAACGTAGGTCAAGTCCTCCTGGACTTCGAGACCTTCCACTGGCAACTGCTCTTCTGGCACACGCAAGCACTTCTTCAACTGAGACACATGAAAGACATCATGCACAGCAGACAAATTCTCTGGCAGACTGAGCTGATAGGCCACTTCTCCACGCCTTGAGAGAATTTGGTACGGACCAATGTAGCGGGGTGCTAGCTTGCCTTTGACCCCGAACCTTCTGACTCCTCTGATCGGTGACACTTTCAGATAGACAAAGTCTCCGACTTCGAAACTCAGCTCTCTTCTTCTTGTGTCTGCATAGCTTCGCTGCCTCGATTGCGCTATCCTCAGATTCTCTCGAACCATCCTGATGTTCTCTTCAGCTTCAAGCAAAATGTCTGGCCCAAACACTTGCCTTTCTCCAGGCTGATCCCATTGCAACGGAGTTCTACAACTCCTTCCATAAAGCGCCTGAAATGGTGACATCTTCAAACTAGCCTGGTAGCTGTTGTTATAGGAAAACTCTGCACAAGGCAATCGCTTGTCCCATCCGGACTGATCTTGCAACGCACAGGCTCTCAACATGTCTTCAAGAATTTGATTGGTCCTTTCGGTCTGACCATCTGTCTGCGGGTGGTAAGCTGAACTGAAATTCAGATGCGTGCCCAAGGCTTCATGCAACTGCTGCCAGAAATGAGAGGTGAACTGCGTTCCTCTGTCTGACACTATCTTCTTTGGCACACCATGAAGACAAACGATCCGAGACATATACAATTCTGCCAATACTGCACTGCTGTAGTTGGTCTTGACAGGTATGAAGTGGGCTGACTTGGTTAAGCGGTCCACTACTACCCAGATGGAATCGTAGCCGGCTCGAGTGCAAGGCAATCCGACTATGAAATCCATGTCGATTTCATCCCATTTCCACTGAGGGATATGCAATGGTTGCAACAATCCAGCAGGTCTCTGGTGCTCTGCCTTAATTCTTCGGCAACTATCGCACATAGCCACATGCTCTACGATTTCCCTCTTCATTCCGTACCACCAGAATTTCTTCTTCAGGTCCTGATACATCTTCTCACTGCCAGGGTGAATCGAATAGGCTATCTCATGAGCTTCCTTGAGGATCAACTCCCGAATGGATTGGACATTGGGAACACACAAGCGGTCTTTGAACCATATCACACCTTCTGCATCTTCTCGAAAATCTTTGCCTCTTCCATCTAGAATCAGTCGTCGGATCTCACTGATCTTCTCATCATTCTTCTGCGCTTCTTTGATTTCCCGCTCCAAGGTAGGTTCCAACTCGACTGTGACTCCTCGCGAATTGTTCAGAAATCCGAGACTCAACCTGTCAAACTCCTTGGCCAACTCATAAGGCATCGGACGAGCGACCATCAAATTGACTTGACTCTTCCTGCTCAAAGCATCTGCCACTACGTTTGCTTTGCCAGGATGGTAATGGATCTCCAACTCATAGTCTTTGATCAGCTCTAACCATCTTCGCTGCCTCATATTCAACTCTAACTGAGTGAATATGTACTTTAGACTCTTGTGGTCTGTGTAAACATCACATTTCTGTCCATACAGGTAGTGCCTCCATGTCTTCAGTGCGTGACCACTGCTGCCAACTCTAGATCATGGATTGGGTAATTCTTCTCATGAACCTTCAACTGTCGGGACGAGTAAGCCACAACTCTTCCCTCTTGCATCAACACACATCCCAAACCTGTGTAACAAGCATCACAATACACCGAGAAGGGCTTGTGCACATCAGGCAAGACTAGGACAGGCGCTGTAGTCAACTTCTCTTTCAGCACTTCGAAGGCCTCTTGGCATTTCTGGGTCCACTTGAACTCAACTTTGTTGCCTAGCAACGCGGTCATTGGTTTCGCAATCTTCGAAAACCCTTCAATGAATCGCCGATAATATCCGGCCATTCCAATGAAACTCTTGATTCCTCGAGCATCTGTTGGCGCTTTCCAGTTCAGAATGTCTGCCACTTTCTTCGGATCCACAACCAATCCTTCTTTGTTGATTATATGACCCAAGAACAGGACTTCATTGATCCAGAATTCACATTTGCTCAACTTTGCATACAACTGGTGCTCTCGCAATCTCCGCAATATCATCCTCAAGTGATTTGCATGCTCTTCTTCGCTTTGAGAATAAATCAGAATGTCATCAATGAATACCACCACAAACTTATCAAGATAATCCATGAATACACTGTTCATCAAGTTCATAAAGAACGCTGGCGCATTGGTCAAACCAAAAGACATCACTGTGAACTCATACAAACCATACTTGATAATGAATGCCGTCTTCGGAATGTCCGAAGGTCGGATCCTGAGCTGATGATAACCTGACCTCAGATCAATCTTGGAGAACACACTGGCTCCTCTCAACTGGTCGAACAGATCTTCTATTCTGGGCAAAGGGTACTTGTTCTTGATCGTGACTTCATTCAGAGCTCGATAATCGATACACATCCTCTTGGTGCCATCTTTCTTTTCCACAAACAGGACAGGAGCGGCCCAAGGCGAGGTGCTTGGCCGAATGTAACCTTTCTCTGACAGCTCATCAATCTGCTCGTTAAGTTCAACCAACTCTGGTCCAGATATCCTGTAAGCTCTCTTAAAGATGGGGGCGGTTCCAGGAAGAAGTTCTATGGCAAACTCAACTTTCCGCTCTGGTGGCATACCCGGTAAGTCCTTTGGAAACACATCTGGGAATTCGGACACAACCTTGATACTCTCAATTGGGTCTGCTTCACTACTATCGACAGCTATCTGATAACAACTTCCTTTCTTTGGCTTAGGCGGGACTAACTCGGTCACCACTTCCTCTCCTAGTGGGGACACCAACTTGATTGTCCTTTTATCACAACTGATAACTGCCTGATACTTATCTAGCCAATTCATCCCTAGGATGACATCTATTCCCTGAGTACCCATTACTATAAGGTTGGCGGGAAATGCTACCCCCCTTATTTCTACACATACATTCAAACAAATGCTATCGGCTCGAATTCTACCACCGGCTGAGTCAATTTGAATGGGGGTTGACATGGTAGTAATTGGAAGAATATGTGCTTCCACCCAGGATGCAGTAATGAAAGAATGCGTTGCTCCAGTATCAAATAACACTTCTGCAATATGGGAGTCGACTGGGAACATACCTACTATCATGCCGGGGGTCTCCTGAATTGCTTCAGCCTCCAAGTGGTTGAGTCTCCCATGATTGTAGCACGGCTGAGAGCGATTGCCTGCTCCAGGCTGGGGCACATTCTGCTTTGCTGGGGCATTGGGGCCTGACTGCTGCTGGGCTGCCTTCTTCGGACATTGCATCACCCAGTGGCCTTGCTCTCCACAGTGGAAACATGCCCTGTTTCCAACCTGAGCTGGTGCTGCCTGATTGTTTTGCTGGTTTGCTGGGGCGGGAAGACGAGGTGCCTGTTGATTCTGCCTCTAAAACTGACCTCCTGACTGATTGCTCTGACGATTCTGGTACTGATGCTGAGGATACTGCCTTTGGAACTACTGATGTTGCTGAGGTGGACGCTGGTTCTGCCTGAACTGCTGAGATTGATTGCCTGAAAAACGAGGACGATTGATGCTTCCAGGTTGGGGTCCACTGATCTTGCGCTTACGATCTTCCATCTCCTTACGCTTCCTCTCTGTCATGATTGCTCTATCAATCAGGTGCTGGAATGTCGGGAAGGTATGATTCATCAGTTGGTACTGCAGAGGGTCAACCAAGCCTCTCAGGAAACGGTACTGCCGCTTGGCGTCGGTGTTGACATCTTCAGGAGCATAGCGAGACAACTGCAGAAACCTATCCCGGTACTCACTGACAGACAATGGCCCTTGCTTGAGAGCCAGGAACTCCTCCTTCTTTACAGTCATCAAGCCTGCAGGAACATGGTACTGACGAAAGCTACCTCTGAACTCTTCCCAAGTGATGGTGTCGGGGTGGGCATGGGTGGCGAGGTAAGACTCCCACCATGACTGAGCTGCTCCTCTCAACAGACGAGGACCATACAGGACTTTCTCCCTATCTTCGCACTGAGCGGTATGCAACTCCCGCTCCATAGTGCGCAGCCATTCTTCAGCATCCATGGGGTCAGAAGAATGAGCAAACGTTGGTGGATGACCTCTCATGAACTCAGCACGCTTGTCTCTGGGCATCTGAGGCATCTAAGGCTGAGGTGGGGCCTGCTGCTGTTGCTGCTGCTGCTGCTGAATGGCGGCCAAAGTCTGACCGATGGCTTGAACTGCCTAAGTCTGCATCAGAAACATCTGCTCGATGGACATCGGGGGCGGGGCGGCAGGTGCTGTTGCTGGGGCACCTCTTCCTGTTGAGCGGCTCGCTCTTGCTGAGCACGCCTTCCTCCTCTGCGCCTGTTTTCTGACATCTGCAGAATGCAATCACACATCAGAACTGATCTGGCAAATCTTGCAGCATAAGAAAAGAGTATAGAATCCTTCAACAGCACTGAACAGATGAGCATCTTCACTGATCTCCAACACAGACCACACAGCTTCTCAGATAATGAGGAAAGTGGAATAAAAGGTTTCCCAACTATATAGCTAACTCCTTTAACATATAACAGGTAAACCATAATGCAGGGGATACCCACATTCTGGTGACAGTCATTACAAAGATCCAAACCAAACATAGTTCATCATGACAAACATAAATGCACAGGATATAGCAAACTACCCTGTCTAACTAAGACTAACTAAGAGCGAGACTAACGCTAAGACTGTAGTTTCTACGTATATATTTCGTATTAATTACAAGATCCAACTCTAATGATCTATGGTTCTAGATTTATCTTGGTCTTGCAGTCGGGGTGGCCATAAGGCTGGTGTCCACGCCGAGGTGAGTGGTACGGGTGCTGAGTCCCGACGGGAGCGGGGGAACCATCGTCCAGGTGACGACGTTCCGCGCGCTCAGCCCGCAGCAGGGCGATCTCAGCACGAGCCCTACTCAGCTCGTCTAGTGCATGGTCCAGCTCCGTGTTTAGCACAGCGGCTAGGTTGACTGTGCTGCTCAACCTAGGATTGTCCTCACCGACAGGTGAAACAATCACGCCTCATGTGCTGCCAGATGGACGACGGGGGTAATACTTCAGGTCGAGACCGTCAGCTACCCCACCGAGAACCGAGCAGTAGTGCGAAAGCGCACGCCGTGCAGCATCTTGCATGGCTGCCTCAGCTGAGTCCCGCTCAGAGATAGAATAGTGCTCTGAGCAGGCCTCTGCACCCTGGAGACTGTTCTCCGGGCGGCGCACCAAGCAGGTCGCCTCCCAGCGGTCCGGGTAGACCCCGCGACCATGCTGGTAGACCACACAGCGATACTCGATGGACCAAGTACGCCGGTTAAGTGCCCGACGTAGCAGGGTGTCGAGCTCATCATGGAAGTGACACCCGCGAGCAGCGTCGCGAGTGATGGGTCGAGCAACCCATCCTTCCGGCTCATGGTCAGCAGAGAAGTCGATGTCGTGGCTCGAGATGTCGTCGCCACCTCCGTCGTCTGGGTCTCCTCCAGCAGCAACTCCAGAAGCTGGGGCGCCCAGTGGTGGTGCAGGGGGCGCCTCCAGGGGAAGCACAGGGGAGCAGCTCCTCACAGACTCTATCTCCTGCTGGAGCGAGAAAGAAGAGCCCTGCTGCTCCTGTCGTCGACGTTCCCGCTCCTCATGCAGGCGGTGGTGCAGCCTCTCCAAGTGGCTGGGCTGTCCGGCCACGGGGCGGCGAAGCGGACGCTCAGCAAGGCGGGAGGGTAAGAAGGGGATGACGGACTTTCGTGCAATGTGTCTAAGTCGAGCCATCTACAAAAGACATCGCAAGCAAAAGGGTGAGGACAGAATTAATATGACCAGCAAATAATGAATGATAAATAAATGAAGGATTAGAATAAAACACAATTTTCAGCAAGGTATAATGTATAGTAGAACATAGGTTTGGTCGGTATGACCAACTTTTGAAGGGATATCAAAGTCAAGGCAGGGACAGAGGTCTATAGTCCTTAGAACGACCATTCTATTCTAGGTTAGCGGTCCTACAGTCAGCACGGCTTTGATACCACTTATGTCACACCCGGTTTTTAGAAGGCAAACCGAATGCGAACCATGTACGTGCCAGGATCAGTTATTCACGTACACAGCAGTTACATAACATGGACATCATCACACAGTGCTCAAATAGTATTAAAAGGGAAATAATAGTCGATTACATCATACGTCTGAGACGTCCATATAGTCCTTACAATAAATCAAAGTGCGGAAAAGAAACGTAGATAAACGCGGCCTTCACAGGCAGCCGACTGGGGGTTGCCGCTAACCCACGCCTAGAACTCGTCGTAGTCTTGGAACTCCTCGAAGTCTCCTTCCACAACTTCATCTTCTCCTGAGCAGTGGTTGCAATGCTGACAACCTGGGGATGGGGGGGTTTGGTGTGTAGAGCAAGGGTGAGTACACATCAACATACTCAGCAAGTATCCTGTTTGGCTGTAGTGGACTAGCTTTATGTGGGGATAAGTCAAGCAGTTGCGTTTAGTTGGTCAGATTATTATTCACTAATAGAAAGCCAAATTTTAGCATTAACCCAAGTTATTAGCCCGATGTACCCTTTCCAAACGGAAAGAATACCACTTACCAGCACCATAGACATAACCAGAACCAGCAGTCTCATTGCCACTTGTAAACAAAAGTGTCTCTGCTCAAGTACCACTAATCACTGGAGCTCCCTTGGCCGCTCATAACCGCGAGCACGGCTGATATATCAGTTTTCAAACACTCTGCAGAGGTTGTGCACTTTACCCACAAGCCGTGATTCCCATTCTGCCCGGAGAGAGCTACTCCCCATTAACCACTACCTAGGTGGTCTAGCAGGGTATCACTATGTAGCCTTTACAAAGATTCCCCGGGGCTGTAGCCACCCGTTAGGTTTCCTAAATGCACCGCACTCCTCCCCAAAGGGCGAACCCAAACTTGGCAGAGCGAGCCGCATACACCGAGCCCCATTGACGGCACGACGGCTAAGTGAACTACACCCCGGATCCTCTAATTATTCAGCTAAGGGCATCCCATTCCACCCTCATGGTTGCACTGTTTTCCCGGGCGGTCATCCATAGAACAGATCCTTACGGAGAGGCACTCGAGAAACCGCTCGAGCCCCCTTGAAGACCACAAGTATAACATCATAATAAGAGAGGGGAAAACAGCGTATCATAGATAATCTCATCATGTTCATTGATTAGAGTTTGAGCAATAGCATAAAGCTAAACAATAATAATCCAACCCAAATAGGTAAACAAGGACATGGATAACAAAACTAGTTAATCCTTAGGCATAAATGTGTAAAGCGGGAGGTGAATTAAAGAATGAATAGGACAGAGATAGGTTAAGGGACACTTGCCTCCACCAACCGACTGCTGCTCAGGGGCTTCTCCCGCGAGTTCTTCGGGCTCGTCAACCGGATCGTTCTCTATGCGATTGCAAGCATACACACATCCATACATTCAAATTAGGAAACAAACAGTACACCATACAAGAGAACAAATGAAGTAAATATGCATAGAATATCACATGCGATAATGAACTTACCATGATTAGAAAGAAATGAGAAAAGGTCTCGCGAGAGTCAAAGCTTAAGCCCGAGACGCATTATGGGTTGATGAATAACTAGACGTCACGTGTTCTAATTCCAATTGGTTCTAACAAAAGACTTAGCTACATGCACTAACGTAAACGTGACCACTTTTAGTAGATTAACATTAAATGAGTTAGGCAATTAGCTATACAAATTAACTAACGTGACTAATTTCCAAATTGAGACTCCTATCTTATTAATACGAACAACGGGATTAGCGCGCATAGGACACGGGGGGGGGGGGGGGTAGACGGGGCACGACGGGTCGTGCCAAGGCATGCGCGCGAGACCGCACGCACACACCACGAACTAGGCGTGCGCACGTCGGGGCCGAGCGCTAGCCGAGCTCAAAGTCGCGCGCCATGGGCACGCTGGGCCGAGCTCGAGGCCATGCCGGGGCCGTCACGACGCGAGCAAGGCACGGCGGGGCGAGCGGGCAAGCACGCCGGGGCGAAGACACGACCGACCACCACGCCGGGGCGGGGACGGCACGGCCGAGCCGGGGCGGAGGCGGGCTTGCCGGGCGCAGCCGGGGGCGGCCAGGGCGAGGCCGGGCGCGGTCGGGGGCGGCCGGGGCGAGGCCGGGCGTGGCCGGGCAAGTGGGGGCCGAGGCGGGGCGCAGCCAGGGGCGGCGAGCCGGGCACGGGATGGGGCGGGGCGAGCTCGCCGGAGCGAGGGCGGGGGAGGGGCGGGTCGCCGGGGTCGGGGGCGGCCGAGCCGGGGCGGCTAGGGCGCGGGCGGGCTCGCTGGAGGGCGGCGCGGGGAGGGCGGACGCCATGGGCGGGCGAGCTCGAGGCGGCCGGGGCGGGGGCGGCCGGGCGCGACCGGGCGCGGGACGAGGGCGGGGGCTCGCCGGAGCGGCCGAGGCGGGGCCGGCGTGGGGATTGGCGAGGCGGGCACGACCGGGCACGGCGGGGCGCGGGCGGCCGGGGCACGGGCGGCCGAACCGCGGCGAGGGGCTGGCGCGGGGCGCCGGGGAGCGGCGCCGGCGGGCGGGGGAGGGGGAAGGGAGGAGAGGGGGGGCCTCACCGGAGGGGGCGGCGCGGCGGCGGCGCCGAGGGGGAAGGGGCGGCGGCGGCTAGGGTTAGGGGAGAGAGAGAGTTGGAGGAGGGGGAGGGGATGACGGGCGGGGCCCGCGGGGAGGGAATTTTGGAAAAAGAAAAAAGGGGGGCGGTTGGGCCGGCTGGGCCCAAAGGGGGAGGGGGGCGCGCGGCTGGGCCGCTAGGCGGCCCACGGCGGGAGGGGAAAAGGGGGGCGGATGGGCCGCCGCGAGGCCCACGCGGGGGGAAGGGGGGCGGCTGGGCCAAAAATGGGGAGGGAGGGGAGAGAGGAGAAGAAAAAGGTTTTCTTTTTCTAAAATCTATTTTCCTCTAGATGAATGCATTCACATTTTTAAACAATCAAAATGTATGCATGGTTCGGCATGGTGCATCACACAAAATAAAATATTTTAGGGTTTTGCTTTACATGGGATTTCAAGCCGAATCCCGCTATACTTTGGAAAAGATCAAGGTTTAGCGAGGAGAAAAGGGAAAAGGAAAGGGTAACGCCTGAATTTGATGAGAGAAAAGAAGAAAAAATTCTACCCCCAAATTCAGGGCGTTACAGGCGACCCCTCGGACTCGGAGGAAAACTCCTCCTCCGTGTACTCGAAATCACCGAAGTCCTCCAAGGGAGGGGTCGGCTCACGCTTCCGCTTGTCGCCAGAATGGTGCGACGAACTTCTGCCTTTCTTGCTCTTGCCCATGGTGGAGTAGAAGGGAAGAGAAAAGAGGCGAGTAAGCAACAAGCGGCAGAGAGATGTGTGAAGACGCCAGTGAAGCAAGCACTCTATTTATAGAGGAAGAAGGCAACCGCTCATCTCCTACCATGGTCACTGAATAGTCGCAAATATTCAATAAGAAAGTCAAATTGTCTGGAAACAAGTCAGGCGGCTGAAGCCGTTTCACATAACACGACACCCATTGGGACTCATGTCAACTGCTTGGACGATATGATTACACCCGCGGTCACGTCAAATTACTACTCAGGGGCAGTTTGCTAAATGCTCAGCGCACCAAGTCATTCCTTGCCTACACCCATTGGGGGGACGTCCAGGAATTTTCAATAGATTTTCCTAAGCAGTCACATCCATACAGTATACACAATGAATGTATCATGACAGAAGGAAGATATCGATGGAGATCGGAGGAAAGCCAAAAATAGCTGATGAAGTACAAGTCTAATCAACAGGAGCATTGAAGCACGAAGCGAAATGAAGACCAGCCAAGAGCCATCTACCGGATGTCCAATCTGTCGCAGATCAAATAAATTTCAAACCTAATAGGACATGGGTAGACCGCGTTGTTGATCTTAAAGGCAAAACTGTATGCTGATCTCTAAAGCATAAAGCTGATGATATTGTTGGGGACTTGTTCTCAAGTGCTATGAGTTAAGAACAAGGCAACACAGAGAATGTTAAACGATAAAATCCTTCGTCCTTTGAAGCATTATTTCCCTTAGGATATAACGATCTTCAGACGAAGGTCATGAAGGACGAACCTTCATCATCACAGTATACATTAATGAAAGACGAAGCATATGAAACATAAAAGATAGCATGAATAATCATATAACATCATCAATTTAGCTTTTTTATATCATCATAGAAAAATAGAGACAATATCGAATTACAAATGTACCTTCGGCTTGGAAGGAGATGAAAATACAAATGTGACGCAAAAGCAAATGCCAAGTCAGCGTGAACAGTACGGGAGTACTGTTCATCTATTTATAGACGTGGGACGCAGCCCATGTAAAATTACATTCATGTCCACTACATTTGCTAATGACTTATGAGGATCTGTCAAAGCCTAAGTAGTCTTTTCATCTTTAAGTCGGTTCCCCTTTCTGCCACTATGCCGAAGCTCCCCTGCGCATAGCTTCGGCTATGCACCATCCCTCGTACGGCTTGATGATCAGCCCGTCCTTCATCTCAATCTTCCTTCGTCTAGCTTAAGCTTCGTTCTGATCGTACTTCATGTTCACAATCTGGGTCCGAAGATATCTGTTCATAGATTTCACTTGGAAGATATTGTCAAATCATGTTTTTGAGGACCTTCGGAGGACGAAGGCCCCCAACAGATATAATGCTGAATTCTAAGGCATTCGACGAAGATAAAAGGATGATTTCTAAAAGCATGAGATGAAGACCTTTGAGTGGACTATTTTTAGTAATCCACTCAAAGCTTGGGGGCTACACCCATTGGGTGCACCTCTGGTGCACCCAATGAATCATTAGCTCCAAAAAGACAGAATGCTGATCTCTAAAGCATGAACTAATGATAAAATGCTGATTTCTAAAGCATGAGATGAAGATAAGACAATGCTGATTTCTAAAGCATCAGATGAAGATGAAAATGATTTCTAAAAAAGCTTGAAATGAAGACCTTCAAGTGGATTATTTTCAGTATTCCACTCGAAGCTCGGGGGCTACACCCATTGGGTGCACCTTCGGTGCACCCAATGAATCATGAACCCCAGAGAGCAGAATGCTGATCTCCAAGGCATAAACCCGAGACAGAACACCGATTTCTGAAGAATAAAGCGAAGACCGATGAATAATGACAGGAGAGGATAACAGAAGATCGTTTTTTACCAAGTTACTCAGAGTTCAGAAGCAACAACTTGATAGGCCCATTTTTATGGTATTCATTATCAAAATCAAAAACTGCAAGCTGGACCTAGAATCTTTGGGCCGATTATTTCAAAATCAACTCAAAGATTGGGGGCTTGTGGGGGACAGATAACCCCCGGGTCCACTAGAAGGCTAGAAGACCTCGCGAAAGGCTTTGGGCCCGATATTTCGCAAGGCCATCCCTTCGTGGGCCTTGGGAGGAACGTCCGGCAAAGTGGATCAGTGCAAGATTGGATCAACTCGAGCCCAAACGGCCCAACGGATTTGAGCGACATCCACAGCAGTGACCCGACTTTCCCGCGCTGCGTCATCAGGCATTGGAACTGAATGGCAATAAGTCGGCAGAATTATAGGAAGATAGGCTCAGTCGGTTCACTATTTCTTAGGCTCACATTGTTATCATATCCGCATGTAACGCCCCACGGTCGAGTATATAAGGCCTAGGGGCATCCCCTCAAAAACATCTCACTCCTTAGCCATCTACTCAGCTCTCTAGCATCTCTCGTACTAGAGAACTCCCTTGTAACCCGCCACACCAAAGATCCACACCAAGACGTAGGGTGTTATGCATCTCAAAGCGGCCCGAACCTGTACAAGATTGTCTACTGTCTCTCGTGCATCTGGCACGAACCATCGAGCTACAGTCGGTAACAATGTCCTACTCCAAAAAGCACCTCAAGGGGCAACCCTGGGTGCGCGGTCGGACCCAAAACACCGACACCAGCAAAGGCAAGGGAAACACGGCAAATAATGCAGCGGGCAAGAATATGAAGAAAACTGGGCGAATCTATTATACACAAGTGGCCACTATGCCGGAGGGAGAGCCGGTCATGATGGGTACGTTTCTCGTGGCCAATCACCCTGTAGTCATTCTCTTTGATTCTGGTGCTTCAGATACATTTATAAGCAAGAAGTTTGTGGATAGATATTGCATTCCATACATTGAATCAAGGGAAGGGATTATAATTCATTCGTCTGGGGGACAAATATTCACTAGAGAAGTGGCTTTCCATGTGCCCGTAACATTGGCTGAACGGGACTTTCCCACAAATATGATTGTTCTGAAAGGCCAAGATATAGATTTAATTCTGGGCATGAATTGGTTAGCCCAGCATAAAGCAATCCTCAACAATGATCTGAGAACCATCAGGTTGAGCTATGGCCAGGAAGAGGTTCTCTTATCCATCCCTGTAGCTAGTCTAGCCAAACCATTTGGCAGAGTATATGAAGCTATCATACCAAAGATCCAAGATATACCGGTAGTATGTGAATTCCCGGACGTCTTTCCGGAAGATCTGCCTGGATTGCCTCCAGAGAGACATGTAGAATTTGTGATTGAATTGAAGCTCGGTACGGCTCCTATTTCTAGAAGGTCGTACCGAATGCCTCTGAATGAGTTGGCAGAGCTCAAGACACAATTACAAGATCTGCTAGAAAAGGGATTCATCCAACCAAGCTCGTCACCTTGGGGTTGTCCAGCCATCTTTGTCAAGAAGAAGACCAAATGCTTCGGATGTGCGTGGATTACAGACCCCTTAATGAGGTCACAATCAAGAATAAGTACCCTCTTCCATGGATTGCTATCTTATTTGATCAGCTTATTGGAGCTCGGGTATTTTCCAAGATTGACCTCAGGTCAGGTTACCATCAGATCCGTATCCGACCCGAAGATATACCCAAGACCGCATTCACTACGCTGTATGGATTATTTGAATATCTGGTTATGTCTTTCAGATTAACGAATGCTCCCACCCACTTCACATATCTTATGAACTCAGTATTCATGCCCGAGTTGGATAAATTCGTGGTGGTGTTCATTGATAATATTTTGATATATTCCAAGAATGAAGAGGAGCATGCTCGACATTTGCGGATCGTGTTAACACGCTTAAGGGAGCATCAATTATATGCTAAATTTAGTAAATGCGCGTTTTGGCTGGAGGAGATCCAATTTTTGGGACACGTATTGTCTTGCAAAGGGATTGCGGTTGATCCCAGCAAAGTCAAGGATATTTTGGAGTGGAAACCACCCACTACTGTACATCAAGTCCGAAGTTTCCTTGGACTGGCTGGTTATTACCGCCGATTTATTCCAGATTTTTCCAAGCTTGTGAAGCCAATCACAAGTTTATTGAAGAATGATACCAAATTTAATTGGTCTTCAAGATGCAATGAAGCCTTCGAGCAGCTGAAGGTGTTATTGACCACTGCTATGGTATTAGCTCAACCGAACATTGAAAAGCCTTTTGATGTATATTGTGACGCATCAGGCAGTGGTTTAGGTTGTGTCTTGATGCAAGAAGGCCAAGTTGTAGCATACGCCTCAAGACAGTTGCGCCGGCATGAGGAACATTATCCAACTCATGACCTGGAATTAGCTATTGTGGTTCATGCCCTAAAAATATGGCGTCATTATCTGCTAGGGAATACATGTCATGTCTATACAGATCATAAAAGTTTGAAGTACATCTTTACCCAGTCAGAGCTGAATATGAGGCAGAGGAGATGGCTCGAGCTGATTAAGGATTATGAATTGGAAATCCACTATCACCCAGGCAAGGCCAATGTAGTGGTAGATGCACTAAGTCGCAAGGGTTCTTGTCATTGTCTTACGATGAAGACTTCTGACATTACATTATGCCAAGAAATCGAGAAGTTGAACCTGGGAATGATTCAACATGGAACTTTAAATCACTTGAAGCTTGAGTCGGTTCTTCTGCAAAGAATAATTGATGCACAAAGAAATGATGAGGGTATGAAACACATTCATGAGAAAATAAAGGCCAGTAAGGCAAAGTATTTTAGAGAAGATGATCAAGGCATTGTATGGTTCAACAACCGCATAGTTGTGCCCAAGAATGATGAGGTCCGCCAGCAAATTTTAGATGAAGCACAACTTAGTCGCTATTCTATTCATCTCGGAAGCACTAAGATGTATCATGATCTAAAGAAACATTATTGGTGGACGAAGATGAAGATTTAAATTGCACGCTATGTGGCAAAATGCGACACTTGCAGACATGTCAAGGCCATACATATGAAAACTGCTGGCCCATTGCAATCTTTACCTATCCCAACATGGAAATGGGAGGATATTAGTATGGACTTCATTGTGGGATTACCCAGGACAGCAAAAGGGTATGATTCCATCTAGGTTATTGTTGATCGACTTACAAAGATCGCCCATTTCCTTCCAGTCAGGGTAAAGTATACAGTGGCCACATATGCAGAGTTATAAATTGCCCGTATTCTTAGTTTACACGGTGTTCCGAAGACCATAGTGTCGGATCGTGGACCTCAATTCGTGTCCAAATTTTGGGAAGAACTTCACAAAGCTCTGGATACTAAGTTGCTCCATAGTTCGGTCTATCATCCTCAAACCAGTGGGCAAACTGAGAGGGTGAATCAAATACATGAGGACATGTTACGAGCTTGTGCTCTAGAATTTCCACAGAAATGGGATGAATGCTTGCCATTGGCGGAGTTCTCATACAATAACAGCTATCAAGAGAGCATCAAGATGGCACCCTTTGAAGCTTTGTATGGACGACGATGTCGTACTCCGTTAAACTGGTCTGAACCAGGTGAAAGATGTTTTTTCAGGCCTGATATGGTAAAGGAAACAGAAGATAAGGTTCAACGAATAGTGCATAATTTGAAAGAAGCCCAAGCTCGACAGAAGAGTTATGCAGACAAACGACGCAAACCCTTGTACTTTCAAGTTTCAGATTATGTCTACCTGAAAGTCTCACCAATGAAGGGTGTATCTTGTTTCGGGGTAAAAGGGAAGCTTGCACCTCGGTACATTGGTCCTTTTCCTATCCTTGAAAGATATGGACTAGTGGCATACCGACTCCAATTACCTGAAACATTGTCTGCAGTGCACAATGTGTTCCACGTATCTCAATTGAAGAAGTGTCTTCGCATTCCAGATCGAACCGTTGAAGTGACGGATGTTGCCTTAGAACTAGACTTGACATATTTAGAACATCCTATTTGAGTCTTGGATCAAAAGGACAGAATTACCTGAAGGAGAACTCTCAAGTTTTATAAGATACAATGGAACCAACACACGGAAGACAAAGCTACTTGGGAAACTCAAGACTTCTTAGAAAAGAATTTCCCAGGCTTTTTAGCTTCATGTAAATTGTGAGATATGCACACTTGTTGTAATAAAGAAGTAGATCCCATACCACCCCTTCCTTGTACCAAAATTAAGGAAATAAAAATATGACACATTTCCTTTTCCATTACTTGCCCTAGGACTTTTAAATCTCGGGACGAGATTCTTTTATGGGGGGAAGGATGTAACACCCCTAGTGTTACTGCCACTAAAACTTGAGCATAACATCATGAGCATCAGCATATCATGTGATTGTTACCCTTAGAATGCATTCACTATGCAAAAATTTCAAACAAGTTGAATTAATGTGACTAGTCATGGGTAAAACCCTAGAATAGGGTACTTAACCCTAAACTGCGCTTAAAAGAGTAAACAAAGCCTAAATCAGAGAAAACTTCAAAACTCATTAGTAATAATCATAAAATGTCACCACTAATGGACTTAAGTGGCATCCAAACCCTAGAAGTACCAGAAACCCTAATAGACCCCTGGAAAACCCTGATTGAAACCCTAGGGGGTTTTATGTAAATTTTGCACACTTTTGGACCTAAGTGAAAAAACCATGGAATTAGGGTACCTTAAGTCACATGGTTCACATATTTGAGGGTTTGCAAACCAAACCTTGAGATTTGGGCTCATTTGCAAAAAGGCCACTCTAGTGCTCATGTATGGCTAAGTCTAAAAATCAGTGAATATCGCTGACTTTGGAGCCCTACATCTCAGGATTCTTGAAGTTTTTGCTCAAAGTTAATATAGCAAAGTTGTAGAGCTATCATAGGAGAACAAGTTTGATTAAGTGACTGAGCAGTGGTGCTGCATAGAAATTGGAGTAAAATAAGCCCAAAGTCGGGCTGTCAGTCAGCCTAAAGCCTGAGTTCTAATTATCAGTGTGTAGGATCAACTTTGGGACCATGTGGAGCTCGGTTTAATGGATGTTTAGCAAAAGTTCTTGTGACAAAGTTAAAACTAGATTGATAAGCTACAACTTTGATGCAGAGTATTGATCTAGTCACCACACAAAATCTAGAGAGAATTCGCCCCAAACAAGCTTTGTCAGACCAACTGATGAAGCCTCTGATGGTACAGTGGCAAAAAAATCTACAGATTCCTTGAATCTCACCGCCGGTGACCCTTCGCCGCGATTGACGTCGATCATCGCGATTCGTGCGTCGTGGCTTGTGGATAACCGTGGACAACGAAAGATCTCAACTCAGGAAAGGAGTAGAGACTTATCGCCGGACTATTCACTGTGACACTTACCGCGCATTGGATAGACGTGTTCTTGTCGGAGTTCGCCGTCGATCGTAGCCGCGCCAGGTGCTTAGAAGAACTACCACGTCGCAGTAGATATTCGTAGGAGGTCTGTTCGTCGCCGGAGACATTACCCCGGGGGACGCGACGATAGTTCACGCAAGTGACTCACCTCTCCCCTCGGCCGCCAGTCTCCCCCTTTCAAAATTGGACACCACCACTTAGAGCCCTTATAAATTGACGACACGGTCTGCTTCGCTAAGTTATCACCGAGCCAAAGCATCCATCCCTGCCCTCGATTAGCCACTACAGTCGCTGAATTTGGGTTTTCCCCCAAATTGGTCGACTGCGCCGTTGTGAATCACCTCATCGCGGCTAGCTGCTTCCAGGTCCGCACCCACCCTCCATGTTCACGTTTTAGCACCCTCACATACTTGTGATGCTTATTGACTCAACTAACTGAGCTTGACGACATCCACTCGTTGGGAACGCCTGGATTTGGTCTCGGTGATTGCGATCATCGTGGGCAGGCAAATCTAGGGCCGGATTAATCCAATTAGAGCTTGTTCTAGACTTATTTCGGGTCAGTGATGCTTGCCCAGTAGTTAATTTGGGCAGCCACCGTTGTTCTTGGTTGGTCCGAGCAACAGGATGGTCGGCGGTGAGTGCGTCGTGGCCAAGGGGTCAAGCGAGACAGAGGAACAGTGGGGGGGGCTCTTTATAGGTATTTCAAACCTCCAGGGTCCCCTGGGCAAAATGGACACCGCAACGCGCGCGGGCGCACGTTCTCCCCATTTCTGGGCCGACTTGGACCAGATTCAGCCCAGCACTATTCATATTTTCTCTTTTTCTTTTTCTTCTAGACTTAGAGAATTCCTAGAAAATTATAGAAAATTGCTAAAAATACCAGACCAATTTTGCTAGGCTCCTGATTTTTTATAGTATTTAATAAAAATAGTTTTAGGATTTTTATTCCAAATAAGGAATTATGGAGTATTTAAAATAGCCAAAACTCATACCCCTGGAATTTTAGAAATTAATTAATAATTTCAAAAATCACCAAACTTTTTAGATAATCTTTAAATATTATTTAGAAGCCTTGGGTAAAGTTTGCATGATTTGGACCATGTTTGGTACCTAGAACCCAAAACCCTAATCTCCTGCCCTTTGAACTTCACTATTAACTCCAAAAACCCTAGTTTCCTGGAGATTCGTGAAGGAAAATTATATTCAAGACCTAAGATAATATACTTTTATTATCTTTGCATTTTCATGAGCATTACATGAGCATTCATGATTATATATGGCTATATATAGAAAACGAAGAAGAGATAGAAGTTGAAGAAGCAAGGACTACACCACCACCACCACCTGAAGAACCCCAGGCCAGGAACTGCTTTTATTTTGACATCTGTGGAGCAGAGCCCGACTCACCTAAAACACAAGGCAAGCCCCGGTGCCTTTGCCACCTCCTTGCTATTTTAAAAATCTTTCTCACTTGCTTGATGCACTAGGTTATAGGAGTTGTGTGCTAAACAAATTGTGGCAATTCCTTCCTTGAGAATTTGATTACCTTTCCTTGATCCCCTATTTTACAAAAAGGCTTTTCTTATGCTTAGCTTTGCTTTAGAAAAACAAAATGTTTTGTTTTGACAAAAGATGATGCTTCAAGTGGGTGGGATGTTTTCAAAATAAAACTTGAGGGTGGATCCATCATGGTCGTGATGGTTCAACATCGGAAAAGATGTACCTCTGCTAGGTACCAAACTTTGGGTTTGAAATGATAAAGCTGATACCGGGCGGGTGACTTGCACGAGAAGAGAGGCTCGGTGTAGTGTCTCCGTCTGAGTCGATTAAGGACCTTCTCAATGTAGGCTTGCTGATCGAGGACCCTTTAACTGGTCACATGCCTCATCATGGGTAAGCTTTGCCTCGGGCAGACAAATACCAGAATAAGATAACATGCAATGGGAGTGGAGAGATTGCAAGAGTAGCGTGTACCCTCCGTGGTAAGAGGCTAGACGGTGGTGTATCTGTGCTCTCGGTTGGCGTGAACCTGATCTGGTCTTAAGAACCCCAGTGGCGAGTTGACATATGCAAGGGTTAAGTGCTACATATGTCGTGTGATTCGAGATCCTCAGCTGAGTATTAATCGATTCGGATCACCGTTACTTCTCGGACATGAAGACTTGGTCACTGCCCTACACGTAGCAATCCAGTGAACAAGAAGGGTTGATAAGAAATTGGCTAGTATAGGTCAAGTGCTTGAACTAGGGTAGAAAGAACTCTAGAACTCAGGTAATGACTTAACTTGCTAATAAAACTGGACTTTTAAGGATCCAGCCTTAGTAAGCATTTATGCAAACAGAGTCTTTGATTAGCCATACCTTGATTCCCAAAGGCCAACATATCCTTGAGAGTCTTTTATTTTGACGGGTAAGACTTGCGAAAGTACACTCCGTTCTCAGGGTTTTCGAACCCATGTTGTTGTAGGTGAGGAAGCAGCAAATTTTTGTTGCTTTTGTTCAAAGGTGGTGCCTAAGGAAGAAAATCAAGACTGAAGCCTCGGGAGGAAGTGTCCTCCTCTAAAAACTTTTTACTGTTAGTCGGGAGGGGGTTTTGCCTCCCAAGTTATGTAATAATATTACTCCAGCACTCCTATATTTGCTCTGGTCTGTAATAATACTACTCTTTCTATACTTTAATATAAAGTAAGTTATTGTAATTGCTTCCGCAAACTCATTCATCCGATGTGTTGTAATGTCTGCGTGACGGGTGAAACGCTCTTGGGCAAGGTAAAGAATTCAGATACCGAACTTGTCAAGTGATCAGGTGCACCTGCTGGGTTGTCCGAAGTCCGATGGACAAGGACAACTGTAGGTGGGCCTAATGACTTGGGAGGTTCCATCACAGCTGGTATCGGAGCGAAGCCCATCTCTGCAGATGTTATGAGGCATTTTCAAAAAGAATTTTCATAAACTTACCTAAGAAAATTTCTTTCCTTCTTATCTAACTACCTTCTGAAATACTTATATTAAGACCAGATAGTAGAGTGCAATGTATAGAAGGTTGTGAATCAACTAAGGTTGATTCTGTAATTATGCATGCATCATGTTAAAAACTATCCTAATAAGTTTTTCCCCCCTTATGGAGATATGTCGCCGCGCACAAGGAAAACCGCGTGCAAATCCAATGGACCAATTGGCGTGCCTCGCCATCAGCTGGCTCCAAGGCACGAGGATAGTAGCAGCGGCAGCAATGATCCCATTGGAGATATAGAAGCCCAAGTAGAGAAGCTTCGAACGGAATTGCGTCATAGAAATAGTGTGTGGGTCGAGGATGGTCAGCGCATAAATGAGTTAAGGACTGACATCCGGCATCTGCAAGACGAGCTTGCTGAACGAGATTTGGCACTCGATTGGGCCGTCAACTCGCGTTCCATTGCTTGGGACCGAGAGGCCAAAGCTCGAGCCCGTGTGGAGGAGCTTAGCACGGCCGTGGATAACTTGCAGGTGTACTGCAATACATTGCATGAGGAAGTTCATGAATTGTATTCGTGACTGCACCCTGACGTACCTGCAGACCCTGTCGAAATGGGAGCTGGACCTTCTGGAACAACAGGTGAAGCTTTTTGTGGGGAACTGGATCTTTTCAAGCCCCCTCCTTCAATAAACCTGGCTGATGAATGGACCCCTACACCCGACAACGAAGCTGCTAAGGATAATAAATACTTGTAGTAGTATAGTTTAGAAATAGTGTTAATGTAAAATAGGTAATGTAGTCATGTTGTACATTGAGTTTGTAACATTACATCTTAAGTAATGTAAAATGATGGTATGTATCAGCATGTGATATTTTCCAAATATTTCTTTGCTTTAGATGCCATCTCGAACTCGTGCACATGACGGTGCGGGAACATCCACTGGCCAAGATGATACACCAAATCCACCACCGGTTCCACCCACGCTAGCCGAGGCTATCACCGCCTTGGTTACCGCGACAGCTGACAACACCCGCTTCCTTCGTGAAATGGCGGGACAACAACTTCAGCAACAAGGCGGAAGAGCTTATCCACAAGGACCCCGCGAAACTTCATATTTGGATTTCTCGGAAACACGTCACCCACTATTCGTCAAAGCCGAAGATCCCCTCGAAGCCGACGAATGGATTCGGGTTATTGAGCAGAAGTTTGGACTTATCCGATGCACGGAGACCCAGAAGCCATTATTTGCGGCTCAGTAGTTAAGAGGCCCTGCCAGCACCTGGTGGGGAAATTATGTGGCCATTCAGCCTACCGGCAATCAAGTCACCTGGGACAAATTTAAATTGGCATTTCGGGAGCACTACATTCTAGAAGGAGTGCTCCATATGAAGCAAGAAGAATTCATGAAGCTTAAGCAAGGTGGAGATACTGTATCTCAACAAGTTCAATCATTTGTCCCAGTACGCAATTGTCCAGGTCAACACTGACCTAAAGAAGAGAAACTGTTTTATGAGAGGCCTCAATGATCGGCTACAACGAAAGATGGCCACCTGCCTTGACCTCTCCTACAGCAGGGTTGTCAGCACAGTGCTGGCAGTTGAAGCCAAGTATGCAGGCCCAGGGAAGTCAAAGGGCTTCGGAGGTGACAGGTCCAACCAAGGGCCTGAAAAGTGACAAAGGTTGGTGATCCGACCTTTCAATCAAAACCATTCTTCACCTCATCCACCCTCCTACCCCCTTTAAACAGCCTGTATTCATCCACCCTGCCACTGCCCCCACTTCAACAACTCAGCCGAGTGCCCCTGGTAATCGTTTCCCTGCACTCCCGAGTTCATCTACTGGTTGCTTCAATTGTGGGAAGTCTGGACATTTCATCAAAGACTGCCCATATCCAAAGCAGAAAAACTCCAATAATCAGCAGAACCCGGGAAGTTCCAGCCAAGGCAAGGGAAACACAGCAAATAATGCAGCGGGCAAGAATATGAAGAAAACTAGGCGAATCTATTATACACAAGTGGCCACTACGCCGGAGGGAGAGCCGGTCATGATGGGTACGTTTCTCGTGGCCAATCACCCTGCAGTCATTCTCTTTGATTCTGGTGCTTCACATACATTCATAAGCAAGAAGTTTGTGGAAAGATATTGCATTCCATACATTGAATCAAGGGAAGGGTTTATAATTCATTCGCCTTGGGGACAAATATTCATTAAAGAAGTGGCTTTCCATGTGCCCGTAACATTGGCTGAATGGAACTTTCCCACAAATATGACTGTTCTGAAAGGCCAAGATATAGATGTAATTCTGGGCATGAATTGGTTAGCCCAGCATAAAGCTATCCTCAACACTGATCTGAGAACCATCAGGTTGAGCTATGGACAGGAAGAGGTTCTCTTGTCCATCCCTGTAGCTAGTCTAGCCAAACCATTTGGCAGAGTATATGAAGCTATCATACCGGAGATCCAAGATATTCCGGTAGTATGTGAATTCCCGGATGTCTTTCCGGAAGATCTGCCTGGATTGCCTCCAGAGAGAGATGTAGAATTTGTGATTGAATTGAAGCCCGGTACGGCTCCTATTTCGAGAAGGTCATACCGAATGCCTCTGAATGAGTTGGCAGAGCTCAAGACACAATTACAAGATCTGCTAGAAAAGGGATTAATCCGACCAAGCTCGTCACCTTGGGGTTGTCCAGCCATCTTTGTCAAGAAGAAGACCAAACGCTTCGGATGTGCGTGGATTACAGACCCCTTAATGAGGTCACAATCAAGAATAAGTACCCTCTTCCCCGGATTGATATCTTATTTGATCAGCTTACCGGAGCTCGAGTATTTTCCAAGATTGACCTCAGGTCGGGTTACCATCAGATCCGTATCCGACCCGAAGATATACCCAAGACCGCATTCACTACGCGGTATGGATTATTTGAATATATGGTTATGTCTTTCGGATTAACGAATGCTCCCGCCCACTTCTCATATCTTATGAACTCGGTATTCATGCCCGAGTTGGATAACTTCGTGGTGGTGTTCATTGATGATATTTTGATATATTCCAAGAATGAAGAGGAGCATGCTCGGCATTTGCGGATCGTGTTAACGCGCTTAAGGGAGCATCAATTATATGCTAAATTCAGTAAATGTGGGTTTTGGTTGGAGGAGATCCAATTTTTGGAACACGTATTGTCTGCCAAAGGGATTGCGGTTGATCCCAGCAAAGTCAAGGATATTTTGGAGAGGAAACCACCCACTACTGTACATCAAGTCCGAAGTTTCCTTGGACTGGCTGGTTATTACCGCCGATTTATTCCAGATTTTTCCAAGCTTGTGAAGCCAATCACAAGTTTATTGAAGAACGATACCAAATTTAATTGGTCTTCAAAATGCAATGAAGCCTTCGAGCAGCTGAAGGTGTTATTGACCACTGCTCCGGTATTAGCTCAACCGGACATTGAAAAGCCTTTTGATGTATATTGTGATGCATCAGGCAGTGGTTTAGGTTGTGTCTTGATGAAAGAAGGCCAAGTTGTAGCATACGCCTTAAGACAATTACGCCTGCATGAGGAACAATATCCAACTCATGACCTGGAATTAGCTGTTGTGGTTCATGCCCTGAAAATATGGCGTCATTATCTACTAGGGAGTACCTGTCATATCTATACAGATCATAAAAGTTTGAAGTACATCTTTACCCAGTCAGAGCTGAATATGAGGCAGAGGAGATGGCTCAAGCTAATTAAGGATTATGAATTGGAAATTCACTATCACCCAGGCAAGGCCAATGTAGTGGTAGATGCACTAAGTCGCAAGGCTTCCTGTCATTGTCTTACGATGAAGACTTCTGACATTACATTATGCCATGAAATGGAAAAGTTGAACCTGGGAATGATTCAACATGGAACTTTAAATCACTTGAAGCTTGTGTCGGTTCTTTTGCAAAGAATAATTGATGCACAAAGAAATGATGAGGGTATGAAACACATTCATGAGAAAATAAAGGCTGGTAAGGCAAACTGTTTAAGAGAAGATGATCAAGGCATTGTATGGTTCAACAACCGCATAGTTGTGCCCAAGAATGATGAGGTCCGCTAGCAAATTTTAGATGAAGCACATCTTAGTCGCTATTCTATTCGTCCCGAAAGCACTAAGATGTATCATGATCTAAAGCAGCATTATTGGTGGACGAAGATGAAGATTGAAATTGCACACTATGTGGCAAAATGCGACACTTGCAGACGTGTCAAGGCCATACATATGAAAAATGCTGGCCCATTGCAATCTTTACCTATCCCAACATGGAAATGGGAGGATATTAGTATGGACTTCAATGTGGGATTACCCAGGACAGCAAAAGGGTATGATTCCATCTGGGTTATTGTTGATCGACTTACAAAGATCGCCCACTTCCTTCCAGTTAGGGTAAAGTATACAATGGCCACATATGCAGAGATATATATTGCCCGTATTCTCAGTTTACACGGTGTTTCGAAGACCATAGTGTCGGATCGTGGACCTCAATTCGTGTCCAAATTTTTGGAAGAACTTCACAAAGCTCTGGATACTAAGTTGCTCCATAGTTCGGCCTATCATCCTCAAACCAGTGGGCAAACTGAGAGGGTGAATCAAATACTTGAGGACATGTTACGAGCTTGTGCTCTAGAATTTCCACATAAATGGGATGAATGCTTGCCATTGGCGGAGTTCTCATATAATAACATCTATCAAGAGAGCATCATGATGGCACCCGTTGAAGCTTTGTATGGACGACGATGTCATACTCCGTTAAACTAGTATGAACCAGGTGAAAGATGTTTTTTTAGGCCTGATATGGTAAAGGAAACAGAAGAGAAGGTTCGACGAATAGTGCATAATTTGAAAGAAGCCCAAGCTCGACAGAAGAGTTATGCAGACAAACGACGCAAACCCTTGTACTTTCAAGTTGAAGATTATGTCTACCTGAAAGTCTCACCAATGAAGGGTGTATCTCGTTTCGGGGTAAACGGGAAGCTTGCACCTCGATACATTGGTCCTTTTCCTATCCTTGAAAGATATGGACCAGTGGCATACCGACTCCAATTACCCGAAACATTGTCAGCAGTGCACAATGTGTTTCACGTATCTTAATTGAAGAAGTGTCTTCGGGTTCTAGATCAAACCATTGAAGTGACGGATGTTGCCTTAGAACCAGACTTGATGTATTCAGAACATACTATTCGAGTCTTGGATCAAAAGGACAGAATTACCCAAAGGAGAACTCTCAAGTTTTATAAGATACAATGGAACCAACACACGGAAGACGAAGCTACTTGGGAAACTCAAGACTTCTTAGAAAAGAATTTCCTAGGCTTTTTAGCTTCATGTAAATTGTGAGATATGCACACTTGTTGTAATAAAGAAGTAGATCCCATACCACCCCTGCCTTGTACCAAAATTAAGGAAATAAAAATATGACACATTTCCTTTTCCATTACTTGCCCTAGGACTTTTAAATCCTAGGACGAGATTCTTTTATGGGGGGAAGGATGTAACACCCCTGGTGTTACTGCCACTAAAACTTGAGCATATATAACATCATAAGCATCAGCATATCATGTGATTGTTACCCTTAGAATGCATTCACTAGGCAAAAATTTCAAACAAGTTGTATTGATGTGACTAGTCATGGGTAAAACCCAAGAATAGGGTACTTAACCCTAAACTGGGCTTAAAAGAGTAAACAAAGCCTAAATAAGAGAAAACTTCAAAACTCATTAGTAATGATCATAAAATGTCACCACTAATGGACTTAAGTGGCATCCAAACCCAAGAAGTACCAGAAACCCTAATAGACCCCTGGAAAACCCTAGATTGAAACCCTAGGGGGTTTTATGTAAATTTTGCACACTTTTGGACCTAAGTGCAAAAACCATGGAATTAGGGTACCTTAAGTCATATGGTTCACATATTTGAGGGTTTGCAAACCAAACCTTGAGATTTGGGCTCATTTGCAAAAAGGCCACTCTAGTGCTCATGTATGGCTAAGTCTAAAAATCAGTCAATATGGCTGACTTTGGAGCCCTACATCTCAGGATTCTTGAAGTTTTTGCTCAAAGTTAATACAGCAAAGTTGTAGAGCTATCATAGGAGAACAAGTTTGATTAAGTGACTGAGCACTGGTGCTGCATAGAAATTGGGGTAAAATAAGCACAAAGTCGGGCTGTCAGTCAGCCTAAAGCCTGAGTTCTGATTATTAGTGTGTAGGATCAACTTTGGGACCATGTGGAGCTCGGTTTAATGGTTGTTTAGCAAAAGTTCCTGTGACAAAGTTAAAGCTGGATTGATAAGCTACAACTTTGATGCAGAGTATTGATGTAGTCACCACACAAAATCTAGAGAGAATTCGCCCGAAACAAGCTCTGTCAGATTCCGTGAATCTCGTCGCAGGTGACCCTTCGCCGCGATTGACGTCGATCGTTGCGATTCGTGCGCCGTGGCTTGCGGATAACCGTGGACAACGAAAGATCTCAACTCAGGAAAGGAGTAGAGACTTATTGTCGGACTATTCACTATGACACTTGTCGCGCATTGGACAGAGGTGTCCTCGTCGGAGTTCGCTGTCGATCATAGTCGCACCACATGCTTAGAAGAACTACCACGTCGCAGTAGATATCCATAGGAGGTCTGTTCGTCGCCGGAGACATTACCCCGGGGGACGCCACGATAGTTCACGCCGGTGACTCACCTCTCCCCTCGTCCGCGGTCTCCCCCTTTCAAAATTGGACACCACCACTTAGCGCCCTTATAAATTGATGGCACGATCTTCTTCGCTAAGTTATCACCGAGCCAAAGCATCCATCCCTGCCCTCAATTAGCCACTACAGCCGCTGAATTTGGGTTTTCCCCCAAATTAGTCGACTGCGCCGCCGTGAATCACCTCATCGCGGCTAGCTGCCCCCAGGTCCGCACCCACCCTCTGTGTTCATGTTTTAGCACCCTCGCATACTTGTGATGCTTATTGACTCAACTAACTGAGCTTGACGTCATCCACTCGTCGGGAACACCTGGATTTGGTCTTGGTGATTGCGGTCATCATGGGCAGGCAAATCCAGGGCCGGATTACTCCAATTAGAGCTTGTTCTAGACTTATTTCGAGTCAGTGATGCTTGCCCAGTAGTTAATTTGGGCAGCCACCGTTGTTCTTGGCCGGTCCGAGCAACAGGATGGTCGGCGGTGAGCGCGTCGTGGCTAAGGGGTCGAGTTAGAGAAGAAACAGAAGTCGAGGGACCTCTGTGCAAATGTCAGCGAGACAGAAGAACAGTGGGGGGCTCTTTATAGGTATTTCAAACCGCCTGGGTCCCCTGCGCAAAATGGACATCGCAACACGCACGGGCGCGCGTTCTCCCCGTTTCTAGGCCGACTTGGACCAGATTCAGCCCAACACTGTTCATAGTTTCTCTTTTTCTTTTTCTTCTGGACTTAGAGAATTCCTATAAAATTATAGAAAAATGCTCAAAATAACAGACCAATTTTGCTAGGCTCCTAATTTTCTATAGTAATTAATAAAAATAGTTTTAGGATTTTTATTCCAAATAAGGAATTATGGAGTATTTAAAATAGCCAAAACTCATACCCCTGGAATTTTAGAAATTAATTAATAATTTCAAAAATCACCAAACTTTTTAGACAAGCTTTAAATATTATTTAGAAGCCTTGGGTAAAGTTTGGCATGATTTGGACCATGTTTGGTACCTAGAACCCAAAACCCTAGTCTCCGTGCCCTATGAACTTCACTATTGACTCCAAAAACCCTAGTTTCATGAAGATTCGTGAAGGAAAATTATATTCAAGACCTAAGATAATATACTTTTATTATCTTTGCATTTTCATGAGCATTACATGAGCATTCATGATTATATATGGCTATATATAGAAAACGAAGAAGAGATAGAAGTTGAAGAAGCAAGGACTACACCACCACCACCACCTGAAGAACCCCAGGCCGGGAACTGTTTTTATTTTGACATCTGTGGAGTAGAGCCTGACTCACCTATAACACAAGGCAAGCCCCGGTGCATTTGCCACCTCCTTGCTATTTTAAAAATCTTTCTCACTTGCTTGATGCATTAGGTTATAGGAGTTGTGTGCTAAACAAATTGTTGCATTTCCTTCCTTGAGAATTTGATTACCTTTCCTTGATCCCCTATTTTACAAAAAGGCTTTTCTTATGCTTAGCTTTGCTTTAGAAAAACAAAATGTTTTGTTTTGACAAAAGATGATGCTTCAAGTCGGTGGGATGTTTTTAAAATAAAACTTGAGGGTGCATCCATCATGGTCGCGATGGGTTCAACATCAGAAAAGGTGTACCTCTACCAGGTACCAAACTTTGGGTTTGAAATGATAAAGCTGAGACTGGGCAGGTGATTTGCACGAGAAGAGAGTCTCGGTGTAGTGTCTCCATCTAAGTCGATTAAGGACCTTCTCGATGTAGGCTTGCTGATCGAGGACCCTTTAACTGGTCACATGCCTCATCATGGGTAAGCTTTGCATCGGGCAGACTAATACTAGAATAAGATAACACGCAATGGGAGTGGAGAGATGGCGAGAGTAGCGTGTACCCTCCGTGGCAAGAGGCTGGACGGTGGTGTATCTATGCTCTCGATTGGCGTGAACCTAATCTGGTCTTAAGAACCCCGGTGGCGAGTTGACATATGCAAGGGTTAAGTGCTACATATGTCATGTGACTGGAGATCCTCAACTGAGTATTAATCGATTCGGATCGCCGTTACTTCTCGGACATGAAGACTTGGTCACTGCCCTACACGTAGCAATCCAGTGAACAAGAAGGGTTGATAAGAAATTGGCTAGTATAGTTCAAGTGCTCGAACTAGGGTAGAAAGAACTCTAGAACTCAGGTAATGACTTAACTTGCTAATAAAACTAGACTTTTAAGGATCCACCATTAGTAAGCATTTCTGCAAACAGAGTCTTTGATTATTGATAAGCCATACCTTGATTCCCAAAGGCCAGCATATCCTTGAGAGTCTTTTATTTTGACAGGTAAGACTTATGAAAGTACACTCCGTACTCAGGGTTTTCGAACCCATGTTGTTGTAGGTGAGGAAGCAGCAAATTTTTGTTGCTTTTGTTCTAAGGTGGTGCCTAAGGAAGAAAATCAAGACTGAAGCCTCGGGAGGAAGTGTCCTCCTCTAAAAACTTTTTACTGTTAATCGGGAGGGGGTTTTGCCTCCCAAATTATGTAATAATATTACTCCAGCACTCCTATATTTGCTCTGGTCTGTAATAATACTACTCTTTCCATACTTTAATATAAAGTAAGTTATTGTAACTACTTCCGCATACTCGTTCCTCCGATGTATTGTAATATCTGCGTGACGGGTGAAACGCTCTTGGGCAAGGTAAAGAATTCAGATACCTAACTTGTCAAGTGATCAGGTGCACCTGCCGGGTTGTCCGAAGTCCGATGGACAAGGAAAACTGTAGGTGGGCCTAATGACTTGGGAGGTTCTGTCACATAACATCTGATCGACAGAGCAATCATGACAGAAAGGAAGTGTCGGGAGATGGAGGACATGAAACGCAAGATTGGTGGACCTCAGGTTGGGAGTAGCAGTCGTCCTCGCTACTCAGGCAACCCACCTCAGCCATTCAAGTAAGGTCACCAGCACCAGCATCAGCGTCAGAACCAGCAGCAGCAGTACCAGAGGAAGTTTCCACAGCCGCAGCAGCAGCAGTAACGTCAGAACAACCAGCAAGGAGGAAATCAACACCAGCGTCAGAGCAACCATGCAGCCCATCTTCCTGCCCCAGCAACCAACCAGAACCATCAAACATCGCCAGCTCAAGGAGGAAGTCGTGCATGTTTCCACTGTGGTGAACAAGGCCATTGGGCGAATCATTGCCCAAAGAAAGCAGCTCAGCAGCAGCCAGCTCCCAATGCCCCAGTCAGACAGAATGCAATGCAGCAAGGAGGCAACAACCGTGGGCAACCGCGTGCCCAGTATGAAAAGGTGAACCACTTGGAAGCCGACACAGTCCAGGAGACTCCAAGAGTGGCTTTAGGTACATTCTCAGTCGAGTACCATTCTGCAAATGTCTTATTTGATACTGGAGCAACACATTCTTTTGTGACTGCATCATGGGTAGAATCACATAATATACCAGTAGCACCCATGTACCCACCTATGAGAGTTAGTTCAGTTGGTGGAAGGACCCAAACTGATAGATTTTGCCTTAGTGCAAAGGTTCAAATAAGGGGAATAGAGTTCCCTGCTGATTCAAATAAGGGATGAATTGGCTAACCAAGTATCAAGCCAGTCTTAGTTGTGACAAGAGAACAGTGAAGTTAGTGTCCCTATCAGGAGAAGAAGTGTCAGTGGAATTGTTCTTGTCTGGATCAAGGAAAGGGAGTTGTCACCAAGTCACCGCTCATATTGAGGAGATTAAACCATCAGAGGTTATCAATGTAGTATCATAATTCCTAGATGTGTTTCCCGAGGAGTTACCAGGTATGCCACCTGAAAGGAAACTTGAATTTGCCATGGAGCTTATTCTAGGCACCACCCCTATTTCCAAGAGAGTCTATCGAGTGTCCGGACCAGAGTTGGTGGAACTCAAGAAGCAGATTGATGAGTTGTTAGAGAAAGGCTACATCAGACCAAGTACCTCGCCTTGGGCAGCCCCAGTATTGTTTGTGGAGAAGAAGGATGGAACAAAGAGGATGTGCATTGACTACAGATCCTTGAATGAGGTTACTATCAAGAACAAGTACCCCCTGCCTAGAATTGAAGACTTATTCGATCAGTTTAGAGGAGCCAGTGTGTTCTCAAAGATAGATCTGAGGTCAGATTACCATCAGCTCAGGATCCGACCTGCAGATATACCGAAGACAGCATTCATCAATAAGTATGGACTATATGAGTTCATGGTTATGTCATTCGGATTGACGAATGTGCCAGCTTACTTCCTGTATTTGATGAACAGTGTGTTTATGGACTACCTCGACAAGTTCATAGTAGTGTTCATTAATGACATTCTTATATATTCCCAGAATGAGCAAGAACATGAGGAGCATTTGAGGAAAGTACTTTAGAGGCTACGAGATTGTCAGTTGTATGCCAAGATTAGCAAGTGTGAGTTCTGAATCAGTGAAGTCCTGTTCTTGGGTCACATTATAAACCGAGAAGGATTGGCTATAGATCCGAAAAAGGTAACATCTATCTTGGACTCGAAAGCACCAAAAGATGTCCAAGGAATCAAGAGTTTCATCGGAATGGCCGGTTATTATCGACGTTTCATTGAAGGTTTCTCTAAGATTACCAGGCCAATGATATCTTTGTTGGCAAAGAAGGTTGAGTTCAAGTGGACCCCAGCATGCCAGAAGTCCTTTGAGACATTGAAAGAGAAGTTGACAACGACACCAGTACTGATTCTACCAGATGTTCACAAGCCATTCTCAGTATATTGTGATGCTTCGTACACTAGGCTGGGATGTGTGTTGATGCAGGAAGGGAGAGTAGTGGCATACTCTTCCCGACAGTTGAAGATTCATGAGAAGAATTATCTTACTCATGATTTGGAGCTAGCGACAGTGGTTCATGCATTGAAGACCTGGAGACATTATCTTTATTGGCAGAAGTGTGATATCTACACGGATCACAAGAGCCTCAAGTACATATTCACTCAGTTAGAGTTAAACATGAGGCAGCGAAGATGGCTAGAGTTGATCAAAGATTATGAGCTGGAGATTCATTATCACCCACGCAAAGCAAATGTAGTTGCAAATGCTCTTAGCAGGAAGAGTCAAGTCAATATGTTGGCCGCTCACCCGATGCCATATGAGCTAGCGAAGGAATTCGACAGGTTGAGTCTCGGATTTCTGAACAACACTCAAGGCGTGGCAGTCGAGTTGGAACCCACTCTAGAGCAAGACATCAGGAAAGGTCAGAAGGATGATGAGAAAATCAACGAGATCCGGCAGTTGATCATAGATGGAAAAGGCAAGGATTTCTGTGAAGATGCAGAAGGAGTGGTATGGTTCAAGGACGGACTGTGTGTTCCCGACATCAAATCAATCCGGGAACTGATTCTCAAGGAAGCCCATGAGACAGCATACTCTATACACCCTAGTAGTGAGAAGATGTACCATGACCTGAAGAAAAGATTTTGGTGGTACGGTATGAAAAGGGAGATAGCAGAGTATGTGGTTGTATGTGACAATTGTCAGTGGATTAAAGCAGAACATCAGAGACCTGCAGGTTTGTTGCAACCGTTGCAGATTCCTCAGTGGAAATGGGATGAGATCGGAATGGATTTCATAGTCGGTTTGCCCCACACTCGTACTGGTTATGACTCCATCTGGGTAGTAGTGGACCGTTTGACAAAGGTGGCCCATTTCATACCAGTCAAGACCACCTACAACAGTGCAGTGCTGGCCGAACTATACATGGCTCGGATTGTGTGCTTGCATGGCGTTCCGAAGAAGATAGTATCAGAAACAGGCACCCAGTTCACCTCTCATTTTTTACAGCAGTTACATGAAGCTTTGGGCACACATTTGAAGTTCAGTTCAGCTTACCACCCACAGACAGATGGTCAAACAGAGAGAACCAATCAAATTCTGAAGGATATGTTGAGGGCTTGTGCTTTGCAAGACAAGATAGGTTGGGACAAGAGATTACCATATGCGGAATTCTCTTACAACAATAGCTACCAAGCCAGCCTGAAGATGTCACCGTTTGAAGCGCTCTATGGGAGGAATTGCAGAACTTCATTGCATTGGGATCAACCTGGTGAAAGACAGGTGTTCGGTCCAGATATTTTGCTTGAAGCCAAAGAGAACATCAGAATGGTCCGAGGGAATTTAAAGGCAGCGTAGTCTAGACAGTGAAGCTATGCTGACACCAGAAGAAGGGAACTCAATTTCGAAGTGGGAGACTATGTTTACTTAAAGGTGTCACCCATTAGAGGAACCAAAAGGTTTGGAGTCAAAGGCAAGCTAGCACCTCAATATATTAGGTCGTATCAGATTCAAGCAAGACGTGGAGAAGTGGCTTATCAACTCAGCTTACCGGAGAATCTGTCCACTGTGCACGATGTGTTCCATGTGTCACAGTTGAAGAAATGCTTGAGAGTGCCAAAAGAGCAGTTGCCAGCAGAGGATCTTGAAGTTCAAGAAGATCTGACGTATATTGAGAAGCCAACTCAAATTCTGGAGACAGCAGATCGGGTCACTCGGAGAAGTAACGTCAGGATGTGCAAAGTCAAATGGGGTCACCACTTAGAAGAAGAAGCAACCTAGGAAAGAGAAGATGATTTAAAAGCCAAGTACCCTGAGCTCTTTTCTAGCCAGCCCTGAATCTCGAGGGCGAGATTCTTTTAAGGGGGATAGATCTGTAACACCCTGATTTTGGGGGTATAAATTTCTTTCTAATTATCACCCAAAATCAGGTGTTACTCTTCTTTTTTCACTCTAGGTTTTCTTTCTCTCTAGATTCATTCTCCCTTTTTCCTTTTGGATTAGAGATAGCCTAAACTAGTGGAGGTTAATTATTTATTTTTGCCAAAACCTTATGAGTCATGACATGTTGCATCATGCTGAGTTTAAAATATTCTTTGAAGTGTTGCACAAGTTTGAATTTATTTGAATTTGAAACCCAGTTTGAATTTGGATTTGAAAAAACCTATAGAAAAAGAAATGGAAAAGGAATTAGAAAATTCAGAGAAAAAGAAAAAAGAGAAAGCATCCCAGTCGGCCCACTAAGCCTAGCCAGGCCGCGCGCCCGCGCTGCCTGATAGGCGGACCCCGCTTGTCAGCGGTAGTTTTCCCTCGCGCGCGCCCTCCCTCTCTCGCTCGCTTCTCAGTGGGGGCGATCTGTCGGAGCAAGTTTCCTTTACCTGCGCGCTCTCTCTCTCTCTCTCTCTCTCTCTCTGTCTCTCTGTCTCATGGGCCCGGATCGCCAGTCGCCGAGTCGTTGCCCCGTGTGCCCCTTTCTTCTCTCTGCACCGTGGGCCAGCCCTGTCAGTTCCGCCCCCTCCGCGCTCGCCGTGGACCGGCGCGTGCGCACTCACGCATGTCGCCGGATTTCTCGGCCACAACGCCCGCCCACACGCCCAACTCCCTTCTTGGAGCCCCGCCAGTGCCCCGCGCACGCCCCTCGCCTCATTTCGCTCAGCTTCACCCTCTCTCGCGCTCTGCTCACGCCGCCAGCCACCGCCGGAGAACCGTGCCCGCGTTCCCAGCCATCCAGCTCGCCGGAGACCGCTCCAAGCCTCCCCGAGTTTCACCCCGAGGTGAGACACCCGTCCCCGTGTCCAATTTCCCCTATTCCGCCCTGTGTTCGGCCAATTTCGCCTTCGCCGGTGCTCGGCCGCGGCAGTCCGCCGTGCTCGCGCGGTGGTTGGCCGATTTAGCCCGGTCTAGTTCACCGGAGTAGGTCCCTGTGTCGCCCCTGCCTCTGCTGAAGTTAGCCAAGGCCTTAGCGTGCCTTAAGTCCCCTCCCCGTGGCTGGAATGGCTCACCGGAGTTACTCTGGCCCGCCCGAGCCTTTCTCACCGCCGTTCTCCCCTCTCTTCCCGTGGATTCATGGCCCCTTCCCTGCCATTGAGTTTGCCGTGGCGCCCTCTTCCTCTCTACCCAACTTCGGTGACACCGGACCCCCCCTAGCTCATGCCTGCCTCAACTCCGGCGACCTCACCGCCATGGAGAGGAGCAGCGCCACCCGCAGCCGTCTGTTTTTCTCCCGGACTGATCCCCTCCGTCTGATCCTGATCGCATGGCCCGGACTGCGGGTATCGCTTCGCGCGCACACGCCCTGTGCCCTTGGCCCGCCTGTCAGCGCCCAAGTCCTCTGGCGCTGGGCCCGCTCGGTCAGTGCGCCCTCCCCCTCTGCCGCTGACGCCTCTGGCCCCACTTGTCAGCCGCGCCTGCGTCGTGGGCGTCTGGTCCCCTCCGTCCGATTCAGATCGAACGGCTCGGACCACGGATAACGCTTCGCGCACATGTGCCCTGACGCCCCTGGCTCCGCTTGTCAGCCGTGCCTGCGCGCCCGCGCCCGCGTGCGCGCCCGCGTGATCTAATCTCCGCCATCGGTTTCTGATCCAACGGTTGAGGGAGCCCGATACCCCTTCGCGTGGTTGTTTTGCTTAAGAAACCCCCTGGTTTTAGGAAATCAACCCGCCGTCCTCTGTTTTAGCGTATAGGTCCCTGGTTTGTTTTAATTAGACCCCTGGACTTTTAATTAGTCGCAGAATTAGCCCTAATTTCATATTTTGAATTCCCAAACTTGTTTATTTCATAACTTTTGCATATTAACTCCAAATTTAGTGATTCAAATTGCAAAATGTTCATAGGATTATTCTCTATTTAAATAAAATGGTTTCACCTACTGTCTGCATATTCTAATTTTTATGATTGAATATGAACTAATATAGATGTAGTTTTATTTATTTAATAAAATAAATGAAAGGAGAACCTTAGAGATTTAATCATGTTTAAACTTGTGAGATTAATGATAAGTATTGCATGAGTTCACTTCTGTTCTAAATTTTAGGTCACAATAAAATAAGTTGAACTATGTTCATGTACTTGAAAGTAACACTTAGGGGAAATAATAATCTATTTTCAAATAAAGTTAATGTATGTTATAGTTTATGTTATACTTTGAATTCAGTATCCCTTATGTAGTATTGTGTCTTTTTAAGATGTGTTCCAATGTTTGTACATGGTTGGTGTGATGTTCATTTGCACTTTCCAAATGTATTGAATGCATGCTCGCTTTATTTAGACAACGAGCAGTCTGAGGTTCCTGAGTGTGTTGTTGGAGACCTCCCTGAACAGCAACTTGGTGAAGGCAAGTGTCCTCTGACCTATTATGTCCTAAATACTTTATGATTCACTATCCCGCATTACTTTGTAAAACCTAAGGATTGACTAGTCTGTATTCACTTATCCTTGTTTACCTTTTGGGTTATCATGGTTAGCATGTTGCTACTACCTTAACTTAATCAATGAACATGGTGTGAACATTTATGATACGATACTGTTATCCTGATTATGTGTATGATCTTGTGATACCTTAGTGGGCTCAGGCATTTTTCCTGAGTACCTCTCCATAAGGACCTGTTCGTGGAGTGACCACCCGGGATAACAGTACAACCATGAGGGTGGAATGGGACGCCCTTAGCTGATTAATTAGATGAACCTAGGGGTGTAGTTGGCTTTGCCGGAGGGCCGTCAATGGGGGCCGGGGCGTAGTGCTCGCTCTGCCAAGGTTGGGGTGCAGAGGTTCTTTCGATTTGGTTTTGTTAGTCACCCACCTTGGGGAGGTGTACTGCGTTTGTACGACTGACGAAACCTAACGACCAGCTATGCACCAGGGGAGTCTTTGTAAAGGCTATGTAGTGTATCCCTGGCCATTCACCTTGGTAGTGAAGATCGGGTCTGTACAACCCAGGCTGGAAAGGGATCACGACTTGTGGGTAAAGTGTACAACCTCTGCAGAGTGTTAAAAACTGGTATATCAGCCGAGCTCATGATTAAGAGCAGCATTGGGATCCTCTTTGATTAGAAAAACTTTGGATACTTTTATGATGATGGTTAATAATGATGTTATAAAATTTGATCTATGGTATTTCCTCGTTTGAGGAGGTACTTCTGGGTAATAACTGGGTTTATTACTAAAACTTGGCTCTACTAATAGTAATAAATACTTGACCAACTAAAAGCAACTGCTTGACCTCAAACTCCACATACAGCTAGTACACTTTAGCCAAATGGGACATTTGCTGAGTACGTTGATGTGTACTCACCCTTGCTTTACAAACCACCCCCACCCTAGGTTGTCCCCAGTGTACCCAATGCTCAGGAGGTGATGCTGGCAACATGGATGACTTCGAGGAGTTCCAGAAATATGACGAGTTCTAGTCCTTTCTTAGTGGCAAACCCCAATCAGCTACCTGTGTAGGCTTAGCATCTACGTTTCGTATTTCCGCACTTTGATAATTATGTTAAAAAACAATGGTTATGTAATAGACTCTGTGGATGTCTTGGACATCTTGATGTAATAAAGTACCTTTCCGCTGTTTATTTTGAGTGTTGTGTGATGATGTCCAATTATGTAATCGCTGTGTACGTGAGTTTCTGATCCTGGCACGTACATGGTTCGCATTTGGTTTGCCTTCCAAAATTGGGTGTGACAAAAATATTCTAGACAGTTTGATAAATACCTTCTGACTTCTAATGTATTTATTCCTGACGGTTCTTTAGAAGAAGTGTCTTAAACAAAAACCTAATTTAAGATGGTTTATCGAACAAAACGACTTAACCAGGTACCTTTTTAAACGGTTATGAATTAAAAATTGTCTTATATAATATCTTTTAAGACAGTTTACAAGCAGCTTAAATTTGAGATATCTTTTGCGACTCCATCAAATTTGGACACTTCATAAGCATCTTAATAACTGAAAATTATCTGTCTCATATAACATGTTTTGTAGTGGTGATATGCGTGAGACTTGATCCTAGCACACATTTGAGATGCACCCGGGTTTGCCCTAAAATTCGGGTGTGACAAAGATATATAGATGGAAAAGTACAATTTTACCCCCATAATACTTGTAGTTGCCATGTATATGGTTTGAGGACATGCTTGTAATTTTTTCGAAGTTTTGCTCCGCGCCTATAAATAGAGGAATAGTACCATGCATAAGGACACCTTTTTTCGGAGCCGAGACATTGATTTGCTTATCCTTCGAAGATAGCTTCGAACTATCATCCGTATGAAGTCGGAGGTATATTTGCAATCATTTGATGTATTGTCAAAGAATGAAATAATGTGTTCGCACAACCAGATGAGTATCACAACTTACTCTTCACAATTCACATGTTCTTATTGATATATTTTCAAGCCCTCCATCTTCTCTCTTGAATTAACCTTCGATGGGGGAGTTAAAAGAAAAGAGCTTGTATTGCCTTGTTTTTGATGTTCTTTAGAAATCAGAAACAGGTTAGCAACATGCATATTCACATGTTGTTAAATACTTACAATTCGTATATCTTTGCTCGGCCGAATCATTCACATGAAAATGTCTATGAGATAAACGAAACTATTCCTTCCTATTAAGCCGATGCGGCTTCCTCCACGGTGACATAGTCCACGTCGGCTAAAAAATAGCTACCGCACATCTACATGACGCTTCACATCACCACCGTACGCGTGGACACCTCCAGCTCCTGTGTTATTTCACGCGCACATGCTTGGTCCACCGTTCCAGCTTCCCAGCGAATAAAAAAAAGGAAAACAAACCGGATGTGCGGATGTGCCTAGAAGCCTCTCGGTGTGCCTCCAGTTCTTACTACGGAGGCCACGCTGCCAGCGGCGGCAGCGACGGCGCTGCTGCGTGCGCCTCCATCGAGCCCTCGCGGATGTCGTTTCCTGGACAATAATAGTGCTGCTGCATCCGCCTCCATCCATCCCACGTTTCCTCGAGGTAAAAAGAATCTCAAACTAAACTCTGATTGCTTTTCCACCATGCCGACATTGCCTTTGGTTTTGAATCTCTGCGATACGACCTCCACCTACACTTAGCACACATGCTTTTGGGTCCCTTTTTTACCTCCGCCTACACCGGAAGTCATACGTGCCTTTTTATCTCCTCTATTAAACTACATTGAAACCCCTAAATGTGCCCAAAAAAAGACTTGCTAGACCGCACCTGGCCAAGGTCTCGGCTGGCTCAGCCAAGGTAAAAAGGAAGAAAAACAATTACTTCGATTTACAAAGACAACTCAATTCAAACTCAGGGGCTGCTCTGCTTTGGGCAAGCTCGCAATATAGATGTGTAATTACCTGATTGGCATAGCTGATGGCGTTGTGCAAAAAAATGTTGCACAACCTAAGAACATTTATTGTATAACTGCCGCATCCTTTTGCTACTTCCCCACCTTTAACCACACATTCGTACACTTCTAATGGTACATAAAAGATATGCACCTCGATTGATTTCTAAAAAAAAGAGTTTGGGGTGTTATGTTTTCATAAACGATGGGAGATTCATTATCCACTAAAAAGATGATTTTAGGGGTGCAATATTTTCCTAAAAAAGTAAGAGTTCTTGCTAACATTTCTTATCTTGGTCTTCTGCAGGAGATGATCCTTTTTGATATATTCACAGATGTAGTGGGCATAACCAACTAGGATCATATATAAATACCATTGCAAGGGACATCTAGCTCCACGTTGATATTACTGACGCCTAATGTTGACCTTGGATTAACAATATATATCGTGGGTTCACATAGAAATACAAAGTTAGCATGACAATATCGTAAGCGAGTGCTAAATCAACATCGATTGGTTCTTAGAGGTAATGCCTATCTATCTATGTTGGTAGTGATTTATATAGGTTCATGCATGCTACTTCATTGCTGTTTGTTTTTTGTCTTCTCATTATTTGTTTGCAAGCTCCCCTTTTTATACTATTAAGGAATAAACATTTTTTTGGCAAAAGGAAACACAAGAAACCACTGCTCTTTTATGTGCACGCTCTCCACGTAACATTAGGATTCCTATGCAATATGGTTATTTCTCTGATGAACATATTGCCGCGCTAGAAGGTATACACCATAAGGTTTAAGTGCTTTCCCATGTTTCAGAAGGAATACTCTACAGTTCACATCAACATTACTAAACTACCAAAAATGCACTATTTGTAACGCACCTATTATGTAATGACCATGTATATTTTGTAATGATCATGATCATCCATATCACTCTATATATGTATGTGTAATATAGTATCTGTATGACTATACATTAATGTTAAGTATTTAATTTCCACGCGTGCGCTGGCGCACGCCATTGACTAGTAGGTATCATTACGAGTTAATTTGTCAAAGGAAGAAGAAAAGAGAGTTGAATGGTACTTTTTTTCAAATCAAATAAAAAGGAAATTATACAAGCTAGCAGATGAATAACTGTAAAACACATAGATGCATGTACTACTATAGATATTTGTAAATCTCTACTTGTTGTATGTTCACACTGAACTAATAAGCAAACAGAGAAGGAAGATAATACGAACCAGCAACAGATGTTTGATCTGACTACAACACGAGCGCTAAAATAAGACAGCAGATTATAACATTTTTCGTGGCCATCTTGTTTAGCATGGACATAATGATAGGCTTAGATCATCTCCAAGAGGATACTAAAAAATTTCCGCAAAAACTGATTTTTAGAGGCAGACTAAAATTTATTCGGGATAGAATATCCTGTTTACTCCAGCAGTTCCTGAATTAGAAGATTCAAATGAAAATCGGGCCAGCAAAAAAAGCCCAAGGCATGAATCGGCCATTTTGCATCAGCCCTGTTTCTCTACTTGACGCAAGGGCTTGCCCACGTTAAACAGGTGACATGATTTTTACTGAAAATATTGGACGCATGAATAGCTAGATGGTACGCCTGGGCACTTACAATATTGGACATCATTTTACGGAAGACTCAAATGAAAACAGAAGAATAAAAACACCTTTTGATGCAAACTAAGGAATAAAAAACAAGGCTAATCTGAGACACAAGTTTCTGATACACTAGGTAAACAGTTCACAACTCCAGGCAACAACTCCAGCAATTGATGAAGGGATTCCAGCATCCACCAAGAAACTGATGAAGGGAGTTCCTGTGCTCGTGCGCTTCAAGTCTGTGAAACATCAGATGCTACGCCTAGGCACTTGCATCACGTGCCCTCGCTCGAGCTGCTGCGGTGATTGGCGGCGGGGTCGGCGGAGCCGCGGAGGCACCCAGGTTAGCGCAAGAACTGCCGGGCCGGCAACAAGTGCGAGCGGAGGCAAAGCCGAGACGCCGATCTGCAACTGGAGTTGATGGCGAGGTGGATGAAGGAGCAGCAGAATATCCAGGCGCCGATGTCATCTCCACCGCCGTTGAAGTCTCTCACGCCGCCCCGGCCCAACAATTCCCGCCTTCCTCCACCAATAAAACATCGCACGATACAAGATTAACGCGGGGAAGCAGCTAGCTGGCCGCGAACTAAGGTGATTAGGAGACGATCCACGACACGCATACTTAGACCTTATTCGGTTATATGAGATAAATCACACTATAGATTTAATTTGAGTATAAATTGAGTGAATTCATACCTCACACCTAATTCTATGGTGGGATTAAATCTATCAACTAATACATGTGTTTATCAAAGCTAGTTATTTTTTGATTCATAGATTCTAATGTAAACTTGTGCAATATTTTTATGGATTTGTTCCATACCTAATGAGCTATGGATAAAATCACTTTCTTACATAGTTTAAAAAAATCTCAAACCCTTGTTTTATATTTCATGATGGGTTTAACCGATTAAAAAAATAGTCTTGGATTATTTTGGGCATGGAATGTGACATGGATTTAATTCCAATCCATACTAATTCAGAGCTGGATTGGTGTAAACGAACAAAGGCTTACAGAACGACATTGTCGGCGTTTCGAGACCGGGGGGTCCCTGGGCCGACGAGTGAATCTCGCCGCGTGCCCCAGCCCAGATGGGTCGAGCGCGAAGAGGGCAGAGCGAGGCGGCCGGAGACCGGCGTGAGAGAGGTGGGAATCCCGCGACCTTCGTATTCGTCCCGCGCCCAGGTCGGGTGCGCTTGCAGTAGGGGGTTACAAGCGTCCACGCGGGAGAGGGAGCGAGCGGCTCCAAGCGAGCGCCTGTCTCGTCCTCGTCCCCGCGCGGCCAACCCTCTCTAAGAGGGCCCTGGTCCTTCCTTTTATAGGCGTAAGGAGAGGATCCAGGTGTACAATGGGGGGTATAGCAGAGTGCTATGTGTCTAGCGGAGGAGAGCTAGCGCCCTAAGTACATGCCGTTGTGGCAGCCGGAGAGATTTTGGCACCCAGCAAGTGTGATGTCGTGGCCATCAGAGGAGCGATGGAGCCTGGCGGAGGGACAGCTGTCGGAACGGTTGAGTCCTTGCTGACGTCCTCTTGCTTCCGTAAGGGGGATGAGAGCCGCCGTCGTCACAGAGTATGTGGGGCGCCATCATTGCCTATCTGGCGGAGCGAGCCAGATGGGACACCGGTCTTGTTCCCTGCGGCCCGAGTCAGCTCGGGGTAGGATGATGATGGCGCCTCCGGTTGACGTGGCTGATCTGCGCCCTAGGTTGGGCAATGTGGAAGCTCCTCCGATGCCAAGGTCGAGTCTGTCTTCCGTGGCCGAGGTCGAGTCCGAGCCCCTGGGTCGGGCGAGGCGGAGTTCGTCGTCTTCTAGGGCTGAGCCCAAGTCCGAGCCCTGGGTCGGGCGGAGCGGAGTTCGTCGTCTTCTAGGGCCGAGCCCAAGTCCGAGCCCTGGGTCGGGCGGAGCGGAGTTCGTCGTCTTCTGGGGCCGAGCCCAAGTCCGAGCCCTGGGTCGGGCGGAGCGGAGTTCGCCGTCTTCCGGGACTTAGCCCGAGTCCGAGCCCTGGGTCGGGCGGAGCGGAGTTCGCCGTCTTCCGGGACTTAGCCCGAGTCCGAGCCCTGGGTCGGGCGGAGCGGAGTTCGCCGTCTTCCGGGGCTGAGCCCGAGTCCAAGCCCTGGGTCGGGCGGAGCGGAGTTCGCCGTCTTCCGGGACTTAGCCCGAGTCCGAGCCCTGGGTCGGGCGAAGCGGAGCTTCCTATGGTGCCTTTGGCAGGGCCTGACTGCCTGTCAGTCTCACTCTGTCAAGTGGCACCACAGTCGGAGTGGCGCAGGCGGCGCTGTCCTTCTGTCAGGTCGGTCAGTGGAGCGGCGAAGTGACGGCGGTCACTTTGGCTCTGCCGGCTGGGGGCGCGCGTCAGGATAAAGGTGTCAGGCCACCTTTGCATTAAATGCTCCTGCGATTTGGTCGGTTGGTGCGGCGATTTGGTCAGGGTTGCTTCTTAGCGAAGGCAGGGCCTCGGGCAAGCCGGAAATATGTTCGCCGTTGGAGGGGGGCCTCGGTCGAGACGGAAATCCTCCGGGGTCGGCTGCCCTTGTCCGAGGCTAGGCTCGAGCGAGGCATGATCGAGTCGCTCGAATGGACTGATCCCTGACTTAGTCGCACCCATCAGGCCTTTGCAGCTTTATGCTGATGGGGGTTACCAGCTGAAAATTTGGAGCCTTGAGGGTACCCCTAATTATGGTCCCCGACAGTAGCCCCCGAGCCTCGAAGGGAGTGTTAGCACTCGCTTGGAGGCTTTCGTCGCACTTTTTTGCAAGGGGACCAGCCTTTCTCGGTTGCGTTTTGTTCCGGTGGGTGCGAGCGAGCGCACCCACCGGGTGTAGCCCCCGAGGCCTCGGAGGAGTGGTTTCACTCCTTCGAGGTCTTAATGCCTCGCGTAATGCTTCGACTGGTCTGGTTGTTCCCTCATGCGAGCTGGCCGTAGCCCGGGTGTACGGTCGGGTCCCAAGTTCTCGGGCTGGTATGTTGACGCTGTCAACGGTTCGGCCGGAGCCGGGCTTGCGAGAGCAGCCCCCGAGCCTCTGCACAGGGCGAGAGGGCGATCAGGGACAGACTCGGCTTTTTTACATATGCCCCTGCATCGCCTTTCCGCAAGGAGGAGGGGGGAAAGTGCCATGTTGCCCTCGATGGGCGCCGAACATGGTGTCTCTGGCGAGCTGCAAGCGGGTAATCCGAGTGGACGTCCGTGCCCCGTTCGTTAGGGGTCGGCTAGGGGCCCAGAGGCACGCCCAAAAGTACCTGCGGGTGATCTGCCAGACCCGGTCCCCTGGCGATGGGGTCCGAGGGCTCGATGCCTCCCTCTGATGGGATTCCGTTACAACATCGTTCCCGTTGGTCTCGGAAATGTCCTAGGGTACCTCGGGAGCGCAGCCCGAGCCTTGGTTATGTATCGAACGTACCCATGGTCATCCCTCGCTCAGCGTCTGAGGCGGCTGTGAACCCTTCGGGGGCCAGCCTTCGAACCCCTGATCAGTAATGGGCGCGGAGCCCGAGTAGCCTGAGGCGGCCGTGGAACCCTTCCGAGGGGCCGGCCTTCGAACCTCTGACCAGTAGTGGGTGTAGGGTCCACACGATCTGAGGCGGCTGTCGAACCCTTTCGGGGGGCCAGCCTTTGAACCTCTGATCAGTAGGGTGGCTCGGAGCCTGGTTCCTTCACGGGGAAGGATCCTTTTCGGGGTATCCCCCTTTCTCGGTCCCTGTTGCAAGAGAGAGAAAGAGGAAAAAAGGAAAAGGATACGAAATCGAACGACGCGGCGTACCTTTTTTTGGCGCGGTTATTATGGCGAAGGCGAAGCGTCGCCTGCTTCTCCTGCCAGAGGCGCCGCCTGTCCCGCCGCGGAGTTAATGCGACGGGGCGAGTGGTTCGTGGGGCGGCCGTTGCGCGTGCGCGAACCGTCCGGGGAACGGTTGTTTCGCTTTGCGTTTTCGAATCCCGCGTCCGGTCCGGGCGGAACATTTGAACCGGTCTCGCCTTGGTCTTTATATACCCGGGAGGGGGTCTGGTGACGGTTCTTTGCTCCGCTTCCTGCCTCCCTCTTAGGTTTTCGCAATCCGAGAGACTTAGCCGGAGAAGAGGAAACCGCCCTCCCTGCCCCTTGCGCCGCCACCCCTTCCGCTCGGTGATGGCTGACCGGGTGACCATCATCTCGCCGCGCGACCCATGGCCTTTTTCCACGGTGACGACGAGTGACCTGGAGGATCTTGTTGGCGAGGGTTTACTTCGCCCTCTCACCGATGAGCAGCGACCGGAATGGATTCCTCCTGTGGGCGGAGCCGCTCCGTCCCCACCGCCGGGGTACGTCGTGAGCTTCGTCTCCTTCCACGAGCGGGGATTTGGTGTGCCGGCGAGCCGCTTCATGCGGGCGATCCTGTACAACTACGGGATGGAGTTGCACAACCTCAGCCCCAACTCCATCTCGCAGGCCGCCATCATCGTAGCGGTGTGCGAGGGGTATTTGGGGATCGCCCCCATTGGGATTTGTGGACCCATCTCTTTTTCGCGGAGCTTTTTGCCTCGCTGTCGGGGGAGAGGAAGGTCCGCGCAGCGGTGCGGGCCGGCGGCTGCACCCTCCTGCTGAGGCAGTCGTGGGCGTCGCTGTATATTCCCGCCATCCTCGCGTCCTCGAACAAGGGGTGGCAGCGCCGGTGGTTCTACCTCCGGAATGACGGCGAGTTGCTCCCGCCGTTCTCCCAGCGAGTAGTCACCACCGCCACCGATGCTTGGCACCATGGGACCCCGCACGAAAGACAAAAGAACCTCAAACCCCTTCTCAAGGCCTTGGAGGCGTTGCGGAAGGGGGGACTCACCGCTGCGGGAGTGATTGCCGCCATCCACCGTCGGAGGGTGCTTCCCTTGGCGGAGCGACGGCTGTCGCTTTGGGAGATGAAACCGGAGGCTGACTTGGAGGGCTCGCGGATGTCCTCTGACCCTCTTCCCTTCGACGTCCTCCACGGGCGGGTGTCCGTCGCGTTGGGGAAGCCGGACCCCAACGCCTTCTCCCAGCTTTTGATGCGCCCAGACCAAGGGTGCGTGACTCTGGTGAGTGCCCGCTTCTTCCTCTCTCTTGCATCGGGTTGCTCCTGGTTCTTACGATTGGGGTTTTCCCCCTTCTTCAAAAGGTGGGGTGGCACAAGCCTTCCCTGCCACGGGTCCCGCAGGATGCGGTGGACCGAGCAGCGCGGCGGGTCACCGCGGAGGAGAAGAAGAAGAAGAAGGACGCGGAGAAGGCCCGGGCCCGCGAGCGGAGGCGGGATCGAGACGCCATGGAAAAGCTTCGTCGCCGGCAGGAGAGGGAGGGGCTCCCGAGGGAGCCGTCGCCGGAAACGCCCGACGACAACGACGATGATGAAGATGATGACGAGGAGGACGACATGGCTGCCCGCCTTGGCCTCAGCCCCGGCTTGGGGTTTGGCCAGGAGCCGTCAAACCAGCCCCCGAGCGGGCTGATGTCGTCAGTCCCCGGAGTCGGGACGTCGGGGTCCCGGCCCGAGGGGCGAGGGCAATCCGAGAGGGTACCTGACCCCTCGGCTGGAAGAGCTGAGGCGACCCCGGGGAGCCAGGCCGGGGCGTCTGCTCCCCGAGAGCCGCCGCCCGCGCCGGCAGCGCAGGGGAGCGACCCTCAGGTCGCCGTGACAGTGCCTGGGCAGTCCGCCCCCCGGGCGTTCAGGGCGTTCAAAGCAAGGGTGGTGCCGAAGCTGCCGGCGAAGCGGACCTCGGGGGCGGTTCCGGGGGTCGAGATCCAGGAGACTTCCCCCCAGGCACGGTTGATCATGGCCCGGAGCGGGTAAGTATCTCGGAATGTCTTCGTCCTAGCTTTTCATTCATATGTCCCGGCCGTGATTTTCCTTTTTCCCTCAGCAAGCGGAGCCATGGCCTGACCGACCTGGCACCCCGGAAGGCCCTTAAGACGGCGCCGGCTTGCGCGGCCAGCGCCGCTCCGGGCCTTGCCTTCTCGCAGGCGTTCCACAGCAGGGGGCTCAGGCGGCACCAGTCGCCGTGGAGCGGGTTCCCGAGGCTGGCTCTTCTGCTGAGGCGGCCATTGTGATAGGGGAGGCAGCTGACGCGGACGTGGCCCCGTGCCCACCGGACGTGCCGCCCATGCCGACGCCTACCGCTACTGAAGTCATCGCCGTCCCCGTCGGAGAGCGACTGGTCGCTGCCGACGTTGAGACGGCTGATGCGTCGGCGCTCGGTGCCTCGAAAGAGGGGGGCGTGGAGACGCGATCCGTCCCGCCGGGCGGCAGCCTCGTCGCTGTGCGGCTGAGCTCCGAGGGCCGGCGCCAGTTGCTCCGGTTCCGGACCCATGAGGCCTCGAATCCCGTCTTCGTTCTCGATGATGAACGGGAGGACCAGTCCTGGGACGAGCTCCGCGAGTGTGCCGAAGCAACGGTGGGGTCGCTCCGGTCGTCGCTGGAGGTTTTCTGCAGGGACGTCCCCAAAATCCTCCAGGTAATGGTTTCAAGCATACCTTTTCTCTTTTGTGACCAAGGCGTCGTTCGTGACGCCCCGCTTCCTTCCCTCAGGATCTGACGGATCGGAGCGCCGCCAAGTCGTCGTTCATCCGCAGCGAGGTCGACGTCTGGGGCTCGCTGCGATCCCTAAGGACCTCGCTCGTCGGGGCTACTGCGCGCCTCTCTCAGCAGGGTGCCGAGGTAGCGGACCTTCAGTTGCTCTGCGCCGATCTGAGAGCCGAGGCGACAGCGGCACGCGCGGAGGCGGCCGCGGCACGCGCAGAAGCGCAACGACAGCGGTCGGAGTTCGACCGGGTCGTCGAGGAGCGGGACCAATCTCGGGGCCGGGCTGCCGAGGCCGAAAGCCGGGCCGAAACCCTTGCAGCCGACTTAGCCGTAGCCCAGGTCGCAACCTCGGAGCAGCGTGCCCGAGCTGGAGGTACGCCTTGGCCATCCTTGGTTTTCGTTCCTGCTTGTTTCTTCTGCTTGTGTTTGAGATCTTTCTTCTGGCTGTTCGCAGAGCTCGAGTCCGCCCTTGATGAGTCCGCCAAGGCGCTTGCCGAGGCGCTTGCCGGGGCAGCCGAGTAGAGGGAGGCCGACCACGCGGCCATGTCCAAGGCCGTCTCGGACGTTTACCGGGTCGTTGGCTCCGGCGACGTCCCCTCAGGAAGCTCCCCTCAAAGTTGCCTTCAAGTCTTGGGCGATCATGTGCGCGGCAGACTCCGCGAGGCGCTACACCACGGCGTCAGGCGGGCCTTCGCCGTGCTCGCTTCCCACTATGTTGTGGACCTGGAGCGGGTTAGCGAGGGGTATTGCCTTCCCGACGAAGATGAAGCCGCCCTGGCAGAAGTCCAGAGGCTTGATGCGGCCGCCGCGGGTCCAAGCGCAGTGCTGGCGACCACCTTTGAGGCGGAGATCCTCCCACCTGTGCCGTCGCCGGAAGCCGAGATGGACTTTGCCGAAGGTGGGGACGGAGCTGAAGGCGCGACTCCTTCCCAAGGCGACGCCTAACTCTGTTGGAACAGTTTCTGTTGGATGCGCGTGTGTCTTTCTGCGGCCGCTGAGGCCTGAACACTTTGTTACCGTTGCATGAAGTCGTACTCCTTTTCCTTTTATTTTGCGTGTCCGTCTTCGCCTGTTAGTAACAGGGTGGCTTCCCCAAGTAGGGGTCACTTTTCGTGGCGGGTGACGAGTGAGGTGTCCCTAACCCGGAGGCATGGGAGTCCCTCGGCTCAGTCGGCCTTGCCACTTACATGCACCCACGTTCACTTCTTGGGGTCCTGCTTCTGACATGGCCGGGGGAACGCAAAAGCCTTTTTTGACTGAAAATTTTGGACGCAGAGAGGTTCCCCAATCTTGACGCAGAGGGGTTCCCCCCTTTTTAGCCCCCGAGGGAGGGTCAGGCTCTGCCGAGGCGAGGCTGACCCTTCCTTGACGACTAAGACTTGCGTGGGAGCGAGGTATACGAACAACTTGAAAACATCTTAAGGGTAGAAGCGACGTAGCTGTTGGATGTTCCAACCGTTGCCGTAGACCTCGCCTTGACTGTTGGCCAGCTTGTACGTTCCGAGCTTCAGAACTTTGGCGATGACAAGCGGCCCTTCTCGGGGGTGAGTGTAGCCCCCGGGTGCCCCCAACAAGGGCTCAGGGTGCTGTGCGATGGTCGCGATCTTCTCCGGGTTGGCTTCGATGCCCCGCTTGGAGATGATCAAACCCAAGACCATGCCCTGGGGCACCCCGAAGATCCACTTTTCGGGATTGAGCTTGACGCCTTTCGCCTTTTTGATGGACTCCGCCACCATTAGCTTGTGGATCTCCTCGCCTATGGTTCTGCGCTCCTCCCCATCGAATCGGCGCAGCGGCTGCTTGACGGGTCGGGCTCCGGCACGAATATCCAGCGAGTGCTCGGCGACATCCCTCGGTATGCCGGGCATTTCCGAGGGACTCCACGTGAAGACGTCGGCGCTCGCGCGGAGAAAGTCGACGAGCACTGCTTCCTATTTGGGATCGAGCCCGGAGCCGATCCGGATCTGCTTGGAGGCGTCGCCGCTGGGGTCGAGGGGGACGGCCTTAATCGTCTCCACTGGCTCGAAGTTGCCGGCATGACGTTTCACGTCTGGCACCTCCTTAGAGAGGCTTTCCAGGTCGGCGATGAGGGCCTCGGACTCGGCGAGGGCCTCGGCGTACTCCACGCACTCCACGTCGCATTCGAACGTGTGTTTGTACGTGGGGCCGACGGTGATGACCCCGTTGGGGCCCGGCATCTTGAGCTTCAGGTAGGTGTAGTTGGGGACGGCCATGAACTTCGCGTAGCATGGCCTTCCCAGTACCGCGTGGTAGGTTCCTCGGAACCCGACCACCTCGAATGTCAGGGTCTCCCTTCGGAAGTTGGAGGGTGTTCCGAAGCAGACGGGGAGGTCGAGTTGTCCGAGGGGCTGGACGCGCTTCCCGGGAGTGATCCCATGGAAGGGCGTAGCGCCTGCTCGGACGGAGTACGGATCGACACGCAGGAGCCCGAGGGTCTCGGCGTAGATGATGTTGAGGCTGCTGCCTCCGTCCATAAGGACCTTGGTGAGCCTGACGTCGCCGATGACGGGGTCAACGACGAGCGGGTATTTCCCCGGGCTCGGCACGCGGTCGGGGTGGTCGGCTTGGTCGAAGGTGATGGGCTTGTCGGACCAGTCTAGGTAGACTGGCGCCGCCACCTTCACCGAGCAGACCTCCCGGCGCTCTTGCTTGCGGTGCCGAGCCGAGGCATTCACCGCTTGCCCACCGTAGATCATGAAGCAGTCGCGGACCTCGGCGAACTCTCCTGCTTGGTGATCTTCCTTTTTGTCGTCGTCGCGGGCCCTGCCACCCTCCGCGGGTGGCTCGGCCCTGTGGAAGTGGCGTCGAAGCATGACGCACTCCTCAAGGGTGTGCTTGACGGGCCCCTGGTGATAGGGGCACGGCCCTTGAGCATCTTGTCGAAGAGGTTGGCACCTCCGGGGGGTTTCCGAGGGTTCTTGAACTCGGCGGCGGCGACAAGGTCCGCGTCGGCGGCGTCGCGTTTCGCTTGCGACTTCTTCTTGCCTTTCTTCTTGGCGCCGCGCTGAGTCGACGCCTCAGGAGCATCTTCCGATGGGCGGCCCTGGGGCTGCTTGTCCTTTCGGAAGATAGCCTCGACCGCCTCCTGGCCGGAGGCGAACTTGGTGGCGATGTCCATCAGCTCGCTCGCCCTGGTGGGGGTCTTGCGACCCAACTTGCTCACCAGGTCGTGGCAGGTGGTGCCGGCGAGGAACGCGCCGATGACATCCGAGTCGGTGATGTTGGGCAGCTCGGTGCGCTGCTTCGAGAATCGCCGGATGTAGTCCCGGAGAGACTCTCCCGGCTGCTGCCGGCAGCTTCGGAGGTCCCAGGAATTCCCGGGGCGCACGTACGTGCCCTGGAAATTGTCGGCGAAAGCTTGGACTAGGTCGTCCCAGTTGGAGATCTGCCCCGGAGGCAGGTGCTCCAACCAGGCGCGAGCGCTGTCGGAGAGGAACAGGGGGAGGTTGCGGATGATGAGGTTGTCATCGTCCGTTCCACCCAGTTGGCAGGCCAGACGGTAGTCCGCGAGCCACAGTTCCAGTCTCGTCTCCCCCGAGTACTTTGTGATAGTAGTCGGGGGTCGGAACCAGGTCGGGAACGGTGCCTGTCGGATGGCCCGGCTGAAGGCCTGCGGACCGGGCGGTTCGGGCGAGGGACTCCGATCCTCCCCGCTGTCGTAGCGTCCCCCACGCCTGGGGTGGTAGCCTCGGCGCACCCTCTCGTCGAGGTGGGCCCGACGGTCACGGTGATGGTGCTCGTTGCCGAGGCGACCTGGGGCCGCAGGCGCGGTGTTGCGCGTGCGCCCGGTGTAGACCGAGGCTTCCCGCATGAATCGAGTTGGGCCACCTCATCCTCATCATAATCTTTATCCCCTATGGATGGTACCTGTGCACCAAACTCAACGACATCCCATATACTTTTGTGGAGTGAGGTTAGATGAAATCGCATTAAATCACTCCACCTAGCATAATCTTCACCATCAAAAGTTGGTGGTTTGCCTAATGCGACGGAAAGTAAAGGTGCATGTTTAGAAATGCGAGGATAGTGTAAGGGGATCTTACTAAACTTCTTACGCTCTTGGCGTTTAGAAGTTACGGAGGGCGCATCGGAGCCGGAGGTCGATGTTGATGAAGTGTCGGTCTCGTAGTAGACCACTTTCCTCATCCTCTTTTGCTTGTCCCCACTCCGATGCGGCTTGTGGGAAGAAGATTTTTCCTTCTTCTCTTTGTGGTGAGAAGAAGATTTCTTCTCCTTCCCTTTGTTGGAGGAGCTCTTCTTCTTCTCCCTCCTCTTGGTGCGGGACTCTTCCGATGAAGTGCTCCCGTGGCTTGTAGTGGGCTTTTCGCCGGTCTCCATCTCCTTCTTGGCGTGATCTCCCGACATCACTTCGAGCAGTTAGGCTCTAATGAAGCACCGGATTCTGATACCAATTGATAGTCGCCTAGAGGGGGGGGTGAATAGGGCGAAACTGAAATTTACAAATATAAACACAACTACAAGCCGGGTTAGCGTTAGAAACAAAATCGAGTCCGCGAGAGAGGGCGCAAAACAAATCGTAAGCAAATGAAGAGTGTGACACGCGGATTTGTTTTACCGAGGTTCGGTTCTCGTAAACCTACTCCCCGTTGAGGAGGCCACAAAGGCCGGGTCTCTTTCAACCCTTCCCTCTCTCAAACGGTCCCTCGGACCGAGTGAGCTTCTCTTCTCAAATCAAAGCCGGGAACAAAACTTCCCCGCAAGGGCCACCACACAATTGGTGCCTCTTGCCTTGATTACAATGGAGTTTTGATCACAAGAACAAGTGAGAAAGAAAAGAAGCAATCCAAGCGCAAGAGCTCAAAAGAACACGGCAAATCTCTCTCGCTAATCACTAAAGCCTTTTGTGGAATTGGAGAGGATTTGATCTCTTTGGTGTGTCTAGAATTGAATGCCTAGCTCTTGTAAGTGGTTGAGAAGTGGAAAACTTGGATGCAATGAATGGTGGGGTGGTTGGGGTATTTATAGCCCCAACCACCAAAAGTGGCCGTTGGGAGGCTGTCTGTTCGATGGCGCACCGGACAGTCCGGTGCACACCGGACATGTCCGGTGCTCCCGCCACGTCATCACTGCCGTTGGATTCTGACCGTTGGAGCTTCTGACTTGTGGGCCCGCCTGGATGTCCGGTGCACACCGGACATGCACTGTTCCTTGTCCGGTGTGCCAGTATGGGCGCGCCTGACCTCTGCGCGCGCTGTGCGCGCAATTAATGCGCCGCAGGTAGCCGTTGACGCCGAATAGCCGTTGCTCCGGAGTTGCACCGGACAGTCCGGTGCACACCGGACATGTCCGGTGAATTATAGCGGACTAGCCGTTGGAGATTCCCGAAGCTGGTGAGTTCCTGAGGCTGCTCTTCCTTGGCGCACCGGACACTGTCCGGTGTACACCGGACAGTCCGGTGAATTATAGCGCGCCGGCCTGAGAAATTCCCGAAGGTGGCAAGTTCGAGTTGGAGTCCTCTGGTGCACCGGACACTGTCCGGTGGTGCACCGGACACTGTCCGGTGGCACACCGGACAATCCGGTGCGCCAGACCAGAGGTGCCTTCGGTTAGCCCTTTGCTCCTTTGTTGAATCCAAAACTTGATCTTTTTATTGGCTGAGGGTGAGCCTTTGACACCTGTATAATCTATACACTTGGGCAAACTAGTTAGTCCAATTATTTGTGTTGGACAATTCAACCACCAAAATCAATTAGGGACTAGGTGTGAGCCTAATTCCCTTTCAATCTCCCCCTTTTTGGTGATTGATGCCAACACAAACCAAAGCAAATATAGAAGTGCATAATTGAACTAGTTTGCATAATGTAAGTGCAAAGGTTGCTTGGAATTGAGCCAATATAAAAACTTACAAGATATGCATGGATTGTTTCTGACTTATAACATTTTGGACCACGCTTGCACCACATGTTTTGTTTTTGCAAAATCTTTTGTAAATCTTTTCTAAGTTCTTTTGCAAATAGTCAAAGGTAAATGAATAAGAGTTTGCAAAGCATTTTCAAGATTTGAAATTTTCTCCCCCTGTTTCAAATGCTTTTCCTTTGACTAAACAAAACTCCCCCTAAAAGAGATCCTCCTCTTAGTGTTCAAGAGGGTTTTGATATATCATTTTTGAAATACTACTTTCTCCCCCTTTTGAACACAATAGGATACCAATTGAAAATATTTAACACTAAGTTTTTGAAATTGGTGGTGGTGCGGTCCTTTTGCTTTGGGCTCATACTCTCTCCCCCTTTGGCATGAATCGTCAAAAACGGAATCATTAGAGCCCTCGAAGTGCTTTCTTCCCCTTTGGTCATAAATAAATGAGTTAAGATTATACCAAAGACGAAGTCCTTTTGCTCTCTCCCCCAAGGATGGAGAGTGGCTTGGAGCGACGGCGAAGGATGAGTTACGGAGTGGAAGCCTTTGTCTTCGCCGAAGACCCAATTCCCTTTCAATACACCTATGACTTGGTTTGAAATAGACTTGAAGACACATTAGTCATAGCATATGAAGGGGACATGATCAAAGGTATATAAATGAGCTATATGTGCAAGTCAACAAAAGAAATTCCTAGAATCAAGAATATTGTGCTCATGCCTAAGTTTGTTAAAAGATTGTTCATCAAGAGGCTTGGTAAAGATATCGGCTAATTGATCTTTAGTGTTAATGTAAGAAATCTCGATATCTCCCTTTTGTTGGTGATCCCTAAGAAAATGATACCGAATGGCTATGTGCTTAGTGCGGCTATGCTCGACGGGATTGTCGGCCATTTTGATTGCACTCTCATTATCACATAGCAAAGGGACTTTGGTTAATTTGTAACCGTAGTCCCGCAGGGTTTGCCTCATCCAAAGCAATTGCGCGCAACAGTGGCCTGCAGCAATGTACTCGGCTTCGGCGGTGGAAAGAGCAACCGAATTTTGCTTCTTTGAAGCCCAAGACACCAAGGATCTTCCCAAGAACTGGCAAGTCCCCGATGTGCTCTTCCTATTGATTTTGCACCCCGCCCAATCGGCATCCGAATAACCAATCAAATCAAATGTGGATCCCTTAGGATACCAAAGCCCAAACTTAGGAGTATAAGCTAAATATCTCAAGATTCGTTTTACGGCCGTAAGGTGAGCTTCCTTAGGGTCGGCTTGGAATCTTGCACACATGCAAACGGAAAGCATAATGTCCGGTCGAGATGCACATAAATAGAGTAGAGAACCTATCATCGACCGGTATACCTTTTGATCCACGGACTTACCTCCCGTGTCGAGGTCGAGATGCCCATTAGTTCCCATGGGCGTCTTGATGGGCTTGGCATCCTTCATCCCAAACTTGTTTATAATGTCTTGAGTGTACTTCGTTTGGCTAATGAAGGTGCCCTCTTGTAGTTGCTTCACTTGAAATCCTAGAAAATACTTCAACTCCCCCATCATAGACATCTCGAACTTTTGTGTCATGATCCTACTAAACTCTTCACATGTAGACTCATTAGTAGACCCAAATATAATATCATCAACATAAATTTGGCATACAAACAAGTCATTTTCAAGTGTTTTGGTAAAGAGCGTAGGATCGGCCTTTCCGACTTTGAATCCATTTGCAATAAGAAAATCTCTAAGGCATTCATACCATGCTCTTGGGGCTTGCTTGAGCCCATAAAGCGCCTTAGAGAGCTTATAGACATGATTAGGATACTTACTGTCTTCAAAGCCGGGAGGTTGCTCAACATAGACCTCTTCCTTGATCGGTCCATTGAGGAAGGCACTTTTCACGTCCATTTGATAAAGCTTAAAGCCATGGTAAGTAGCATAGGCCAATAATATACGAATTGACTCAAGCCTAGCTACGGGTGCATAGGTTTCACCGAAATCCAAACCTTCGACTTGAGAGTATCCCTTGGCCACAAGTCGAGCTTTGTTCCTTGTCACCACACCATGCTCATCTTGCTTGTTGCGGAAGACCCATTTGGTTCCTACAACATTTTGATTAGGACGTGGAACTAACTGCCATACCTCATTCCTAGTGAAGTTGTTGAGCTCCTCTTGCATCGCCACCACCCAATCCGAATCTTGTAGTGCTTCCTCTACCCTGTGTGGCTCAATAGAGGAAACAAACGAGTAATGTTCACAAAAATGTGCAACCCGAGATCTAGTAGTTACCCCCTTATGAATGTCGCCGAGGATGGTGTCGACGGGGTGATCTCGTTGAATTGCTTGGTGGACTCTTGGGTGTGGCGGCCTTGGTTCTTCATCCTCCTTGTCTTGATCATTTGTATCTCCTCCTTGATCATTGCCGTCATCTTGAGGTGGCTCATCTCTTTGATCTTCTCCTTCATCAACTTGAGCCTCGTCCTCATTTTGAGTTGGTGGAGATGCTTGCGTGGAGGAGGATGGTTGATCTTGTGCTTTTGGAGGCTCTTCGGATTCCTTAGGACACACATCCCCAATGGACATGTTCCTTAGCGCGATATACGGAGCCTCTTCAATACCTATCTCATCAAGATCAACTTGCTCTATTTGAGAGCCGTTAGTCTCATCAAACACAATGTCACAAGAAACTTCAACTTGTCCAGTGGACTTGTTAAAGACTCTATATGCCCTTGTGTTTGAATCATATCCTAGTAAAAAGCCTTCTACAGTCTTAGGAGCAAATTTAGATTTTCTACCTCTTTTAACAAGAATAAAACATTTGCTACCAAAGACTCTAAAATATGAAATGTTGGGCTTTTTACCGGTTAGGAGTTCATATGATGTCTTCTTGAGGATTCGGTGAAGATACAACCGGTTGATGGCGTAGCAAGCGGTGTTGACCGCCTCGGCCCAAAACCGATCCGAAGTCTTGTACTCATCAAGCATGGTTCTAGCCATGTCCAATAGAGTTCGATTCTTCCTCTCCACTACACCATTTTGTTGAGGTGTGTAGGGAGAGGAGAACTCATGCTTGATGCCTTCCTCCTCAAGGAAGCCTTCGATTTGAGAGTTTTTGAACTCCGACCCGTTGTCGCTTCTAATTTTCTTGATCCTTAAGCCGAACTCATTTTGAGCCCGTCTCAAGAATCCCTTTAAGGTCTCTTGGGTTTGAGATTTTTCCTGTAAAAAGAATACCCAAGTGAAGCGAGAATAATCATCCACTATTACAAGACAAAACTTACTCCCGCCGATGCTTATGTAGGCAATCGGGCCGAATAGATCCATGTGGAGTAGCTCAAGCGGCCTGTCGGTCGTCATGATGTTCTTGTGTGGATGATGAGCACCAACTTGCTTTCCTGCCTGACATGCGCTACAAATCCTGTCTTTCTCAAAATGAACATTTGTTAATCCTAAAATGTGTTCTCCCTTTAGAAGCTTGTGAAGATTCTTCATCCCAACATGGGCTAGTCGGCGGTGCCAGAGCCAACCCATGTTAGTCTTAGCAATTAAGCATGTGTCGAGTTCAGCTCTATCAAAATCTACTAAGTATAGCTGACCCTCTAACACACCCTTAAATGCTATTGAATCATCACTTCTTCTGAAGACAGTGACACCTACATCAGTGAAAAGACAGTTGTAGCCCATTTTGCATAATTGAGATACAGAAAGCAAATTGTAATCTAAAGAGTCTACAAGAAAAACATTAGAAATGGAATGGTCAGGTGAAATAGCAATTTTACCCAAACCTTTGACCAAACCTTGATTTCCATCCCCGAATGTGATAGCTCGTTGGGGATCTTGGTTTTTCTCGTAGGAGGAGAACATCCTTTTCTCCCCTGTCATATGGTTTGTGCACCCGCTGTCGAGTATCCAACTTGAGCCCCCGGATGCATAAACCTACAAAACAAGTTTAGTTCTTGACTTTAGGTACCCAAATGGTTTTGGGTCCTTTGGCATTAGAAACAAGAACTTTGGGTACCCAAACATAAGTCTTGGAGCCCTTGTGCTTGCCCCCAACATATTTGGCAACTACTTTGCCGGATTTGTTAGTTAAAACATAAGATGCATCAAAAGTTTTAAATGAAATGTTATGATCATTTGATGCACTAGGATTTTTCTTTCTAGGCAACTTAGCACGGGTTGGTTGCCTAGAGCTAGATGTCTCACCCTTGTACAGGAAAGCATGATTAGGGCCAGAGTGAGACTTCCTAGAATGAATTCTCCTAATTTTGCTCTCGGGATAACCGACAGGATATAAAATGTAACCCTCGTTATCCTGAGGCATGGGAGCCTTGCCCTTAACAAAGTTGGACAATCTTTTAGGAGGGGCACTAAGTTTGACATTGTCTCCCCTTTGGAAGCCAATGCCATCCTTGATGCCAGGGCGTCTCCCATTATAGAGCATACTTCTAGCAAATTTAAATTTTTCATTCTCTAAGTTATGTTCGGCAATTTTAGCATCTAACTTTGCTATATGATCATTTTGTTGTTTAATTAAAGCCATGTGATCATTTATAGCATCAATGTTAACATCTCTACATCTAGTGCAAATAGAAGTGTGCTCAACGGTAGATGTAGAGGGTTTGCAAGATTTTAGTTCTACAACCTTAGCATGCAATATTTCATTTTTACTTCTAAGGTCGGAAATAGTAACATTGCAAACATCAAAATCTTTAGCCTTAGCAAGCAAATTTTCATTCTCAATTCTAAGGCTAGCAAGAGAAATGTTCAATTCTTCAATCCTAGCAAGCAAATCATCATTATTATCTCTAGGGTTGGGAATTGAAACATTGCAAACATGAGAATCAACCTTAGCTAACAAATTAGCATTTTCATTTCTAAGGTTGTCTATTGTTTCATGGCAAGTGCTTAGCTCACTAGATAATTTTTGACATTTCTCAATTTCTAGAGCATAAGCATTTTTAACCTTAACATGCTTCTTATTTTCTTTAATAAGGAAGTCCTCTTGGGTGTCCAAGAGATCATCCTTTTCATGGATGGCACTAATCAATTCATTAAGTTTTTCCTTTTGTTGCATGTTGAGGTTGGCAAAAAGGGTACGCAAATTATCCTCCTCATCACTAGCATTATCATCACTAGAAGACTCATATTTAGTGGAGGAGTTGGATTTAACCTTCTTCTGTTTGCCGTCCTTTGCCATGAGGCACTTGTGGCCGACGTTGGGGAAGAGAAGTCCCTTGGTGACGGCGATGTTGGCGGCGTCCTCGTCGTCGGAGGAGTCGCTTGAGCTTTCGTCGGAGTCCCACTCCCGACAAACGTGGGCATTGCCGCCCTTCTTCTTGTAGTACCTCTTCTTCTCTTTTCTTTTCCCTTTCTTGTCGTCGCCCCTGTCACTATCACTTGATAATGGACATTTAGCTATAAAGTGACCGGGCTTACCACACTTGTAGCAAACCTTCTTGGAGCGGAACTTGTAGTCTTTCCCTCTCCTTTGTTTGAGGATTTGGCGGAAGCTCTTGATGACGAGCGCCATTTCCTCATTGTCGAGCTTGGAGGCGTCTATTGGTTGTCGACTTGGTGTAGACTCCTCCTTCTTTTCCTCCGTCGCCTTGAATGCAACGGGTTGAGCTTCGGATGTGGAGGGATCATCAAGCTCGTTGATCTTCCTTGAGCCTTCGATCATACACTCAAAACTTACAAAATGCCCGATTACTTCCTCGGGGGTCATTAGTGTATATCTTGGGTTGCCACGAATTAATTGAACTTGAGTGGGGTTAAGGAAAATAAGAGATCTTAGAATAACCTTAACCACCTCGTGGTCATCCCACTTCTTGCTCCCGAGGTTGCGCACTTGGTTCACCAAGGTCTTGAGCCGGTTGTACATGTGTTGTGGCTCTTCCCCTTTGCGAAGCCGGAACCGACCGAGCTCCCCCTCGATCGTTTCCCTCTTGGTGATCTTTGTGAGCTCATCTCCTTCGTGCGCGGTTTTGAGTACATCCCAAACCTCCTTGGATCTTTTCAACCCTTGCACTTTGTTATACTCCTCTCTACTTAAAGAGGCGAGGAGTATCGTTGTTGCTTGAGAGTTGAAGTGCTCGATTTGGGCCACCTCATCCTCATCATAATCTTTATCCCCTATGGATGGTACCTGTGCACCAAACTCAACGACATCCCATATACTTTTGTGGAGTGAGGTTAGATGAAATCGCATTAAATCACTCCACCTAGCATAATCTTCACCATCAAAAGTTGGTGGTTTGCCTAATGGGACGGAAAGTAAAGGTGCATGTTTAGAAATGCGAGGATAGTGTAAGGGGATCTTACTAAACTTCTTACGCTCTTGGCGTTTAGAAGTTACGGAGGGCGCATCGGAGCCGGAGGTCGATGTTGATGAAGTGTCGGTCTCGTAGTAGACCACTTTCCTCATCCTCTTTTGCTTGTCCCCACTCCGATGCGGCTTGTGGGAAGAAGATTTTTCCTTCTTCTCTTTGTGGTGAGAAGAAGATTTCTTCTCCTTCCCTTTGTTGGAGGAGCTCTTCTTCTTCTCCCTCCTCTTGGTGCGGGACTCTTCCGATGAAGTGCTCCCGTGGCTTGTAGTGGGCTTTTCGCCGGTCTCCATCTCCTTCTTGGCGTGATCTCCCGACATCACTTCGAGCGGTTAGGCTCTAATGAAGCACCGGGCTTTGATACCAATTGATAGTCGCCTAGAGGGGGGTGAATAGGGCGAAACTGAAATTTACAAATATAAACACAACTACAAGCCGGGTTAGCGTTAGAAACAAAATCGAGTCCGCGAGAGAGGGCGCAAAACAAATTGTAAGCAAATGAAGAGTGTGACACGCGGATTTGTTTTACCGAGGTTCGGTTCTCGCAAACCTACTCCCCGTTGAGGAGGCCACAAAGGCCGAGTCTCTTTCAACCCTTCCCTCTCTCAAACGGTCCCTCGGACCGAGTGAGCTTCTCTTCTCAAATCAAAGCCGGGAACAAAACTTCCCCGCAAGGGCCACCACACAATTGGTGCCTCTTGCCTTGATTACAATGGAGTTTTGATCACAAGAACAAGTGAGAAAGAAAAGAAGCAATCCAAGCGCAAGAGCTCAAAAGAACACGGCAAATCTCTCTCGCTAATCACTAAAGCCTTTTGTGGAATTGGAGAGGATTTGATCTCTTTGGTGTGTCTAGAATTGAATGCCTAGCTCTTGTAAGTGGTTGAGAAGTGGAAAACTTGGATGCAATGAATGGTGGGGTGGTTGGGGTATTTATAGCCCCAACCACCAAAAGTGGCCGTTGGGAGGCTGTCTGTTCGATGGCGCACCGGACAGTCCGGTGCACACCGGACATGTCCGGTGCTCCCGCCACGTCATCACTGCCGTTGGATTCTGACCGTTGGAGCTTCTGACTTGTGGGCCCGCCTGGATGTCCGGTGCACACCGGACATGTACTGTTCCTTGTCCGGTGTGCCAGTATGGGCGCGCCTGACCTCTGCGCGCGCTGTGCGCGCAATTAATGCGCCGCAGGTAGCCGTTGGCGCCGAATAGCCGTTGCTCCGGAGTTGCACCGGACAGTCCGGTGCACACCGGACATGTCCGGTGAATTATAGCGGACTAGCCGTTGGAGATTCCCGAAGCTGGTGAGTTCCTGAGGCTGCTCTTCCTTGGCGCACCGGACACTGTCCGGTGTACACCGGACAGTCCGGTGAATTATAGCGCGCCGGCCTGAGAAATTCCCGAAGGTGGCAAGTTCGAGTTGGAGTCCTCTGGTGCACCGGACACTGTCCGGTGGTGCACCGGACAGTCCGGTGCGCCAGACCAGAGGTGCCTTCGGTTAGCCCTTTGCTCCTTTGTTGAATCCAAAACTTGATCTTTTTATTGGCTGAGTGTGAGCCTTTGACACCTGTATAATCTATACACTTGGGCAAACTAGTTAGTCCAATTATTTGTGTTGGACAATTCAACCACCAAAATCAATTAGGGACTAGGTGTGAGCCTAATTCCCATTCAGCTGAGTCGACGCCTCAGGAGCATCTTCCGATGGGCGGCCCTGGGGCTGCTTGTCCTTTCGGAAGATAGCCTCGACCGCCTCCTGGCCGGAGGCGAACTTGGTGGCGATGTCCATCAGCTCGCTCGCCCTGGTGGGGGTCTTGCGACCCAACTTGCTCACCAGGTCGCGGCAGGTGGTGCCGGCGAGGAACGCGCCGATGACATCCGAGTCGGTGATGTTGGGCAGCTCGGTGCGCTGCTTCGAGAATCGCCGGATGTAGTCCCGGAGAGACTCTCTCGGCTGCTGCCGGCAGCTTCGGAGGTCCCAGGAATTCCCGGGGTGCACGTACGTGCCCTGGAAATTTCCGGCGAAAGCTTGGACTAGGTCGTCCCAGTTGGAGATCTGCCCCGGAGGCAGGTGCTCCAACCAGGCGCGAGCGCTGTCGGAGAGGAACAGGGGGAGGTTGCGGATGATGAGGTTGTCATCGTCCGTTCCACCCAGTTGGCAGGCCAGACGGTAGTCCGCGAGCCACAGTTCCGGTCTCGTCTCCCCCGAGTACTTTGTGATAGTAGTCGAGGGTCGGAACCGGGTCGGGAACGGTGCCCGTCGGATGGCCCGGCTGAAGGCCTGCGGACCGGGCGGTTCGGGCGAGGGACTCCGATCCTCCCCGCTGTCGTAGCGTCCCCCACGCCTGGGGTGGTAGCCTCGGCGCACCCTCTCGTCGAGGTGGGCCCGACGGTCACGGTGATGGTGCTTGTTGCCGAGGCGACCTGGGGCCGCAGGCGCGGTGTTGCGCATGCGCCCGGTGTAGACCGAGGCTTCCCGCATGAATCGAGAAGTCGCGGCATGAGGTTCCGAGGGGTACCCCTGCCTTCGGGAGGCAGAGCTCTCGGCCCGTCGGACCGCGGCGCCTTCCAGGAGATTCTTGAGCTCCCCCTGGATTCACCGGCCCTCGGTGGTTGATGGCTCCGGCATCGCGCGGAGAAGCATCGCTGCTGCAGCCAGGTTCTGGCCGACCCCACTAGATGTGGGTGGCGGCCTGACCCTGACGTCGTCGGTGGCGCGGTGCTGGAAACCCTGGGGCAGATGACGTATTTCTCCGGCCGGGGGTTGGCCCGCCCATGCCTGCCCGACGTCCCGGCGGATCGGCTCAAGCGCTCCTGCTCCCTCGTCGAGCCTGGCCTGCACCCCGCGGATTTGCTCGAGTTGTGGGTCATGGCCCCCCGCCTGAACGGGGACCACAGCTAGCTCCCGTGGGATGTCAACGCGGGGCACTGGCCTAGGGAGATCACCGTCCTCCGGCATGCCGAGATGATTGCCTTCGGAGGGACCCCCTAGATCGATGTGGAAACATTCGCGGCTTGGGCCGCAGTCCTCGTCGTCGAGGCTGCGGCTACCGTCGGAACAGTCGGAGAGGCAGTAGTCACATGCGGTCATGAAGTCCCGCATGGCACTGGGGTTGCCAAGTCCAGAGAAATCCCAGCAGATGCTGGGCCCGTCGTCTTCCTCGGACCCAGAGGGCCCGTAGGTCAAGACGTCCGTCAGCCGGTCCCAAGGCGACCGCATGCAAAACCCCAGAGGGTTTGGACTCGCCTCTACGAGAGCGCCCGCCAAAGCGAGGTCGCTAGGCGGGTTGAGGCTGAATCCAAATGACGTGGGATGGGAATCGGTCGGTACCTCTTGGTCGACGAGCGGCGATAAAGTCACGTCGGGGACTGACTGCACCGTCGTCTCAGGTACGAGGGTGACGTCCAGCAAGCTTTTCGCAAGCGCGCTGGCGTCGTCCGCTTGCTCGGGATTGGCGTGTCGCGGGGAGACGGCGCTCGTCTTTGTCTCAAGCGCGAAGTCAATACCCGGTGCGCCCCCCGTTGGGGTGCCGGCGCTGTCGACTTGCTCGACAGCCGACGAGGCGCTGCCTCCTTCTTGGCCTTGGTTGCCCTGCCTTCCCCTCCGTCGGCAGGGAAGAAGGCGGGACGAGTTCGAAGGTTGTTCTTCCACCACGCGGGGAAGACGTCGTCGATTCCGCCGACGGCGGGCGGGCTATCGGCCGCCATTGTCGTTGTCACGCGGCAGCGGAAGGAGTATCATGTCGTAGCCGCCGTCGAGGGACATGAACTCAAGACTCCCGAAACGGAGCACCGTCCCGGGTTGGAGAGGTTGCTGGAGACTGCCCATCTGGAGCTTGACGGGAAGCTGTTCGTCAACACGCAGCAGGCCCCTACCTGGCACGCCAACTGTAGGCGTTTCGAGACCGGGGGGTCCCTGGGCCGACGAGTGAATGTCGCCGCGTGCCCCAGCCCAGATGGGTCGAGCGCAAGGGCGAGCGCGAAGAGGGGAGAGCGAGGCGGCCGGTGACCGGTGTGAGAGAGGTGGGAATCCCGCGGCCTTCGTGTTCGTCCCGCGCCCAGGTCGGGTGAGCTTGCAGTAGGGGGTTACAAGCGTCCACGCGGGAGAGGGAGCGAACGGCTCCAAGCGAGCGCCTGTCTCGTCCTCGTCCCCGCGCGGCCAACCTTCTCTAAGAGGGCCCTGGTCCTTCCTTTTATAGGCTCAAGGAGAGGATCCAGGTGTACAATGGGGGTGTAGCAGAGTGCTACGTGTCTAGCGGAGGAGAGCTAGCGCCCTAAGTACATGCCGTTGTGGCAGCCGGAGAGATTTTGGCACCCAGCTGGTGTGATGTCGTGGCCGTCGAAGGAGCAATGGAGCCTGGCGGAGGGACAGCTGTCGGAACGGTTGAGTCCTTGCTGACGTCCTCTTGCTTCCGTAAGGGGGCTGAGAGCCGCCGTCGTCATAGAGTATGCGGGGCGCCATCATTGCCTATCTGGCGGAGCGAGCCAGATGGGACACCGGTCTTGTTCCCTGCGGCCCGAGTCAGCTCGGGGTAGGATGATGATGGCGCCTCCGGTTGACGTGGCTGATCTGCGCCCTAGGTTGGGCGATGTGGAAGCTCCTCCGAAGCCGAGGTCGAGTCTGTCTTCCGTGGCCGAGGTCGAGTCCGAGCCCCTGGGTCGGGCGAGGCGGAGTTCGTCGTCTTCTAGGGCTGAGCCCAAGTCCGAGCCCTAGGTCGGGCGGAGCGGAGTTCGTCGTCTTCTGGGGCCGAGCCCAAGTCCGAGCCCTGGGTCGGGCGGAGCGGAGTTCGTCGTCTTCTGGGGCCGAGCCCAAGTCCGAGCCCTGGGTCGGGCGGAGCAGAGTTCGCCGTCTTCCGGGACTTAGCTCGAGTCCGAGCCCTGGGTCGGGCGGAGCAGAGTTCGCCGTCTTCCGGGACTTAGCCCGAGTCCGAGCCCTGGGTCGGGCGGAGCCGAGTTCGCCGTCTTCCGGGGCTGAGCCCGAGTCCAAGCCCTGGGTCGGGCGGAGCGGAGTTCGCCGTCTTTCGGGACTTAGCCCGAGTCCGAGCCCTGGGTCGGGCGAAGCGAAGCTTCCTATGGTGCCTTTGGCAGGGCCTGACTGCCTGTCAGTCTCACTCTGTCAAGTGGCACCGCAGTCGGAGTGGTGCAGGCGGCGCTGTCCTTCTGTCAGGTCGGTCAGTGGAGCGGTGAAGTGACGGCGGTCACTTCGGCTCTGCCGGCTGGGGGCGCGCGTCAGGATAAAGGTGTCAGGCCACCTTTGCATTAAATGCTCCTGCGATTTGGTCGGTTGGTGCGGCGATTTGGTCAGGGTTGCTTCTTAGCGAAGGCAGGGCCTCGGGCGAGCCGGAAATATGTTCACCGTTGGAGGGGGGCCTCGGGCGAGACGGAAATCCTCTGGGGTCGGCTGCCCTTGTCCGAGGCTAGGCTCGGGCGAGGCATGATCGAGTCGCTCGAATGGACTGATCCCTGACTTAGTCGCACTCATCAGGCCTTTGCAGCTTTATGTTGATGGGGGCTACCAGCTGAGAATTAGGAACCTTGAGGGTACCCCTAATTATGGTCCCCGACAGACATACTCTAGATACGGGATACCAATAATATAGTAGGAAGACGAGGGAACTGTTGGACGACTAAAATTGTGTTTTCCTTAAAAACACTGTTGAGGTTGGTTTGAGGGTTTTTTTAGAGGTAACGACTGTTATGCAAGCAGTCATTCTATGCAAGCGTGCAAGCAAACCATCTTATCCTTAGATTACGATCCAACCAGAGATACAACCATGGTTTGTTAGGGGTTTTTTTATAAAGATTATTGAGCCGCTAGTGGAAGGGTTTAAGTGTTAAAGTGACCTACGGTTGGATCACGATCTAATGGGTTAGATGGGTTGTTTGCACGCTTTCACATAAGGACTGCTTGCATAGCAGTCGTTGCCTTTTTTAGATGCTCTTATCCTAACAAACTAAACTGACGTAGTGATGATGCTTTGACTGGGTTCAAGCATAGCATGCAGCCACAATATTCACGTCTAAGGCATTCCATTTGCTGATCCGGTTGAATAGAAGTTTTGGGAAGCTCTTGCTAGTCTTGAAATTAAGCCGAGTATGTTTAGTCAAAAAAATATAACACACCATATACGCATGTACATATAGGGCGTGTTTGATCTTTTATTTTTTGACAAGCCAATACATGTTAGATGTTGGTTTGGTTGTGTAGATGCAATGAACCAACTTTCATGCTTGGTAGGTAGATGGGATGGCATTAGTTAACCAATTATACATACCTCTTAACTCTATGAGGAAACAATTATTTGTATAACAATCAATGGCCATGGTCGCTAACGTTGCCAATGTAGTTATAAATAAATAATCAAATATGTGAACTATCATCAACAAGCTCGCTCTATTAAATATTAATTGACCACAAAATAGACAGTTGCTCCTAATCAATAATAATTGTTAAAAGAGCAAAATAGACCAATTGTACAAATGATAAGGTTAGCAAAGTGAATGGCTTCTGTACAGCCAATTTTCACTACACAAGCTCATCCAATGTAATAACATACATCATGCCCTCTCTCTCTCCATCAACCATCGCCCAACAAATCATGGCCGGTGTTAGGGTTGAGAGCACCTAGAGGAAGGTGAATAGATGATCATGTTAAAATAGCTAAATAAAAACAAACTTGGTCTAAAATGAATTAGTGAAACCAAAAACCAAGTTCGAATGAAGAGTGTGAGAGGAGAGGACTTCTTCACTTAATTGCTCTCACAAGATGAGTATTAAACTTAGAGCAATATTGTAAGTAAAGTGAAGTGCTAGAAAAAAATAGAATCGCAATAAAGTAAAGTACACAAATGACACGGTGATTTTTATCCCGTGGTTCGGTCAAGCGTAAAATGATTGCCTACTCTACGTTGTGGCGTCCCAATAGACGAGGGTTGCACTCGACCCCTCTCAAGTGATCCAATAATCAACTTGAGTACCACTTTTCTTTTTCTTATCTCAAGTTTTTTCCTGTTGTGAGGAATCTCCACAATTTAGAGTTTCTCACGCCTTACACAATTTGATCTCAAATAAACCACAAGAGTAAGGGAGATTAGTGACACACACAAGACAAAATCACACCAACACACACACACAAGTTGATAGAAGAGCACAGGAGACAACGCAGTAGAGTTACAACTTAAAACAAGTGCTCGAATCTCAATCTATTAAAGCAAAAGCGTGGTCATAGTGTCTCGGTGTTATAGGATGTTCAAGGGATGCTTGGTGTAGAGCTCCATGCACCTAGGTGTCCCTTTTATAGCCCCAAGGGACCTAGGAGCCGTTGGAGCTCCATTTGGAAGGATCTGGTTGCCTTCTATCAACGGGTGCACCGGACTATCCGGTGCACACCAGACAGTGAATAGTGCAACGACTACAAAATCCCTGATTGGTCGGTTTCCTGTTCTGGGGGGCAACGAACCGTCTGGTGCACCATGTGACCGTTGGCCCCCAGCCGATGTGGCCACTAGTCGTTAGCTGGATGGCACACTGGACTATCCGGCGCTCCATGTGGACGGTCCGGTGAATTGTAGCCGACGCAGGCTAAAAATCCCGAGAGCAGGTTGTTCGATGGACCGTGCACCAGACTATCCGATGCACACCGGACTGGGTAGCACCGGACCGTCTAGTGCTACGTAGAGCAGTCCACCTTCTCCTTTTTCAATCTAAGTCTCTTTTGCTACTTCTGGCTTGACTTCATAAAGTCCCTAGAACTTATACAAGTATGATTAGCACACAAAACAATTGACTAAGTGTCCAGAGCTTACCTTTTTCTCTTGGCACCATATAGATTTGCATTTTTTCCTCTTCCAAGCTCAATTTGTTTTACATGCCTATGCTCATTGCTCATGTAAGATGATGTTAGTCTTAATGTAATGTGTTGGCAGTTAATCACCAAAACAATATATAAATGGCCCAAGGGCCCATTTCCCTTTTACGGGGCCTACTTTACCAAAGATCCTCAAAACACCTGACCTTCGGCATAAGAAAATGTGTTTCATGCATATAAGAAAGTATGGATGAAGATGGCATGCGGCCTAAGAAGTCCGCGAAGAGGTTTCGGCTAGACACATGTGTGGCGAAGGTGCGAGCCTAGGTCGCCACCTTCAGCATGGGAAAAGCTTTGTGCATAAAGCGACAAAGGGGAAGAAGTTCAAGACTTGTGCAACAAGAAAGAAAGTGAAAAGGCAATGATTCCCATGTAATATTTGTAAATCATAATTGTAAACTTTGTGGGCATGCTTGTAAATTTATACGTAGTTGTACCTCACCCCTATAAATAGGTGAACGGTGTCATACACAAGGTCACCTTTTGAGGGCCTTAAGCTTCGTCTCTATTAGCCTTCGATGTATCTTTGAGTTGTCTTATGTGTAAAGCCAAAGGTACGTATGTAAATTCGTATTATATGGAGAAAGATGGAATGAAAAATGTTAAGGCATATGAGATGAGTAACCACTACACCAAAATGCTTAACTTCCTAGGGCCTAAACCATAGGAAGTTAGTGCAAAACTCTCGGAAGTTATCAAAATCGTCGGAAGTTAGCTAACACCGTCGGAAGTTAGCCCGTCAGAACATTTTGGTCGGAAGTTAGGTTAACTTCCGAGGGCCTCTCAGAAGTTAAGGTAACTTCCTAGAGGCCAGCCTGCCTCTCGGAAGTTAATGGTTAACTTCCTAGAGGGTGACGCCCTCTCGGAAGTTAAGAGTTCACGCCGTCCAGTCCAGAGCTCAGGCCGTAGGAGAATACCTTCCGACCGTTTTGGTGCCCTCTAGGAAGGTAGCAGCCTAACTTCCTACCGTTTCACTGTAGCTCTAGGAAGTTAGCAGCTTAACTTCCTACCGTTTACTATTCCTCTAGGAAGTAAAATTGACCAGCACTAAAAATGCAATTTATTTTTGGTAATTCACCATATTGCATACATAGCAAATATATATAAAAGCCACAATACACAAAGTGTCACATATAACCTCTCACATACATAATAACAACATTTCAGCAATATCATCGCATATATAAAGTCACAAAGTTATGGACATAACATTCACAAAATGTCTCACAAGTCAAATCCACCTCGACATAACAATTCACAATAGTCTCACAAGACACAAAAGTTTCAAGTCTCACAAAACACATCGAATGGAAGCCCACTACTGCCGATCAACATCAGGAAATATCGAAGAGTGATGCTCGCTACCTCCACTAGCGAAGAGCGCATTGACAAAGTCTAAGCCGTCATCTTGTTGCTGCGCCGGCAAGGTAGCTGGAGGAGTCTCATATACCTATACAAATGACATTCATGGAGTTACACCGTAATATAACAAGTAAATTATGATAAATTTACATACCTGATGTTCGGTAGGTGGAGGTGGAGGTGAAGGCCAAGGAAAATGTATGGGAGGTGGAGGTGGGGGGCCATCGGAACCTGTATCCCTTGGGCTTGTGCTAGTTGCTACCAAATTTCCGAACACATTAATGTGAGTGTTTTAAATCAATACATAACTTAAAATGAAAGATCTTTTTGAACTTACTTGTATCAGTGCCTGCTGTTGCTGAAACTGAGTAGCATAGTATTCTTGTTGCGCAGCATGTTGCCTCAAGTATTCCTCCTGAACCGTTTGTCGCTCCTGATGTTGCCTAAGCTCTTCTCGTAGTCGCTCAACTTCTGCAGTATCCTGAGTAGAGCGACGGGAGCTACGAGCAGCAGACCTCGATGAACCTCCCCTCTGAACCGTCACCTGGCTTGAGTCGATGACGTTATCGAACATCGAGTACCTTCAAACAAGTAACATCACGACAGATTCAAAATAAATCTATTGTACTTAAACCGATGAAATAAGATAAGGTATGTAGAGTCCACACCTTCCATGGGGTTTTCCACCACTTGCATACACAGCCTGAGGATCAATAAGTGCGGTCCTCCAGTCATAGTCCGATCCATGCTGACTAGACATTGCCTCACCATATGTAGCCTTTATACAAAAGAACAATGCAATCTTACATCACTGGGCACATACAAAAATTCATATGAACATAATCTACCAAGCATTTCAAAACACTCACCAGACGATCTGTTGCCTTTTGGCTACACAACACATCTGGGTTTGCAGGATCTGGTCCTCTGTGCCCCCTCAGGTATATTTGAACATCATTGGGCACTACACCACTGCTAGCTTCCTGTACGTACATTTGACAAACATTATAATCAGAAATGACATCAAGTCATATACAATCAACAAAAAATGATCATCACTGGGCACTACACCATTGCTAGCTTCATGTACTTATCATTCGTTTTGCCAAACGAAAGTGATCATCACCTCCATACTTGTGATACGACTCGGGATTGGAACTTTGTCGTATAGACTTTGCCTTGAAATTATCTGAAGCCCAATAACGGCATAAGGCACGCCAAGCAGCATCATTGGCGGCTATCCATGGAATCGAATGCTACGGAAACACAATTCATTTACAAGTAACTATAACATATACAAGGAACGAAATTTTTTCCAACATAAGCAAAAACATCAATTACCTGAAGAAAATCTTGCTCAGTCATAGGAAGTCCATATTGTGATGCCCCGCTCTTACTGGTTGCACGTCGTCCTTCACTACTCAACTTAGCTTGATTAATCACCTCGATTCGAACATAGTACATCATATTCGCAACAACATCTGTCGCGTTCCTATGGAACACGGAGTGTGCATGCTCGGTATGAGTATCTCCATCAGGCAACTTATAATATTTCTGAAAAAGAAACATAGTCAAGAATCCATAATATGAATCAATCATTGAGCTGATAACTTGGCAAGAAGATAGATAAACATACCCAGAAGTCGTGCCAAACTGCACCTTGAGCATTCTCATGTTGCGCGTTAACCGCAAGGTCGTATTGATCCCATCTTGTGAAAGGGACCTCAATACCATCCTCAATCACCAATCCAGGCCATCTCATACGACAGATATTGCCCAACACTTTATTTACTTGCCTTACACGATCTTTACCGGTGAAATTACTATTCAGCCAAGCCCTTACAACACAAGCACAATTATCAAATTCAAAAAATAATTGTTTATCCTCAATGTGTAAGACATAAGAACAAAGCAAAGATGCTCTTACCCATCTCCAGTCGGGATTATCTCAACCTTGTTAACTGGTTCTTTAGGAGGGGGGACCCAACTAGTCTTCCGCGGCTTCCGGACCCGTGAAGACCCTCCAACTCCCCCGCTTCTAGAACCTCCTCCAGAACCTCCAACACCAGCTTCCCCTTCCCTTGACCCACTAGCTCCCCCAACTCCCAACCCTCCATCTCCTAGCCACCCACTTGCATCATTGGGCCATTCACCCCACCTTGTCTCCGCCTCCCTACCCTGGACATCCTCAACATCTTCCACTTGTCTCCACTCCTCTGTCTCTTCCTCATCTTCAAGCTCATCCTATAGAACAAAATTAATAATTTAGTTATTCGAACTCATACAAATATTACATTACAAAACAAATATATTGGTTACCTCATTCCTCTGTACGCCGACTGCCTGACCCTGCAACTCTGGAACATGCTCCAACAAAGCTCTACGCCTGCTCGAGCTTGAACTAGTGCCCTAGAACACTAAGTCCTCCTTTCTCCCAAAAATGGAGGCTCTCCTCGCTAGTCCCTTAGCGAGCTGCTTGACCTTTTTAGACATATTGTTATTAAAACAAAATCAAATTAGTAAATGAGCATAATGTAAATGAACATAATGTATTGAAATGAACAATAAATATATAATTATTTTTTAGTCGTATTCAAAATCAGGATCAAATTGTTTTCTTCGATTCGATGTTTTCTTCTTTGACTTCTGTTTCCGTTTTTTGGGACTTACTACATCATCAGGATCTCCCACTAATGATTCTGGCAAAACCTCAGTATCTATATTAAAATTGGCCGGAAGTTCAACTTCTTGGTAAATTTCTTCAACTTCCGCCTCGAACCATTCACCCTTGGTGTGTAACTATTCACGAGGATTAACTTTGTACACTACCCATGTGGCTTCCAGCTTTATAGATGGATACGATATGTAGTACACCTGGTCAACTTGGTGAGCAAGAACAAATTTGCTACATGCACTTGTTTTCAGCTCATGTTTGACTTCTACCATGCCAAATTGGTTTTCTACAGTCCCTTGATTGGGATCAAACCAATCACATTTGAAAAACACCACCTTAAGATTTTTGCTCCCAGCGAAGTCGTACTCGAGTATGTCATTAATAACTTCATAATAGTTCATCTCTCTTCCACGATCATTGACTGCCCTGCATACAACTCCAGTATTTTTTGTCGCCGCAAATGGACGAGTGCATTCAAATTTGGTCGAACGAAAACGAAACCCCTTAATGTCGTAACGACCGTAGCTTCTGACTTTTACGATTGCGTAAAACATCTGAAGCAAGTCCTCGTCTAAATTTGGAATTTTGTCACACTGCCAATCACATGGTGAAATTAGATTTCTAAAACAAAATATATAAAGTAGAACAAGAGTGTTAGGTTATTTACATAATTTCGAAACCAATTAATGAAATTGGGCTTCCCATGTCTTCCTTGAAGCGCGTTTTCATACTGCCTCGAGGACAATTTCTCATTAAGTTGTGATTGGAATTCTCTGTTACAACAAGTAAACAAATGAGGTGCAGAACACGATTACTACATAGAGTCATCTTAATTGAAATATGGAGTCATCTTACTTGAAATATTGAGTCATTTCATCCATATTTTCATACATATAGAGCAAAGCGTCCAACTTTTCTTCGCGCTCAGGATGATATTCCGTGGATGCTCCGACAGTCTTGTCCTCAATCTCAAAAATTTGGAGATTGTTGCGGGTCCCTACTTTGTCATCATGATACCTCAATGTAGGGGCATTGATATTGTGCTTGTCTGCAAAGTATACACTCGTGAAGGCTGCTACCTCTTTATATTTGAATTCTTCAGTTATACACCCTTCAACTCTTCCTTTGTTACCAACCATTGAACTAAGCTTCTTTAATGCCCTTTCAATATGGTACATCCACCTGTATTGCATAGGACCACCAACCTTAGCTTCATATGGAAGGTGGACAAGTAGATGTTGCATTGGATTGAAGAATCCTAGGGGGAATATTTTTTCCAACTTGCATATAAGGACAGGAATTTCTGTCTCCAACTTCTCCATCACATCTTTGTTTATTTCTTTAGCACAAAGTTGCCTACAAAAGTAGCTTAACTCAGCTAACGCATTCCAGATACTGACTTTCAAGTACCCACGGAACATTATAGGGAGGAGCCTTTCCATCATTATATGATAATCATGGCTCTTCAATCCAGCTATTTTATTTGTCTTCAAGTTCACAACTCTCCTAAACCCGGCCGCATAACCATCTAGGAATTTCAAATTTTTCAACCATTCCATTACTTCTTTCTTCTGTTTAGGTTTTAGACAAAATTGAGCACATGGCTTTTTTCCATTTTCGTCGAGTTCCTGGGTTGGTCGGTTACAAAGTTTTGCTAAGTCCTTTCTGGCCTTTATATTGTCTTTTGTTTTGTCGCCTAGATTCATGCAAGTACTTAGAATGCTTTCACGAACATTACGTTCCTGATGCATGACGTCAATGTAATGCATTAGAATCAATGCCTTAACATAAGGTAGTTCCCATAAACCACATTTATGTGTCCAGTTATGCTCGGTTCCAAAACCTATGTATCCATCACCACTTTCATTCTCTTTCAAATTATTAAGCATAGCCTCAATCTCTATTCCGCTCAGACGCCTGGGCGGTCCCTTTGTCACGATATTGCCCTTCTTAAAGGTGTTAACCTCGAACCTATACGGGTGTTTTTGGGGCAAGAAGCATCTTTGGCAGTCAAAGTAACAGATCTTCCCTCCAAACTCAAGGCGGAAACAATCTGTATCCTTGCCACATATTGGACATGTCAGAGTTCCATGGCAGCTCCATCCAGCAAATAAACTGTATGCCATGAAATCATGAATAGACCATAAATACGCAACTCGAAGTGTGAATATCTCGTTTTTGTAGCAATCGTATGCTTCGACTCCTTTCCATAACTTTTTGAGATCATCGATCAAGGGTTGCATCATCACATTCAGCCCTTTCCCAGGATGGTTTGGACCAGGAATAATTAGGGAAAGAAACATGTAATCATATTTCATGCACAAATGAGGTGGAAGGTTGTATGGAATAACAAATACAGGCCAACAAGAATATGATGCCGCGTTCGTATTGAAAGGTGTGAAACCATCTGTCGCCAAACCAATTCGAATATTTCTCGCTTCACTAGCAAATTCTGGATCAAAGTCATCTAGAGCCTTCCACGCATCACTGTCAGACGGGTGCGTCATCACATGAGTGTCCTCTCGTTCACGTTCTTTATGCCATCTCATGTGCCTAGCTGTGTTCCTCGAAAGAAACAAATGCTTAACACGAGGCGCAAGAGGCATATAACGAAGTTGCTTTTGGGCTACAGTTGATGTGACCATTTCACCATCATCGTTTTTAACCTCTACATATCTCGACTTGCCACACTTTAGACACTTACTATCATTCTCATGATCCTTCCAGAACAGCATACAATTATCTGGATAGACATCGATTTTCTGATAGTCCATACCTAGACCAGAGAGCAGTTTCCTGCACTGATACACGTCTTTCGGCATCTTGTGATTTGGTGGAAACACTTCGCTGATTAAGCTCAAGAGCTCGTTGTAACAATTGTTCAAGAACACGAACTTTGACTTAATAGCCATAAGTCGAGTCACGAAAGCAAGGATGGAAACTGTTGTGTGTTCGTGCAACGGCTCTTCTGCAGCCTTAAGAAGGTCGAAGAACTTTTTAACCTTTGGAGGAGGTGGCTCCTCAGGATTTTGTGGAAACACTAAATCAGGATCCCCCCTTAAATCTTCAAGTATCTCATCCATTCTATCATATTCCACGTCGTCATTGTTGTGGGCTTCCGATTCATTTTCACGGGGAAACTCCTCGCCGTGATACACCCAGACTTCATAGTCAGGCATGTAGCCATATTTGCAAAGGTGTCCCGACAGAGTTCTCTTGTGTTGACATCTATAAATACGACACATACTACATGGACACCGCATATCTTTGCCAGTTCTTGACAAAGTAAAAGCACGAGCAATAAAATCATCTGTCTTTCTTATCCACTCTGCTGAGGGATCATTCATACGCCAACCTTCATACATCCATCGACGGTCCTCACCCACCATATTTGATGCTAAAACAGTAGAACATGTGATTCACCCATAAGAGACCGCTAGAGCAACGATTTATGACACATAAGTTCCGCAACATTACGACAATATTGCGAAAATATTACTAATCTGTAACAAACAAGATGCTAACATAATTATATTACATGCAAAGTTAGCTTCTCAAGTTGATTAGCCTAATTGACATAACTTCCTATGGTTTAAAATCATTTGACTCTCAGAAGTTAGTATATTTAATAAAAAATAAAATAAAACACTCGAAAGTAGATACCTGAAGCGACGAAACAGTGATGTGACGGTGGTGACTTGCGGAGCTGGGTCGGGCGAGCAGCGGGCGGGGCGGACCGACGACGGCTGCCACGCATGCCGCGGTGGCTGGCGGAGCCGGGCGGGCGAGCAGGAGACGACGGGGGATGCGGGGCGGCCGAGCAGCCGGCGGCGTCGGGGTTGCCGAGCAGACGGCTGCGGCGGGGCGGGCGCGTGGAATGGGCGAGCGCAGCAGGCGGGCGCGGGGCGGCCGAGCAGCCGGCCGGGGCGGGCCGTCTGCTGCTCCAGTGAGCGGCAGGGCGTTCCGGCGAGAGGCCCTGGCGGTGGAGCGCGGATAGCCGTGGAGAGATGGTCGTGGCTGGAAAATGGGAGACGGACAGAGACGAGCGCGCGCCATTAGCCTAAAAAACTTAACTTCCGAGAGGCCCTGTGCAAAACCGTCGGAAGTTAAGTCCTGCCGCGACCGGTCAACGCCTGAATATGCAACTTCCAAGAGGCCCTATGCAGGCCGTCGGAAGTTAAGCCAACTTCCGAGAGGCCGTCGGAACTTAAGCCAACTTCCAAGAGGCCCTGGGCCAGCCGTCGGAAGTTAAGGTAACTTCCGAGAGGCCCTGGGCCAGCCGTTGGAAGTTAAGGTAACTTTCGAGAGGCCCTAGTCGCCTCTCGGAAATTATTAATGTCCTACGGTTTTGAAAAAAAACCGTAGGAAGTTATTGGCCTCTCGGAAATTGCTTATTTTGGTGTAGTGAACATGCTTCGTTCTTCATTACTCTTCAATACACTACTATTTCGTTTACATTCCCTCTTTGTATCTTCCCCTTTGAGTTACCATTCAAATAAGAGGTAACTGAAAGGAGGAAGATATCAATCTATTAACTTGTGTTGCCTTGTTTTTAATATCATATAGCAATCGAAAACAAGTGACCAACATTAACGCCCACCTCTGGTAAACTCACAACGACCACATCAACCTACATTATGCCACCGAAGAAGACGACGACAACCGGTGATGTACTTAGGTGCGTGGACACCAACTAAGGAGACAAGGCTCTCGTTCGGAAGGCAAGGTTCTAGAAGAGGAAGGCCATTAGTCCGAAACCACGGGATGAGAAACTTGATCGTGAGATCAATAACCTCAATGCCATCCGTCAATAAGTGGAGAAGCGTAGGGAGAAGAAGCTTTGTTTCTTTGAGCTTTAGAAGAAGCAATAAGGCGACTGAAGAGATGCGCAACATTGAGCAACACGGCCACCAGTTCAACTGCAAGAACCTTTGGCAGGAAGATCACAACTATGACAGCCTTCGTCCAGAGCCATACAACCTCCAAGACTTCCTGTATGACAAAGCTTCTCCGCTAATTCTAGAGTTGCAAGACACACCCTAGCCACCACTATACAGCCCTCCTACATTGCCCATGTATGACGTCTACCTGATCCGAAATAGTTCTTGATGAGCTATGAGGTCACCATATCGTCTTATTGTGGCAATGGAGTAGCCATGGAAAAATCATTTGTCATGGTTGTTAGAAATGTGGCCCAGACCTGGTACTCATCTCTTCGGCCAAGGACTATTACTTCATGGCAGAAGTTAAAGGATATGCTCCTTACGAGCTTTCAGGGATTCCAATCCATACCTGTCACTACTATTATGTTCCGTGGTTTTGTAAAAATGATGTGTGGAAAGGGTTAGAGGAGTGTTGGGGGTCTTCTACTCTGCCGAATGTCCTCAAGACAAAGACTCTGCGTAGAAGCAACAATGCGGAATGCCGAAGCTCGGTAACTTTGGCCCAGACCAAACAAAAAAGGAAAAAGGACTAGTTAGACCTTCTTAGTTTAAGTTGCTTGTAAACTAATGTTCAAGGACACAGATGTAATTTCACCCGGGATGCGCCACGTGCCTATAAATAGATGAACAGTACCCCCGTATTGTTCATGTTGGATTGTATTCACTCTTTCGCATCCTCGCCTTCGAGCAAGCCAAAGGTATCAATGTGATATTAACATTGTCGATATTTATATATGTCTTATGGAATGCAAGAACAAATGAATTATTAAGATATGATGATTATACTTATTCCTTTGCATTCTTACCCTTGTATTGGTATGATGAAGGTATGCCCTTCTTGACCTTCGTCTGAGAAGCATTATACCCGTAAAGAGATAATGCTTCGAAGGATGAAGGTCCTTAACAATTAACAATTGTGTTGCCTTGTTCTTGACTCACAACATTTGATAACAAGTGACCAACATTGGCGTCCACCTCCGGTGAACTCACTTCCACAATTACGACAATGACTTCACAAGTCAACCAAGCTGTGGCACCTTCGGCTAGGAAGCTGGTGCTCCCAATCACAGGCGACTCAAGCGGCTCAAGTTCTGAACTAGCCAACAAGAAGCAGAAGAAAGAAGCATAGAGAAGGGTACAACATGTTGGAGTGCAAGGACCCTTCTTCAAGTCCAAATGGTCTCACATACCAATCACCTTCTCCCAAGAAGACCTTCAGCTCAAGGATTATCCCCACAACGATGCAATGATCATATCTTGTGTCATCAAAGGGTTTCTGGTCCACAACGTCCTAGTGGACACAGGTAGTGCGGCGGATATCATCTTCGTGAAGGCTTTTAGGCAAATGCGAGAGCCGGATGACAAGATACATGATACAACACACCCCCTTTACGGCTTCGGAGGAAGACAGATTGTGGCACTCGGTAAGATAACTATGCCGATCACCTTCTGCTATGTTCAGAACACAAGTACAGAACAGGTTGTCTTTGACATTATTGATATGGAGTATCTCTACAATGCAATCATTGGTCGAGGGCGCAGAACGCATTCGAAGCAATACTTCACCCAGCGTATCTTTGCATGAAGATACCATCGGAACAAGGGGCTATTGTTGTACATGGAAGCCAAGAGGCCGCCAGGAGAGCCGAAGGAATCTGGACAGATTCGAAGGCCATCCATAACATAGATGAAGCCGAAGCTCATCAACAGTATAAGCATAAAAGAGAAAAGACTGCTTCAGCAGACCAACCAAAGTCCATGCTTTTGTGTGAAGACATAGCCGAGCAAAAACTGCTATTGGGATCTCAATATCTGACGAACAAGAGAAGACTTTGTTGAGATTCCTGTTCAACAACAAAGATGTTTTTGCTTGGTCCGCCAATGATCTCTGTGGTGTCAACAGAGATATCATTGAGCACTCACTCAATGTAGACCCAGCCTTCAGACCAAGAAAGCAGAGGCTTCGGAAAATGTCCGATGATAAAGCTGAAGGTGCATGAAACAAAGTGAAAAGACTTCTGAGTGCCAGTGTTATCAGAGAAGTGACATACCCATAGTGGTTGGCTAATACTATGATGGTAAAGAAAGCCAATGGAAAATGGAGAATGTGCATCGACTTTATAGACCTCAATAAGGCATGCCCGAAGGATGAATTCCCATTGCCAAGAATAGATTCCCTTGTGGATGCAGCAGCTACTTCAGAGCTCATGAGCTTATTGGACTGCTACTCAGGTTATCATCAAATCTGGATGAAGGAGGATGAGCCGAAGAAAAGCTTCATAACTCCTAGTGGGACCTATTGTTACCTTTGGATGCCTGAGAGGCTCAAGAATGCTGGAGGAAGCTTCAGCAGGATGACTGCCAAAGTTCTTCACTCCCAAATTGGCAGAAATGTACTGACATATGTTGATGATATCATAGTAAAGAGCACAAAGTAAGAGAACCATGTTGCTGATTTGCAAGAGACATTTGCCAACTTCAGGCGGGCTGGTCTTAAATTAAATCCAGAAAAATGCGTCTTCGGAGTGAAGAAGGGCAAGTTTCTTGGTTGCTTGGTATCAACAAAGGGTATCGAAGCTAATCCAAGTAAGATAGAAGCCATACTCCAAATGGAAACCACCGAAGTCAAGAAAGGGTGCCCAAAGATTGATAGGGAGGCTGGCATCACTGAACATATTCATTTCAAGGTCAGCAGAGAGGAACTTGCCATTCTTTGAAGTGCTGAAGTCAGCCGAAGTCTTTCAATGGGGACTAAATCAGCAAAAATCCTTCGAAGAACTGAAACAATATTTGATAGAATTGGCAACCTTAACTCCACCTTCGTAAGGAACTCCATTGCTACTGTATGTAGTTGCTTCCCATGCTGCGCAAGAGAAAGCAGGAGGGCCAAGCAAGAAAACAAGTGCCAGTCTACTTCGTTTTCGAAGTGCTTAGTGCATCAAAGAAAAATTATACAGAGATAGAGAAGGTACTATATGTTGTACTAATGGCTTCCAGGAAGCTTCGGCATTATTTTCAAGCATAACACATCATAGTACCTTCTTCACAACCTCTCAAGGATATAATGAGGAATAGAGAGGCCACATGAAGAGTTGGAAAATGGGCAACAGAACTGAACGAATTCACTATCAATTTTGTTCATAGATCTTCGATCCAATCCCAAGCGTTAGCAGACTTCATTGCTGATTGGACGCCAGGGGCTTAGGACGAAGAACAAATAACCGATGCTGAAGCCTGGATAATATTTTGTGATGGGTCTTGGGGAACCTTCGGCGCAAGAGTAGCAGCTGTCTTGATTTCACCATCAAAAATCAAAACCTGCTATGCAGCAAAATTGGACTTTAATTGCACAAATAATATTGCATAGTATGAAGCCCTTGTCTTGGGGCTCCAAAAGCTTAAGGCAATGGGAATAAGAAGGGAAATACTTAAATCCGATTCACAAGTCATCTCAGGTCATATTGATAAAAGCAGCAAAGCAAGAGACCCGAAGCTAGAAAAATATCTGGATGCAGTCCGAAGGATGGAAGCCTCCTTCGAAGGTTTTTCTGTAAAAAAATATCCCGAGAGGAGAAAACAAACACACATATTTGCTAGCTAAATCAGTGGCACAGGGGTTTTCGTTACCTTCGGAAGTTTTCTTCGAAACAATAAAAGCACCTTCGTTTGAGCTCATGGAAAGAGCGGTATTCACAATTTCACCAGTACATAGTAAAGATTGGAGGACTGAGATTGTATCTTTCCTCCAAGGCAACTGTCTTTCGGATGATGAAGTTTACAATAAAAGAATGGAAACAAGGGCAAGACCATATGTAATAATAGAAGGGAAGTTATACAAACACAGAGTCTGCTCTCCATTGCTCAAGTGCTTGTCCAGAGCCGAAGGTCAAGAATTGATGAAGGAAATACATGTAGAATCATGTGGAGCTCACATTGGGTCTAGGCCTCTGCTGTGGAAGGTTTTTAGACAAGGTTTTTACTGGCCGAAGGTAGCTTCGGATGCAGCAGATTTGGTTCAAAAATATGAAAATTGCCAAAGATGCGTCAGAGACCAAAAGCAACCTTCATCTCTAACAGCTAATACAACCAACTTGGCCACTGCAAAGGTGGGGCCTGGATTTGTTAGGTCCACTTCCACCAGCACAAGGCAACTTGAAATACATTTTGGTGGTAGTGGAGTACTTTTCTAAGTGGATTCAGGCAAAGTCCTTAGCTACAATAACTTCAACCATAGTACATAAATTCTTCTGGCAAAATATTGTTTGTCGTTTCGGCGTGCCAAAGGCTATCACCGTTGATAACGGAACTCAATCCAATGCTGAAACATTCAAACCCTTTTGTAACCAGATTGGTACAAAAATACACTTCGCATCAGTCAGGCATCCGGAGTCAAATGGACTGGTAGAAAGAGCAAACAGAATTATAATAACAGGAATAATGAAGTCAATCTTCAATCTACCCAAAGGAAAGTGGCCAGACGAATTAATAACGGTGGTGTGGAACCACAACACTATTGTATCAAGGTCAACATGATTTACCCCGTTCAAGCTTCTGTTTGGTGACAAAGCAATAACACCGGAAGAAGCAAGAACAGGTTCAATAAGAACCTTAGCTTCGACAGAGGATGAAGGTGATTGCCAAATAACAAAAGACACCATAGAAGGGACTAGACTGCAAGCAATAGAACACATCAATAAGTACTTGGCCAAAACAATCAAATGGCGTGACAGAAAGGTAAAATTGAAGAATATTAGCCAGGACATTTGGTGCTTCGTAGAGCGGCCAACCCTGATACAGTGGGAAAGCTTCAGCTCAAGTGGGAAGGCCCCTTTTTGGTGGCATCTTCGTCAATACCTAGATCTTACAAATAGAAAGACATGGATGACAACGACGTACCAAGGTCTTGGAATGTGGATGAGCTTTGACGATATTATGTGTAAACAATGTAATTTTCTTATTTTTTTCCCTATGGCACCCTTTTCCTTTCAAGAGGGGAGAAAGGTTTTTAATGGGGCCATAGGTTGTAATTTTAATTTTCTGTTTAGCCCTATGGGCCAAATTCCCCCACATGTAAAATGTAACATCAAAGACTGCACCATCGAGTGCAAGAGGCCATGGAGAAGCTCAAAAGTCGTCCCTAAGGGGATGCAGAGCTAAAATATCACCTAAGAGGTGAAGAAGCTACAAAGTCGTTCCTAAAGGGACACAGAGTAAGTTACGAAGCTCCAAAGTCGTTACTAAGGGAATGCAGAGCTAAGATGCCACCTAAGTAAAAGGTGAAGAAGCTCCAAAGTCGTTTTCAAGGGAATGCAGAGCTTAATACCACCTAAGTAAATGGTGAAGAGACTCAAATGTCGTTCCTAAGGGGATGTAGAGTCTGGGTGTGTTTTTGGCATACATTTGCATATTACATCACATCATCCTTTGCATTCATATGAACATACATTAGACATTCGTAGGCTCATCATCATGGCATAAAACATAGACATTAACAGAAAAAACAGGAAATGCCTGTCCTTGATGAGAAAATGCTTTGTTGCGTACGAAGATGCTTCGTCTTCAATGAGAAATGCTTTGATGTGTACGAAGGTGTTTTTTCGCCTTCGGCTCAAAAGACTACAAGAATTGGTTTTGTCCACAACAAAGCAGTTCACACATGAGCGATAAAATGGTATTGCAAGGTAGTAACAAATATTTACAATAATTTGTCCAACTGTCAATTACAATTTTTTGTCATATGATAAAAAGAGTTTCTAAGTCCTTCTACAGATAAATACAAAAGGAGATTCCGGGATATTTCGGAGCAAGCTTCGGCTTAGCGACCTTCAGTGCCATCATTCTGCAGAAAGACAAGGTATAAGGTAATCGAAAGTTTAATAGGGAAAAATCAAGGTAAAAGGACAAAGGCAAAGTTTCATACCGAGTTAAGTAGCTTTCGGGTTTCATCCCCGGCCAATTCGTGCATGCCCTTTGCCCAAATTTGGGTAATAAATCTATTTCCTATACTTCGGGCCTCGGTTGGAATGTCAACCAAATCCGATGATGAAAGATTGAAGTTCGACTTGTTGACGACCCTCGTGTGATTGCACCCGGCCTTCATGAATGTTGCAGTTGTGCCGCGTGAAGCCACCAGAGCACAGAAATCTTTGTGCCCAGTTATAACTTCATCAAAGGCCTCAACTTCATTCTTGATATGATCGAAGGCCCCGGGGATGTCCTTGGTAGAAGGGGTGATTTCTTCAGAAGTGGCTCCGACTGAGTTAAATATCTCCTTCAATCAATTAATGCATCGGGTGGTGAAGCCGGAGCAGTTGTCCCGAAGGTTCTTAACAGTTTCACTTAGCTTTGCATTCTTTTCAGCTTCGGTTTCGACATTTGCTTTCAATTCCTTCGTTTCGTGGTTGAAGCGCTCTGATCTTTCGTTCAAGGTTGCTCGAGCTTCGTCTAGCTCTCCGCTCAGCTTATCATTCTGAGATCGTGCCTCCACGAGGGAGCCTTCGGCTGATTGCAGCAAGCTGTCTTTTTCTTTTAAAGAATATTCAAGTTCCTTAATTTTATCTTCTAAGCCTTCAATAATAACTTCGTTTCTTCTATCTTCGGCATCTTGTTGCATTTTTCAAGGCTTTGCTTAATAACATACTCTGCAAAAACAAGTTAAAATTAGAATACTCAAACCATTATGAAGGTAATATTAAAAGTGTAGAGAAAAACCTCACCTTGAAGTTGGAATAAAACAAACTATCGACAATATGTTGCCGCCTGTAGCAGCTAATGTCAGTCTCCAACTTCGGGAATCCAACACTCTTGGATAAGGTGCCTACAATCTTCGCCCCGGACTGGTCGCGAATGCATCCCAAGATTTCTTCATCGACCCCACCGAAGAGTATGGACCCCGGTTGGTAACCACAAGACATAGCGAATTCTTTTAACTCCAACTTATCCTCCTCAGAAAGTTCCTGGCCACCCAGGTGCTGAAGGTCAAAATCTTTCTCTTTCGAAGGAGTATCATCAATTTTCTTCCCTTTATCAGGCACTACGGCCATGCTTTTCTCCGCAGCCACATCTGTCTTCTCCGCAACCACATCTGATATAAGTTTGTCAATTTCTGACATTGTGGCTACGAGTTCTTCAGTTTCGGCTCCGCCAGCATCTTCAGTGTTGGCAAGAATTGTTGCTTTCACCACTGAAGCTGAAGGCGACGTTTGCTCAATCGCCTACATTACATTCACAATCCGTCGCTTCTTCTGCCCTTCAACCTTCTCCTCTATGGTCGAAGGCATCTTCTTCTTCTGTAAAAGGTTGGTCAGTTCTGATCTCAGAGAACTTATCAGCTTGAATGGCTGGGATTCAGTCATTACCTTCAAAATTTATGATACCTCGGTAGCAGAAGGCGACGAAGGACTCAAGGTTTTCTCCGGCACTTCATCTACCTTCGGATAGGCAGAACGTATCTTAAGTTTACTTTTCTTAGGAGCTGGTGCCTTCTGCTTCGGTGCTGCTTTCTTCAGAGCTTCTTCGTCCGCCTTCACGGACTGGGCAGCTTGCCAGCTCAGAACGCTGACAACTATTTTTCTTTTTGCCCCCTGGCCCCCTCATCAAGTCTTTCATAGTCTGGATACTCGAAGTTCAGAGCATCCATTACCCGATCCAGCCTTTGTTTCGGCCGGGTGACGAAGGCAGCAGCCATCAGTTGATCCTCTTTCTTCGTGTAATTACCGAGAATCTCATTGCACATAGTTTCAATCATTTCTAGCCATTTAGTGCATGGTTTCTTGAATTGTTTCTCAAATTTAAAACGACAGGGGAGTCGAATAAGCTCGTATTTCTTTCCCCTTCCTTCTTCTTTGGCATTCCCCAGCCGCTGGAGGTCAAAAAGGCCTTATTCGCCAGGTATTCTTGTACTAAATCCCTAGTGCTAATTGCAGCAGCCACCACTCTGAATTCAACCTCGGTCAGCTGGCACGGGGAGCCGAGTTGCATATGGCACAATGGCCTTGTCATCCCGAAGCTTAATATCATAGGACTCATAACCATGGTCATCAATTTTTCTCTCTTCTTATCGTCAGCTTTTATGTAGAACCACTCATTTGTCCACCCGGTCGGCCACTTGGTGTGGTAGCCGATTACCGGGGCCCTACTGTCCTTTCGGTACGCAAAATTATAGCATCAAAAGTTTTTGTGAAGGCCATCTGCCCTGGCCTTTGTCTGATAGTGCAACTCGTGCTATCGGCAGAAACCTTCAGCATTAGCACTGATGACATGGCTTCGGAGAGCCCATATATAAACACTCAATCTGGCAATGGCATTTGGCGTCAGCTGATGAAGGTATATCTCAAATTTCTTCAAAACCTCTCCTATTATGTCATACAGAGGAAACCGAAGCCCTACCCTGAAGAAGCTTTTAAAAACAACAACTTCATCCTCCTTCGGCTCCAGAACCACTTCCTCTCAGCAAAACGAATAAGTTTACTATCAGTTTCCCGAAAATATCTCAGCTTCTTCATCATAGCCAGGTCCTCCGCTGACACAGTAGATTTTCCAAATTCAATATGGATCAATTTTGACGGGCTTAAAATATTGTTGTCTTCTTCAAACTCATCCTCACTCCCATCCTCAGCTATAGTCTGCTCAGCTTCGGCAGTGTCACCTTCGGCAATAGCTTCTTCCGGCACTACTAAACCTGATCGCCTCATCATTTCTGATATTGGCGTTGTCTATGTCATTTCAGCATCATCTCCCTCACGTGACACCCTAGCAGTGGACCTTACTCAGGCCATCTCAAGTATCGCAATTCCTTAAGACAAACCTGACTTCGAAAGACGAAGAGTGTGTCTAGAAAGAGCAATCCGGAAAGCTTCGGCTTTGGTTAAAATTTTTAACAGCACAACAATGTAATGGCAATTAATGATGTGGTAACTCCCCACCAACTTGTCTGCTTATATAGTGTTGCAAGGGAAGAAGGTGAACCGCTAGACCGCCTACACTGGCTGAGCAGTGGACCACTCGACGCTCGGAAAATTTTAATCGTTTTTCGATAACAAGCTCAGGGAAGGTGTTTTTTGGACCTTCGACATTCCAAAGCCTTTGTGTTTTTTGTGGATCGAGCTCATTACGAAAAAACGATCTAGCACCGCGAAGGGGCTACTGTTAGGGTCTTCTACTCTGCCGAAGGTCCTCAAGATGAAGACTTTGCGTAGAAGCAACAATGTGTAATGCCGAAGCTCGGTAACTTTGGCCCAGACCAAGCAAAGAAGGAAAAAGGACTAGTTAGACCTTCTTAGTTTAAGTTGCTTGTAAACTAATGTTTAAGGACACAGATGTAATTTCACCCGGGCTACGCCCCGTGCCTATAAATAGATGAACACTACCCTTGTACTGTTCACGCTGGATTGTATTCACTCTTTCGCATCCTCGCCTTCGAGCAAGTCGAAGGTATCAATGTGATATTAACATTGTTGATATTTATATATGTCTTATGGAATGCAAGAACAAATAAATTATTAAGATATGATTATTATACTTATTCCTTCGCATTCTTACCCTTGTATTGATATGTTGAAGGTATGCCCTTCTTGACCTTCGTCTGAGAAGCATTATACCTGTAAGGAGATAATGCTTCGAAGGACGAAGGTCCTTAACAATTAACAATTGTGTTGCCTTGTTCTTGACTCACAGCATTTGAGAACAAGTGACCAACAAGGAGCTAAGCTACTTCTATAGACATCTTTGTGCTAAAGAAATAAAGAAAGAGATGTTGGAAAATCTTGAGCAACAAATACCAGTTTTGGTATGCAAACTTTAAAAAATATTTCCTTCGAGTTTCTTCAATCTAATGCAAAATCCACTTGTTCACCTACAATATGAAGCTAAGGTAGGTGGTCCTGTCCAGTATAGATGGATGTATCACATCGAAAGGATTCTAAAGAAGCTATGTGCAATGTTTAGTAATAAGAGATGAGTTGAAGGGCGCATCGTCGAGGAATTCAAATACAAAGAGATAGCATCGTTCACGAGCATGTACTTTGTAGAGGAACAGAACGTCAACGCGCCTGTGTTGCGGCACCATGTCGATGAAGAGCCCCCTTGTAGTGATCTTGAATTTTTTCAATGGAGGGGAAAAACTGTAGGACCCAGCACAACATACTATTTCACCAATGACGAATGGAAGATTGCTTTGCTCTACATGTATAACAATATGGAAGAGATGAATCAATTTATCCTATAAGTGAAAACTTAATTTTTAGTCATTACCACTATCCTGTTTTTTCTTATCCTAATAGGTTTGTTTCCTTGTACGAACAGTGAATTTGATTCTCAAAATTGGATGCCTCATCGTGAACCAACACTAAATCAACGTGATCAGATTCGTCGAGAGGGAAAAGATGGGGGGCCTAATTTCTTTTATTGGTTTTGAGATTATGTAGATAGGAATGACAATATGCACCCGAACCTTCGACAACTATCTCTAGGAGCAGTAACTATCAAACGTTATGGTCGGTATGATGTCAATGGTTTCCGTTTCCATTCTACAAGGTTCAAAGATGCTCATCCTCTTGCAGCCACAACTAATTCTGGAGTTGTAACTAGAGATGTCGATGATGAAGGGAAGGTGACTAATTATTATGGAGTCATTAATGATATACTCGAGTACAAGTTTTTAGGAGATAATAACTAAAAGTGGTGTTCTTCGATTGTGATTGGTTTACTTTCAATAGTGCAACGCGAGAACACCCATGCACTAGTTTGGTATGCATTCTGGGTATGAATTTTCTTTGCTAAGTTCTCTATCTCATTTTTGTTTATAATGGTTGCTTGTATGATATAACAGTATTTTTGCAGAAACTGTACAAGTTGCTGGAAGATAGGTCATATGATCTGAAAGATCGTTACGTGTTTGAGTATAATGTGAACAATATCGTTGCAAATGCAATGTACTATGCACGACTTTAGGCTATAAAGGCATGGTACAAGGCAAGTGATGATGGCCGATTGATGTCAAAGTCCAAGGTGGAGTGGTCATAAATTTACCTTACGGAGGAGCAATACATTGAGGTAAACAAGTTGTTGCCTCTTCTACCTTTTTTTCTAATTCTTGTTTTGGGTACATGTTAATGCATCAATTCACTTTATTGAAAAACATTTCATGTAGGTGTCTGTGCCTTGGATGGCCATTCAATCAGAGGGTTATCGGGCCCTGTGCAAGTGGTGGGCTTCCCCTGAGTTTCACACCATTTTCAAAAGGAAAAGGGGAAATGTGGTACTGAGTTGTTCTACAACTACGGCGGCGATGGACATGTACGCTTGGTTAAGCGAATGGTATGTCATAGTATGTTCTAACTTCGAAATACATAGAAGCTTGTCATTCTAACTTGTATGTATAAGAAGTCAAAACCGGTCGTAAGCCCACGAAAGTGGAGGTGTATATGCATGTGCATAAGGGTTCTGATCCTCAGAATCCTGATGTTTTATGCACTCAGACAACCACCGACCATCTAGTGAGTTTTTGGTACTCTAGTATGTGTTTGTGCATCTACTAGATGATGCATGTATATTTGGTATGTTTGCCTCCAGGTTTCATATGGGCAAGAGATGGTTGAGCGCCATGGGAAGGATTATGACTGTAGGAGCCAGCCAATCGACCCTCAGACAACATATGGTAGCGCTGGAGGACAAGCCCATGGATGGTGAGAGTATTTCATTTGGATTTCAATGTTATGCTCATATGTTTGCGATTGAACTGAGTTCATGGTTTACTCTTCTAAGTCCATGGCTCACTCTTGTAGGTTCGGTATTTTTGATCCTACAATTGATTCTAGGGAGCTGAGATGTCGTGGACGATATTCCGCATCCTCGTCCTCACATGCGTCTCGTTCTCGATCCTCCGCCCAGGACATAGAGATTGTAGTGTTGCGGCAGCAGTTAGATTACCATCAAGTAGTTTTGAAGCAATAGATGGAATACCAGAGGCAGCAAGCTGAGTACTAGAAGAAGAAGGACGAGTATTATTCAAACCTCTTGGCCTAGAATCAAGCTCTCCTCTTGGTAAGTTGAAGTAATTTTTTGTTCGTAATAACTACAAAGACATGATGTGTACCTTATTTTCTCAACACTTACTTGCATCTAATTTGTAGCAACTGACACAACAAGCGGGTGTCCCGATGCCAACATATGGGATGCCACCTCCGGACCTTGCACTCCCGCTGTCAATGTTGTTGTTTACACCTTCGCCATAATCCCCTATGGCATGTACATACATGTGTCTGTGTGCTATGTACATATATATGTGTGTGTGTGTGTTACAAATGAAGAACTTAATGGTTACTATCCCATGTGCAAGTGTATTACAGGGCTTTGAGACACATCCTGCTTTTGTTGCAACACCTGGAGATGGATCTGGTCAAGACGACGCCTTAGCTTCTTGGGTGAACAACTTTTTCAACACTCAGAGTCCAGACGGAGGAAGTGGCCATAATTCCAACCAACCAGGTGACAGATATGTGTGATTGACTATGTGAATGTGGATGTCAAAGGCTGTGCGAATGTGGATTTGAAACTATGTGAATATGGTGGATGTGGGACTATGTGAATGTGGCGGATGTTGAACTATGTGAATATGGTGGATGTGGAACAACTTTTGCCTTCCCTGCAATCTATTATTTCTGAGGGCCTATTATGGTCATCAGACATAAGAGAAGTTATGTCCGAGGGCCACGGGCCGTCGTCGGACATAATGTGTAGTAATGTCCGAGGGCCAAATCGATCGTTGAACATAAGGGCACTTTATGTCCGACGATCTACATGCAGATCGTAGGATTTTAGTTGGTGGGGCCCACTGACGACCATTACAACTGTTACCTATTGCAATTGACGATGGCCCCTTGCGGCCGTCGGAAATAAGTTACTCTATTTCCGATGAATGATGACCGAGGGACATCTGACGTCGGACATAAGGGATAAACCGTCGGAAATAGGACGGGTTAGCCCTTATGTTCGACGGTTTAAGCTGTCGGAAACTCGTGGTTTTACTCACTACCGGAATCCATGGCTTTGCCGAGTGCTTTTTGTCGGGCACTCGGTAACGAACGCGTTTGCCGAGAGCAGGACTATCGGCAAAGAATTACACTCTGTAAAGATATCTTTGCCGAGTGCCAAACACTCGGCGAAGGCGGTGCTCGGCAAAGGGTCGTCAGCAGCCGTCTATAACTGACGGCCGTTAGCTTTTGCCGAGCGCTGAGAAAAAGTACTCGACAAAGAAGTCTTTACCGATGTACTGTTCGTCGAGCCCTCTTTGCCGAGTACGACACTCGGTAAAGCCTTTTCCGAGTGTTTTTCAGGCTTTGCCGAGTTGCTTGAGGCACTCGGCAAAGCGCCCGATTCTGGTAGTGACTATTGTGTGGCACATATGGTGCTCAACGGTCTCTTAATTGTATTTATGATGCAAAGCTAAAGGCTTATGCAGTCTCTGAGGTTGTACATGCCGACGGACTGAATTCGGCTGTACATATGTAATCCAGAGCATCATCCCCAATCATCGTTAATTACACTTGCAATGAACTCGTATTCTTTTTTTTATATTAGATAATAATGAAAAGTTTACATTAAATATTATTAATCACGCACAGTAATAAGTTTCACTCCTCCACATGCATACCGGCCATTTATTCAATATTATACATAGATGTACGTACGTAATTAATATAAGGCTTGTGTTGGTGGTGCATGCATGCAACAAATAAGCAAGCAAGTATATTACTAGCTAGCTAGGCAGCTAGTAGTTGGTATCCCAGAACTGAGACTGGAGCCAGTCGATGAGTTTCTTCTCCACCTGGAACGCCTTGGCCAAGACGTCGTCCGAGATGGGCGGCTTGGAGCCGAAGACGGCGCTGGCGATGGTGATGACGCCAGGGTTCTGGCTGCTGAGCGACGAGAGCGCCGCGGCGGGCTTGTCGTGGTCGAGGTTCATCTGGAAGTGGATCATGGCCTTGGGGAAGACGAAGACGTCGCCCTTCTTGACCACCTTGGAGAAGAGGCGGTTGGGGTTGGACGTGACGAAGCCGAGGTAGAGGGTGCCCTCGAGCACGGTGAGCAGCTCGGTAGCGCGTGGGTGGATGTGCGGCGGGTTCACCCCGAGCGGCGCGTAGTCGATGCGCGCCAGCGAGATGCCCAGCGTGTTCAGCCCCGGGAAGCTCTCCACGTTCACGTTGGTGACGTTGGACCCCACCTTGTTGTTCGTGTCCCTCCGCTTGTCGATGATCATCGCCGCGTTGAAGAAGTCGTCCGGGGTGACCGCCATCGGGTCCTTGCAAGGGAACCCGTTGACGCGAACTGGAGACGACGACGTATATATATATTACATGCATGCACACAAGACAAGAGAGATATATGCACAAAATAAATGCATGTACGTACGTACCAGGCGAGTTCTTGTCTGCGACACAGAAGTCCTGGAGGGGGCTAGGATCGTAGGCGATGGCCTGCTGCCACGACGAGGCCAGCGCAAGCAGGGCCGCTGCGATGAGGACCAAGGAGGAGGCCATCTTTGCCAGCGGCTTGTGTAGTTGTGTGCCGGCCGTTTGGCGTTTGCGGTGGATGGGTGAGTGAAGTGTGCGTCGTTGGGCAGGGCAGATGTGTGCTGCCTTTATAGCAAGCAGGCTAAAGGTGGCGTACGTAATGGCCGGCGCAAATAGTGAGGAAAACGTAGGTGGACCTTATCAACTTGCATTGCATGCGTTAAACGGAACGGGTCAGAGGTTCAGGTACGTGCTCAGACTAGCAACAGTACGTGTGTGCACCGTGGCATTTAATTACTCTGACGTTTTTAGCGATTGCCACCTAACCCCTTCGTGGATCGATCAGCAGCGAAGACCGTTAGTTAGCTAGCTAGTATAATTAATCATCGCCTAGCTCTTCCATGTATATTATCTTGCATATGCATGTATCAATATATAATTATACAGCTAGAACGGGTCCATGCTAGCTCTGCTGGGGCGGATGTAGGGGAGGGATTAATTGCCGAGGCTGCAGTCCGAGCTGTGGGCTAAAACTTATACGAGCAGATCTTCGGACTGCTACAACTTACCTCGATACCGATCGACCTCGTCCTTAACTCTACTCATCTGATTGCACCCCATCGGTCGTCATTGTCTGTATATCATCAGCTACCCTCCATCTCCTTCATGGCGCAGTGCAACCATAGCTAGCATGCGCCCATGCCCGCGCCTAGGCTCTAGGTAGACAGGCGGTATTGGCTAGCTAGCCAGGTACCAGCCGTCTGCCGCCAGACCACTGGTGCCACGGTTGGGCGACGGGCTGCCGCTGCACTCTGCTCGATCTCTTGGCTTTCTCTATGAACCAGGATTCAAGACGAAAAAAGAAACAAAATGGATGATGAGAGTAGATGAATAATATCATGCTATGCTATATTGAGCATGATATTTGAAGATGAAAAAAGTTGAAGCGTTTTCAAATCATATATAAGAACTAGCTAGTAAGATAAATATCTCGCGACCGCAACTCATATAAGCGAGATGTATTGAGCATTGCATTTATAGATTGTATACCTACTTTGGTCTACATGTTTCTTAAAGTTTTGGATTATATTTTTTACTTTATCATCTTAAATTAACGCGATTTTATCATTTGGTTCATGATAAAAAAAAAATTATTACTTATTACCCTTTTCTGATCCGTCACACATGACATATACTCTCTCTGTCCCAAAGTAAAATTTGTTTCTGGGAATTAGTGGATTTATACAATACTTGGTGTATATGTTTTATATATGTGTATAGATTCATCATCATTAATTTGAACATAAACATAAAAATTAAGACATTATTTTGAGACGGATGTAGTATTTAGCTAGTGCACTAACTAAAAAGGCATTATTTGGTTGAGAAACTAACGGACTTTCGTTTTGTGAATAAACTATAGCCGACGCGGCGGCGAGAGGAAGGGCAGAAACAAAAACAAAGAAATGTTCGTTATTAAGCAGATTATAGCTGGCTGCCTCGATCAGACTATTGCGAGGGTTGTATCGTTTTCAATTCCAAGGCTGACGCAACACTGACTTGCCACCGGGTTTTCCTGGGTGTGTTTCCTTGCACGCAAGCCACGAATGCAACAAATGCGCACACCTACGACTCTCAAAATTACCTTTTGTTTCGGTGGAATTGTACGTAAAAGCTAGTTCAGAAACCCTATTTTTTATAGGATTTCACATGAAAAATTAATTTATTTTTTATTGGAAAAATGAAAATCATTTAGAAAAATAGAGTTCTCAAACTAGCTCTAAGAAAAAAAAAGAACAGGCGCACACACACCCATGTGAAGTTACAAGAGGTTTATCTCTTTCTGGTCTGTAGGATATGAAGTTCAAAATTACTGAGTGAAACACAAAAATTAGAAGTAGGTCAATCAAAATTACATAGATCGAGGAGTGATATAGATACCGCTGGAGGCAGTCTTAATTCAAGTTTAAACCAAGCGGATCAACATGGATTAGTTACCCCCCGTGCTAAGGTAATAAGAATTTTTATGTGGTGCTTTCATTTGCTATCCTTAATGCATGCATGCATATAGCCCTTATCTTGTGTAAGGTTGCACACTTCATGTTTAAACTTGCTTGTATTGTTGACTATGAAGGGAGTGAATGAGAGCCAATTAATTTTTTGCTGCTAAAAGTTGAAATTGAGCACTTCAATTAGGATGAAGAAAGCGATCAAAACAAAAGCACATCAGCACACCAGTGATCTCAAGATTTCAAAATCTTCCTAAGACTCACACGAGATCAACAAAACGAACGGATAGTAAATCGGACACCGAAAAGTCTAAATCAGCCCAAAACTGTGTCCTTATGTAGTGCTTCTTTCAGCAACACAAAACAAAACTAAACCAAATGGACTCCGATTGAGCTGAAATTTTACACACACCTTGACAATTATTGTTTTGTCTCCACAAATTTTGAACTCAATTGGGTTTGTAAATCAATCACGGATTTGAAAATACGGTCAGAATTGGGGTTTTGTTGGGGCTTTCTAGAACGAGTTTAAACTGAGTTCTTCTCAAATCATGACCAAAATCTGCAATAATAGAGTGTATGCAGTGATCCAAGAAGTGTAACTCACCACCAATCAATCCCCAAACCAGCCCACCCTTCACGAAGGTTCAAAGCATCTATGGATCTCGGGATCTACTAGGGAATAAAGCCTAGGGTTTTCTAAAAAAGAGACTAATGTGTCAGCCAAAGAGATAGTTGAAACAATCAGCTCACCCTTCTATTTATGTAGGGTTACCACTTCTCAATCTACCCCTAGAGACATAGAGCCTATCCACTTAGTCGGGGGCGAAATTGACTAACTCCTAGGATTTTAATCTGACGGGCACACGCTCCACACGAAGTTGCCTCGCCTTGACGCACCCTTCGCGTTGACGCCATGTGCCGACTCCGATTCCCACTAGAAGCGCCACTGTTGAGTTTTGAGGCCAAACTCGGTCGAAAACCCACCGTCCATAGCATAGGGTAGTTTTTCGAGGATCAACCACCAAACCACAGTGAGTATCGCACCATGTGAGCCACACCATGTGAGCATCCCCCACGTCCTGGACACATGTCCCTCCAGTCCTCGACCCGCGCCAGCGACACGGTCCGCTTCGCCACGTCCTCGCGCGAGTGTCTGTCCTAGGTGTCAGCCACCATGGCTAGTCATCCGGTGACTCTGGTTCCTCGATCAAGTCCTAGTGCTCGTCCTTCACCGCTCCCCATCCACCGACACAAACCCGCATGACCTTCACCTTCGCAGTTGACCACTGTCCCCTGCACACCATAAGTCGACTGACATGGTTGCACAACACATAACTCACGTCTTAGTCAGTCCATGAATCAATCCGAGAACAAATAGAGAAAGAGAAAGGTGTGGTAATTCCTTTTCTCATATTAAGATTATGGCCCCAGGATTCAATAATTTTTTGATCTACCACTGGTGTCAGACACCGATGGAAGTTAACATAACTTCCATTAGCCGTGTTAGAAGCCCCGGCCTATGGGTGTTGGTGTGTCGTCGCGGTGCTGCCCAGTGCCGGCCATTGGTGGTCCATCCCCACTGAACAAGTACCGAATCCACAACGTCACCGAACTAGTGAAGAGCGAACGACCAGGCAACCAACAGGCATCAATTCTGCAAAGTGTTGAAGAAGAACAAATAGAGAAAGAGAAAGGTGTGGTAATTCCTTTTATCATATTAAGATTGTGGCCCTAGGCTTCGATAATTTCTGGATCCGCCACTAGTGTCAGACACCGATGGAAGTTAACATATATAACTTCCATTAGCCGTGTTAGAAGCCCTGTCCTATGGGCGTTGGTGTGTTGTCACGACGCTACCCAGTGCCGGCCATTGGCGGTTCATCCCCACTGGCCAATTGACGAGTCCCCAGCGTCACCGAACCAGTGAAGAGCGAATGACCAGGCAACCAGCAGGCATCAGTTCTGTAGAGTGTTGAAGAAAAACAAAAGGAGAAATAGAATGGTGTGGTAATTCATTTTATCATAATAAGATTGTGGCCCCAGGCTTCAACAATTTCTGGATCCGCCACTGGTGTCAGACACCGATGGAAGTTAACATAACTTTCATCAGCCATGTTAGAAGCCCCGGCCTATGGACGTTGGTGTGCCGTCATGGCGCTGCCCAGTGCTGTGTTAGAAATATGCCCTAGAGATAATCATAGAGATGAGCATATTTCTTTGTATCCATGATATATATATTGCTTAATTGAATATCCATGGAAGGCACCTTGTATTGATTAGCAATTATGTGAATTGTTTGTGAAATTCTTTACTTATATGGTTATTCTAAATGATGTCCCTAGTCAGAGTCGATGACTAGCACATGTATTAGTTGATGACTACATTTCACAAGTCATGAACATGGAGATGTTAAACTAATAATGTGGGCGCATGTATGACATGAGGCTGGACCGACCCAACGTGAGATATTGTAATATAGTTCTCTTCTTGCAACATGAATACTGTATCCTTAGACCTGAGATTGTCGCATGTTCTCAAGATGTGAATTGACTTACTTAGGGACTATCAAACGCTATCCCGTAACTGGGTAGTTATAAAGGTAGTTTTGGGTTTGTCAGGAAGCATGCTATGAGGCATGGTCAGTCAAGATGGAATTTGTCCCTCTCTTTGTGAGAGAGATATCTCTGGGCCCCTCGAGTGATTGGATCAAGAAATGCATGGCCGTGCTAGGGTTAAGAGTTAACCATTGAAAGGATTCCAATTCACAGTATCGAGAAAGAGAGGTCAGCTTAGAGCCAGACCAAATATCGTGAGACAAAGGGAACAGCATGTACGTAATGTCGCAATGGTTCGTCTGATATGATCTTTACGTACACATAGGAGTTGACATGTCTTGCTAGAGGCCGCTGTCAATTATTGGGCCAAGTAAGAGTACTCGGGCTATGTCTATTTGTACGTGAACCTATAGGGTCACACACTTAAGGGGAAGGAAGCCTAATTCGGATTAGATCCGAAATTAGACTGGGCTTTAGGGTTAATGATGGGCCTCGGCGTCAGAAGCCCACCATAACGCCTATATATTGAGGGGCGGGGGCGCGGTTAAGGATAACCTAATTCGCCACCAGCGAACTAACAGCCGCCGCCCACCTCTCGCCCTCGCCAAGCCGCCGTCGCGAACCTAGCAGTTCGGTACGCGGCGCTTCCTCCCTGTACGTGTGGATACCTCAGAGGTGCTACATCTGGAGCACTTGGACGAACCGTGCGAGGACGTGAAGGACGCCGGCGACTGCACGGCACTGCTCGACGCGTTCGTCTACATCGAGACGTCTTCCGCTGCTCTGCGCGTCTAGTGGTAATTCCATGACCTATAACCGCAGTAGTTCTTGGTATTATGGGGATGAAAATTTTGTTTTGCGCTAGCGTAGCCTCCCCGTAATCCTACAGTGGTATCAAAGGCAGGTTCTGCGTAAGTTTTAGGTCTGGATCTAGGTTCATGTGATGGATCTACTTGATACACGGTTTGCTTAGATCAATTGGTAATAAAGGGTTGAAGTAGATTACATCGGATATGACTGGAGAGATCAGTTCGTCCTTCTCTGTTGTATGCGCGACTTGCCCCTACCGGCTGGAATCACCATCGGGGCTAACTGCGTACACAACCAGCAGATTGACGCAACAGACCGTGGCTATCTGCTGTAGTGGCGAACGTATAGAAACGTGTTTGTCTAACCTGTTTTTGCAGGACATGTGATCGGTATGGCTATTATGTGTATGTGATGCATGTTAACAAATTATTCATGACCTGCGTGTCGTGACCAGGGCAATACGGCTCGAGCCACATGTATTGTCCAAATTTAATGTAATGACCTGCGTGTCAACATGTGATGATCCAAAGCGTATATGTAATTTGTTTACCAGCATACGTTAGATAGGTCTTGAAGGACTCATCACCTGGAGGATGGCATACCTATATCATGGAGATGGAGATCATCGTGATGGACAGATTATTGGAGATGGAGATCACCATGTGAAAACAAGCCATACCGAATCACAACTGTTGTGTGAATGCCATTCTTATTGTTCTACTTGTTTATATTGCATATATGTCCTTGCGTGCGATGTTATAAGTAGGACGATCCCTCATAAATGTTTAAGCTTTAATGCCTCTCCAAACCTTGCACTATCATAAGTCTTGTACAATTGGTGGTGGGTCTATGAAATTAGGGTGCCACCAGTTTTCCTTGACTAGATAGGTTTGTATCGGATACGAACTGCAGAAAGGGTTGGTTAACTTAAACAAAGTCAGCTTAATGGTTAAGGACTTTGAGGCATAAGGTTGGGAGCCGAGACATAGAGATGTCACCCAACAACAGGAGTCATATATATGATATGATTAGCAAGGAGTTGCTTACCGATCTACCTTGTCTTCTAGCGGTGATGCTAAAGCTCACTAGTAGACTTGTTAGTTGTGGATTCTGAATCACTAAGTATCAATAGAGGGATATTGATTTTAGTGGGAGTAGACTATTAAATGTTTAATATGATTTACTCTGTCATGGATATTTTTGTCTTAGTATTTTGCATTATTTTGTTGTAGATAAATGGCACCTAGCACACCAACATTTACTTTGCGATCGATTCTTGAAAAGGATAAGTTAAATGGAACAAACTATACGGATTGGATCCGTAACCTGAGAATTGTTCTTAGGGCTGAAAAAAAGGAAGACGTTCTAGACACCCCACTGCCAGAGGATCCTGGTAAAAATGCAACTGTCGCAGCTAAAACCGCTTACAAGAAAGCAATGGATGCTAATCTTGAAGTAAGTTGCCTAATGCTTGCTTGCATGGAGCCTGAGCTCCAGATGCAGTTTGAGACAAACCATGAGGTGTACGATATGATCGTGGCGCTCAAGGATATGTTCCAGACTCAGGCTAGGACTGAAAGGTTCAATGTGTCCAAAGCCTTTCTGGAATGCAAGCTAGCAGAAGGCGCAGCAGTTGGGCCACACGTAATCAAAATGGTTGGTTACAGTCAGAGGTTGGAGAAGCTAGGCTTCCCAATAAGCCAAGAGTTGGCCACTGACTTCATTTTGGCATCTCTTCCGCCCAGCTATGGAAACTTCATCACGAACTACCATATGCATGGGGCGGAGAGGGGCCTCAATGAACTATGTGGCATGCTGAAAACTGCAGAGGGGGACATAAAGAAAAGTGCTGGCAGCAGCGGCCATGTGATGGCGGTCCAAAACAAACCCAACTTTAAGAAGAAGGGTAAGTCTCAAAAGAAGAAGGGCAAGGGAAAGGGTACAGTATCCAAGCCTAATCAAAAGCCCAAGGCTGGACCAGCTGCAGATGCAGAGTGTTTTTATTGCAAAGAACTTGGTCACTGGAAAAGGAATTGCAAGCAGTACTTGGCCTCTATTAAGGATCGCGGCAGTAAGGGTACAGCCGCAGCAGGTACACTTGCTATTCACATTACAGAAATTTTTCTTGCTGATTCTTATATTAATTCTTGGGTATTTGATACCGGATCGGTTGCCCATATTTGCAATTCGATGCAGGGAATGATAAGAAGTAGAAGCGTGAAAAGAGGAGAAGTTGATTTCCGGGTAGGCAATAATGCAAGAGTTGCTGCGTTGACCGTCGGGACGATGCAACTCCACCTCCCATCAGGATTTATTTTGGAGTTAAATAATTGTTATCTAGTTCCTAGTATGAGTCGAAACATTATGTCTCCTTCATGTTTGATGAAGGATGGTTATTCATTTGCGAGTGAAAACAATGGTTGTGTGATCTCTAAGAATGGCATGTTTGTGGCTTTTGCATCCATTATGAATGGGTTATTCATTTTAAATCTTGATGATGCACCTATCTGTAATATTAGTGCTAAAAGGCCTCGGCCTAATGATTTAAGTCCTACCTACATGTGGCACTGTCGTTTGGGTCATATAAGTGAGAATCGCATGAAGAAGCTTCATTCTGATGGGCTTTTAACTTCGTTTGATTTTGAATCATACGAGACATGTGAAGCTTGCTTACTTGGTAAGATGACCAAGGCGCCTTTCACGGGTTTACCGGAGAGGACATTAGATTTATTGGAACTCATACATACTGATGTGTGCGGACCAATGAGTACGACAGCTAGGGGAGGATTCCAATGCTTCATAACCTTCACTGATGATTTTAGTAGATATGGGTATGTCTACTTAATGAAACACAAGTCTGAATCCTTAGAAAAGTTCAAAGAGTTTCAGAATGAAGTAGAAAATCAGCGTGGCAAGAAAAATAAAGCACTGCGATCAGATCGTGGTGGTGAATATTTGAGTCATGAGTTTAGCAATCATCTAAAGAGTTGTGGAATTGTTCCACAGCTTACGCCGCCTGGAACGCCTCAGAGGAATGGCGTGTCTGAGCGACGTAATCGGACTTTATTGGATATGGTTCGATCAATGATGAGCCAGTCGGACCTACCTTTGTCGTTTTGGGGATACGCTCTAGAAACAGCAGCTTTCACACTAAATAGGGTACCGTCTAAGTCCGTAGTTAAGACACCATATGAGATGTGGACTGGGAAGACTCCCAGCTTGTCTTTTCTGAAGATTTGGGGTTGTGAGGTTTACGTCAAACGACTACAGTCGGATAAACTCACTCCAAAATCGGACAAGTGCATGTTCGTGGGATATCCAAAGGAAACTTTAGGATATTACTTTTACCACCGGTCAGAGGGCAAAGTGTTTGTCGCCCGGAACGGTGTGTTCTTAGAGAAAGAGTTTCTCAAAAGAGAGAAAAGTAAACAAAAGGTGTATCTTGAAGAAGTTCAGGATGAGTCAGTGGGACAAGATTCAACAAGTGATGCTAATGTAGCAGAACAAGTTGAGACGTCTATGGCAAGAGAATCACCACCACAACCACGAAGGTCAGCAAGGCTTCGCGAGGCACGAGGAGAAGTGCTATTGTTGGGCAATGGGGAAGTGTTGTTGTTAGACAACGACGAACCTGCAACATATTCAGAAGCGATGATGGACCCAGATTCCGAGAAATGGCATGTCGCCATGAGATCCGAGATAGATTCCATGGGAGAAAATCAAGTTTGGAACTTGGTTGACCCGCCTGATGGTGTTAGACCTATAGAATGCAAATGGATCTATAAGAAGAAGAAAGACATGGATGGAAATGTTCACATCTATAAGGCTCGACTTGTTGCAAAGGGTTTTCGACAAGTTCAAGGAGTTGACTATGACGAGACATTCTCGCCAGTAGCGATGCTTAAATCTATTCGGATCATTCTAGCTATTGCCGCATATTTCGATTATGAGATTTGGAAGATGGATGTCAAAACAGCTTTCCTTAATGGAAACCTAGATGAGGACGTGTATATGATACAGCCCGAGGGTTTTGTCGATCCGATCAATGCTGGAAAGATATGCAAACTTCAGAAATCCATTTATGGGTTGAAGCAAGCATCTCGGAGTTGGAACATTCGTTTTGATGAAGTGATCAAAGGGCTTGGTTTTCATCAGAATGAAGAAGAAGCTTGTGTTTACAAGAAGGAAAGTGGGAGCGCTGTTGTATTTCTGATCTTGTATGTGGATGACATATTATTGATTGGGAATGACATTCCTATGCTGGAGTCCGTCAAGGCTTCACTGAAAAAGAGTTTTTCTATGAAGGACTTAGGGGAAGCAGCATATATTTTGGGCATAAGGATCTATAGAGATAGGTCGAAGAGGCTTATAGGATTAAGTCAAGATACGTACATTGACAAGGTTTTGAAACGGTTCAACATGGAACAGTCCAAGAAAGGGTTCATACCTATGTCACATGGTAAACACCTTAGCCAGATGCAATGTCCTGCAACGGCTAATGAGCGGGAGCGCATGAGTAAGGTACCATACGCCTCAGCAATTGGTTCAATCATGTATGCCATGATAAGTACACGCCCAGATGTTTCATACGCTATAAGTGCTACGAGTAGATACCAGGCTGATCCAGGTGAGGATCACTGGACAGCGGTAAAAAGCATTCTTAAGTACTTAAGAAGGACTAAAGATATGTTCCTGGTATATGGGGGTAAGGAGGAGCTCGTTGTAACTGGTTACACCGATGCTAGCTTCCAAACTGACCCAGACGAGTTAAAATCGCAATCAGGTTTTGTGTTCACAATAAATGGTGGTGCTGTTAGTTGGAAGAGTTCCAAACAGGAGACTGTGACTGATTCTACAACAGAAGCCGAGTACATTGCAGCTTCTGAATCTGCGAAGGAAGGTGTTTGGATAAGAAAGTTCCTCATCGAGCTTGGTGTGTTTCCTAATGCATCTAGCCCATTGAACCTCTACTGTGACAACAATGGGGCTATTGCGCAAGCTAAGGAGCCAAGGAACCACCAGAAAAACAAACACGTACTGCGGAAGTTTCACCTCATACGGGAATTCATTAGGCGGGGTGAGATAAAGATATGCAAAATACATACAGATTTGAATGTTGCTGATCCTTTGACAAAACCTCTTCCACAACCTAAGCATGAGGCACACGTGAGATCTATGGGTATTAGATATCTTCTAGATTAACTCTAGTGCAAGTGGGAGACTGTTAGAAATATGCCCTAGAGATAATCATAGAGATGAGCATATTTCTTTGTATCCATGATATATATATTGCTTAATTGAATATCCATGGAAGGCACCTTGTATTGATTAGCAATTATGTGAATTGTTTGTGAAATTCTTTACTTATATGGTTATTCTAAATGATGTCCCTAGTCAGAGTCGATGACTAGCACATGTATTAGTTGATGACTACATTTCACAAGTCATGAACATGGAGATGTTAAACTAATAATGTGGGCGCATGTATGACATGAGGCTGGACCGACCCAACGTGAGATATTGTAATATAGTTCTCTTCTTGCAACATGAATACTGTATCCTTAGACCTGAGATTGTCGCATGTTCTCAAGATGTGAATTGACTTACTTAGGGACTATCAAACGCTATCCCGTAACTGGGTAGTTATAAAGGTAGTTTTGGGTTTGTCAGGAAGCATGCTATGAGGCATGGTCAGTCAAGATGGAATTTGTCCCTCTCTTTGTGAGAGAGATATCTCTGGGCCCCTCGAGTGATTGGATCAAGAAATGCATGGCCGTGCTAGGGTTAAGAGTTAACCATTGAAAGGATTCCAATTCACAGTATCGAGAAAGAGAGGTCAGCTTAGAGCCAGACCAAATATCGTGAGACAAAGGGAACAACATGTACGTAATGTCGCAATGGTTCGTCTGATATGATCTTTACGTACACATAGGAGTTGACATGTCTTGCTAGAGGCCGCTGTCAATTATTGGGCCAAGTAAGAGTACTCGGGCTATGTCTATTTGTACGTGAACCTATAGGGTCACACACTTAAGGGGAAGGAAGCCTAATTCGGATTAGATCCGAAATTAGACTGGGCTTTAGGGTTAATGATGGGCCTCGGCGTCAGAAGCCCACCATAACGCCTATATATTGAGGGGCGGGGGCGCGGTTAAGGATAACCTAATTCGCCACCAGCGAACTAACAGCCGCCGCCCACCTCTCGCCCTCGCCAAGCCGCCGTCGCGAACCTAGCAGTTCGGTACGCGGCGCTTCCTCCCTGTACGTGTGGATACCTCGGAGGTGCTACATCTGGAGCACTTGGACGAACCGTGCGAGGACGTGAAGGACGCCGGCGACTGCACGGCACTGCTCGACGCGTTCGTCTACATCGAGACGTCTTCCGCTGCTCTGCGCGTCTAGTGGTAATTCCATGACCTATAACCGCAGTAGTTCTTGGTATTATGGGGATGAAAATTTTGTTTTGCGCTAGCGTAGCCTCCCCGTAATCCTACATGCTGGCCATTGGCGGTCCATCCCCACTGGCCAATTGTCGAGTCCCCAACGTCACCGAAACAGTGAAGACTGAATGACCAGGCAACCAACAGGCATCAATTCTGTAGACTGTTGAAGAAGAACAAATAGAGAAAGAGAAAGGTGTGGTAATTCATTTTCTCATATTAAGATTATGGCCTTAGGGTTCGATAATTTCTTGATCCGACATTGGTGTTAGACACCGATGGATGTTAACATAACTTCCATTAGCCATGTTAGAAGCCCCGACCTATGGGGCGTTGGTGTGTCGTCGCAGTGCTGCCTAGTACTGGCCATTGGCGGTCCTTCCCCACTAGACAATTGCTGAGTCCCCGCGTCACCGAACCAGTGAAGAGCGAAGGAGTAGGCAACCAGCAGGCATCAGTTCTGCAGAGTGTTGAAGAAGAACAAATAGAGAAAGAGAAAGGTGTGGTAATTCCTTTTCTCATATTAAGATTGTGGCCCCAGGTTTCGATAATTTCTTGATCCGCCACTGGTGTCAGACATTGATGGAAGTTAACATAACTTCCATCAGCCGTGTTAGATGCCCCGGCCTATGGGCGTTGGTGTGACGTTGCGGCGCTGCCCAGTGCCGCCAATTGGCGGTCCATCCCCACTGGTCAATTATCGAGTCCCTAGCGTCACTGAACCAGTGAAGAGCAAACGACCAGGCAACCAGAAGGCATCAATTCCGCAGAATGTTGAAGAAGAACAAAACGAGAAAGAGAAATGTATGGTAATTCCTTTTCTTATAATAAGATTGTGGCCCCAGGCTTCGATAATTTCTAGATCCGCCACTGGTG